>NC_089250.1:200927604-201235803 GCF_963930625.1 Muntiacus reevesi
AGAGTAGATAAATAACCTTTTATTGGTCTTTTATGGCCTTTGAAATCACACAACTCTGGATTGAAATTCTCATCAGACCATCTACTAGCTCAGTCCCTGACCCTTAACATCCAAAATCCTTCTGCTTGGCCTTCAAAAGAGATCTTTAATCAGACCATCTCTCCACCCCCAGCGCCGCGACCTCAGCCAGGACGTCTCCTGCTTTCCACCCACTCTATCCACCTGCCTCACGATAGCTAGGGTGAGCTTTGCCTTTTGTCCTTTTATAAACTGCCATAGGGACTTCCCAGGTGGTCCAGTGGCAAGGACTCCACGCTCCCAATTTAGGGGGCCTGAGTTTGAGATCCCTGGCCACGGAACTAGACCCCACATGCCGAAGGTAAAAGGTACTGTGCATACTGCAATGAAGACTGATGATCCTGAGTGTCAGAAGTAAGTTCTGGTGCAGCCAAATATATTTATATATATATATATAATATATATTTTACACTGACATAATGTTCATACAGTGCAGGGGCCCAGTTCTAAAGCGTACCACTCAGTGGGTTCATGAGTGCATGCACTCATGTAGCCCTCATCACACCAAGATATAAGCCGTGCACATCACCCCAGAAAGTCCTCTTGCGCCCCTAAACTCTGGGGCTTCAGCTCTGTCACATCACCAGCATGTTTATGACCCTCTGATGACTTTCTGTAGCGCTTAGGAAAAAACCCAGACCCCTTACCACGGCCTGCAAGCTGGCGTGTCTAACCCTGTCACCCCTGTCCGCACCTGCTCTTCTCTCCTCAGCCCTCCCCAGACCCCCTTGCTCTCTCCCGCCCCGGGGAATCACCTCTTCCTCCGAATCAGTCTCTCCCCAGGCGTTCAGCTGGCTACTCCTGATCCCACTCCAAGCAAAGATGCCTGTGCACGCAACGCCTTCCCAACCTTCTCTTGAATAGGCCCCTCCCACCCTCTGTCCAGAGCAGTGGTTCTCAACTGGAGGTGATGTTGGCCCCGCCCCAGGGGAGGGTTGGGATGTCTGGAGACCTTTTTGGCTCTTACGACAAGGAGGTGGGGGGATATCCTGTTCCTGGCATCCAGCAGTTAGAGACCAGGGATGTTGCTCTATGTCCTTGAAATGTACAGGACGCCCCCCGCCACACACACACAGAGGAAGAGATTATCCAGCCACAGAGGATGAGAAGCCCGGGTCTAGCACGTGCCTTGTTTTATTCCCTTCAGAGCATCTCTCAGTATCTCCAAGGAGTCCCTGCGCCTTACCTCCTTCCAGAACGCATGCACTGTCATCCTCCCATCCGACTGCAGTGAGATCAGATCCAGTCACTCCCCAGCCTCCAACCCTTCGAGGTCCCCACTGCGCTTGGCAAAACTGCAAGCTCCTTCCCGTGGCCTTCGAGGCCCTGCTGGACCAGCCCTGTTGGCCTTGACCTCACCTGTCGGCCTTGACCTCACCTGTCGGCCTTGGCCTCACCTGTTGCCTCCTCTACCAGCTCACTGTCCAGCCTTTGGCTCCCTGTGGGTGACGGCTGGATGCTCTCCACTCCCCACCCCGGCCAGCTCCTCAGGCATCTCACATGGGACTGGGGACATCCTTCTCCTCCAGTCAGAGTGGGGGGAGCAGCCCTTCCCTGCAAGACATCCTGAGAAAACTGAATGAGTCCGTCCATATTCAGGGATGGGGAGATAGAGGCACCCTTTGGGGGATGGGGATGCAGTGTCCCTGGAGAGGCGGGACCAGAGTGATGGAGAGGGGACTAAGGTACCTGGGGTGTGAGATGGAAGGAGGCACTCTCTCCCAAGGGCACTTGCACAGCCCTGACAGTGAGAGGCTCCATCCTGGGGGAGGGGACAGGCTAAGGAAGGAGGGCTCCATCCTGGGGGGACAGGCTAAGCAATGGGGGATCCACCCTGGGGCAGACAGGCTAAGAAAGGAGGTCTCCACCCTGGTTGGGGAGGGAGCAGGGTAAGGAAGAGGCTTTCCATGAGAACGACCATTAGAAAGATATGGGAGAGGGGAGATCTTCCCTGGTGGTCCAGTGGCAAAGACTCCAAGCTTTCAATGTAAGGGGCCCAGGTTCAATCCCCAGTCAGGGAACTAGATCCTGCAAGCCGCAACTAGGAGTTCACATGTTGCAACTGAAGATGTCACGGGCTGCAACTAATACCTGGTGCAGCCAAATAAATACACTTTGTTTTTCTCTTTTTTTAAAGAAAAGAGGGGTAACTCATTCTGCAGTGACCTGGCCCTCAGCCATCTGCCCCTGTCCTTGGAGCAAGCAGCAAAAGAGAATTTCAAGAGACTGGAGGGTGAGCCAGATGGTGCCAGGGACAGCTGGGCTTCTCGGCTCCCGACCTCCAAAGGATGGCATTTCAGAGGGGTTGAGGGAGTTCAAATACAGGAGCTGGGCCACCTAGCTTCCCCAGGTGGGCAGTTGGCTGGGCTGTGGGGGTGCCTGGCGGTAGGGAGAGAACTTGAGGGGGCTGTACAGGGGACAGGGTGCCCTGCAGGCTCCAGGAAAGGCCCACCCAGACCAGGGTGGTCACAGGGGAGAGAGCACTTTCTTGGAAGAGTCAAGGAAGAGGGTTCTGAAAACCAGAAGGGAAGGAGAGGAGCAGGAAGTTTCAACTGCAGGTGGAGAGCAGAGTTTCAAACTAGACAGGGTGGAATCTGGGATGGTTAATTCTACATGCCAGTTTAGCTGGGCCATGGTCAAATATCATTCTGGATATTTCTGTGAGAGTATTTTTAAATGTATAGACTTTTAAAAAACAGAAAGAAAATTAAAGGGACTTCCCTGGTGGGCCAGTGGTTAAGACATCGCCCTTCCACTGCAGAAGGCACAGGTTTGATCCCTGATCAGGGAACTAAGATCCCACATGCCAGAGGACGCAGCCAAAAATTAAATAAATAAATAAAAAGAAATGAATTCTGACAGCAGTTGGCCTTTGGACTTGAAATTCACTGTTGATTCTTCCTGGGTGTCCGGCCTGCTGGACTACGCTATAGATTTTGGATTTGCTGTCCTCTATAATTGCATGAGCCAGTTGCTTAAATGTCCTATTGTTTCTGTTTTCCTAGAGAGCCCTAACATAGAATCTTAAATTCCAGAGTGAGACTGTTCTCATGACAGAAAGCAGTTGAGCTATTAGATGTAGAAGAGTTAGGAGTAGTGATCAGATAAACTAAAGCTGGTTGAAGTGTATGCCTCCATTGGGTTGCAACTTCTGGAAAAAATTAATTGCATTTTTGTCTTAATTGATCTACTTTCATTCCAAGAGCATTCACTTCTTCTTCTTTTTATAGCAACTTTATTGAGAGATAATTCACATGCCATAAAATCCAGTGGTTTCTAGTATAGTCACAGTTATATAATCATCACCATGGTCAGGGTTAGAACATTTCATCATTAGCAGTCACCCTCCATCTCTTCTCCATCTGCCAGCCCTGGGAAACCACTAATCTACTTTCTGCTACTATAAATTTGCCTGTTTTGGCTATTACATATAAATGATCTTTATTACCCAATATGTGGCCTTCCGTGTCTGGCTTAATGTAAATTTCATGTAGCATAGTGTTTTCAGCGTTCATCCATGTTGTTGCACTTGTCAGAATTTCCTTCTTTTTATTTATTTAATCATGTATTTAATCATTTAATTTATTTAATCATTGTATTCATATTTAATCATGCTACATGGCATGCAGGACCTTAGTTCCCGATTGAGGATTGAAACTGTGTCCCCTGTGGTGGAAGCTCAGAGTCCTCACTACTGGACCACTAGGAAATCCCCTCCTTCCTTTTTAAAATGAAATAATATCCTGACAGTGTGATCCAGCCATTTCCCACCTAAGTGTTTACTTATGCTGTTGTTCACACCGCTTTATTTACAGTCACCCCAAACTGGAAATAAGCTAAATATCCACCAACAGATGAACAAAAAAACAATTGTGATACATCCACACAATGAAATTATCATGAAAAGAATATGTATATAAATATATGTATAACTGAATCACTTTGCCGTACAGCATAAATTAACAAAACGTAAACCAACTATACGTCCATTAAAAATTTTTTAATTAAAAAATTAAAGCAATCAAGCTATCATAGTCATAGACAAATCCAATAACATGGATGAATCTCAAAATATGATGCTGAGTGAAAAAATGCCAGACAAAAAAGAGTGCATGCAACCTAATCCTGTTTATAAAAAATTCTAGAACATGTACACTAGTCAATAGTGACAAAAACCGTATCAGTGATTGTCTGGAGATGGGGTGGGTGCCAGGAAACATTGGGGGTGGTGGCTCTCATCCTGTGTCATTGGTTTCATAGGTGCAGGTGCATATGTCAAAACTCATCCACTGTCTTTGACATAAATGATAGCAATATGTTTTTTGGATCTGTCTCTCCTAAGACAAAGGAAATAAAAGCAAAAATAAACAAATGGGACTTGGCTTTTGCACAGCAAAAGAAATCATCAGCAAAATGAAAAGACAACCTAGTGAATGGGAGGAAATATCTGCAAATGATATTTAACAAGGGGTTAACATCCAAAATATATAAACATCTCATGCCACTCAACGTGAGAAAACAACCTAATTTTTAAAAATGGGCAGAAGACATGAATAGACATTTTTGCAAAGAAGACATGCACACGGCCAACAAGCACATGAAAAGATTTGCTCCCAAGGTCACCAGTAAAGAGAGAAATGCAAATAATCAAAATCACACAGAGAAAAATTTATGTTTATTTCTTCTTGTCTTGCCTTAAAATGCAAATTTTATTTCATCCCTTATGCTAGCTAAGATATGAAAGCAATCTAAGTGTCCACCAAAAAATTGAGGGAATGGATAAAGAAGATGTGGTTGGTGTGTATACAATAGGATACCGTAGTGTGCTATGCCTAGACTCTCAGTTGTGTCCGACTCTCTGTGACCCCATGGACTGTAGCCCACCAGGCTCCTCTGTCCATGGGATTCTCCAGGCAAGAAAACTGGAGTGGGTCGCCATGCCCTCCTCCAGGGGACCTTCCCAACCCAGGGATCGAACCCAGGTCTCCCACTTGCAGGTGGATTCTTGACCGGCTGAGCTACCAAGGAAGCCTGCAGTAGAAGACTGCTGCTGCTGCTGCTGCTGCTAAGTCGCTTCAGTTGTGTCCGACTCTGTGCGACCCCGTAGACGGCAGCCCACCAGGCTCCTCCGTCCATGGGATTTTCCAGGCAAGAGCACTGGAGTGGGTTGCCATTGCCTTCTCTGCAGTAGAATACTACTCAGCCATTAAAAAAGAATAGAATGTTGCCATTTGTAACAACGTGGATGAACTTGAGGGTTATTGTGCTTAGTGAAGTAAGTCAGATAGGGAAAGATAAATACTGTATGATATCTCTTATGAGTGGAATATAAGAAATAAAACCAGTGAACTAATAAAAAAGAAACAGACTCACAGATCTAGAGAACAAACTAGTGGTTACCAGTGGGGAGACGGAAGAGGCAAGACAAGGGTAGGGGATTAAGAGATACACACTACTATGTGCAAAATAAATAAGCTACAAGGATTTATTACACAGCTCAGGAAACATAGCTAATATTCCCTAATAACTACAAACAGTGTAACCTTTAAAATTGTGAATCACTATGTGGTACACCTGAAACTTATATAACATTGTGCATCAGTTGTACCTCAATTAAAAAAAAACAACAACAAAACCACATCCTGGGACTTCCCTAGTGGTCCAGGGGTTATGACTCCCTGCTTCCAACGCAAGGTGGTGTGAGTTCAATCCCTGGTTGGGGAACTAAGATCCCACATGTTGCATGGCCAAAAAAAGAAAAACTTCATCCATTGGACATTTTATGTGTGTGTGGTTTGTTGTACCTCAATTATGTTCCCATCTAGCCACATTTTAGAACTCCTTTCGGTCAGGCTTGCATTAGAACGTTAATACTCTTGCAAACAGCCCTTTGCTTGCATGACCATTACAGCAGTTCTAGTGAGGAGTAGCCTTGAAGCCACGCAGCCAGACAGCGTGAGAGCCCAGTCCTCATTTGCTGTGGGTTTCCTAACCCTTCGCGGGTTTGGGGTTGCAAGGTCTTTTAGCCACTGGTCTGTAAATAAAGAAAATAGCCACCAGGGGGCGTCTGGTGATTTTTCCCTTTTTTCTAGAAATAGCTTTGCGACATTAAGGTTTTCTGAGATTAGCAGGCCTTCCCACCAGAACACTCTAAAATCGTAAAAAAAAAAAAAAAAAGAATCAAAACCAGCCAAACAAAAAACCCTCAGAAACTCTTGTAAAGATCAGTTTTCCATGGACCAGCAATCCCATACCTAGGATCTGACCTAGAGGGATTCCAGTCTAAGACGTTGACCACAATCATCACAGGAGCCTAGCTTGTAATAAAAACTGCAGATGGTGGAACTACCCTTCATTAAGGGTATCAGATCAGTCCTTCTAATAATGTGTGCAGACTCCCCCGGAGATTTTGTTAAAAGGCAGAGTCAGAGTCCCTAGGTCTGGGGCGTGGCCAGGTGATGCTCCTGCTTTTGGTTAGAAGACCTTATGTTAGACGTATAGGCTCACTGGCTGGGCTAGAGAGACCCCAAACAGCAGCTTCAACCCCAGAACCGAGTGGCTGTGGCTGCTCCCTCGCTGGCTGTTAGGTGTCGGGGATGCTTGCCCAAGTTTCTCCATCTGTGCAGTGTTTCTCTCATCCGTATGGCCTGAGACAGCTCCCTCCCACGGGCACATCCCATCCAGGGGGAGCACATATAGCGGTGTGCAGAGGACACACCCCTTCTCTTCAAGGGCAGGACCCTCATGTCGGTGCCACAACCATGCTCACTTCCCACGAGTCAGAGCTTGATCACGCCAATCCGGGAGGCTGTGACTTGTACGCTTTATTTGGAATGTCATGTCCTCATTTGCCATGTGAGCATTCTGTGATTAGTGAAAAAGAGGAAACTGGGTATTGGGCAGCATCAGCAGTATTTGCTCCAAGAAGGGACTGATTAAATAAACTACAGTTTATCCAGAAGCTGAAATATTCAGCTACTAAGACAATGAGAAAGATATGGATAAACCACTGCAGAAAGGCATCTCTAACATGGTTAACAGAAAAAAGTACAGTTGCAGAAGATCCTATTAGTATAATCTCATTTTTATATGAGGGAAAATAAAGTCAATGGGTCATGTCTCTACAGTGTAGTCTATCTCTACACTGGTTAATTTTAGAAAGAGTCTGGAATGGTTCACAGGAGGGTACGATTCCTCAGGTGATTACGTGATGGAGAGGAGTTACAGAAAGAGGACAAAGGACTGTCTCAATTCTTGGGCCACCTACCCTCTCATGGAAGGGATTTGGGACATTTGGTTTCTGAGAGGGGAAGGGTACAGCTACATGTTTGTGAGAGAATCCATCATAAACTATGCCCCAACCAAGCACTTTTCACTCAATTTTCATAATGAACCAATGAGCAAAGGGAGTGGATTTGCATTGACTTTCTGTCCAGCACACCCTCCACCTTCTGGAAATACCAATCTTTATTTTCTTTGGGAACAATTCAAGGACAACAGAGACATCACTTTGCCAACAAAATGACTATGTCAATATAATCAAAGTTACGGTTTTTCCTGTAGTCACCTATGGATATGAGAGTTGGACCATAATGAAGGCTGAACATTGAAGAATTGATGCATTCAATTGTGATGCTTGAGAAGACTCTTCAGAGTCCCTTGGACAGCAAGGGGATCAAACCAGTCAATCCTAAAGGAAATTAACCCTGAATATTCCTTGGAAGGACTGATACTGAAGCTGAAGCTCCAATACTTTGGCCACCTGATGCAAAGAGCTGACTCACTGGAAAAGACTCTGGTGCTGGGAAAGATTGAGGGCAAGAGGAGAAGGGTGTGACAGAGGATGAGATGGTTGGATGGCATCACTGACTCAATGGACGTGAGTTTGAGCAAACCCTGGGAGATAGTGAAGGACAGGGAAGCCTGGTGTGCTGCAGTCCATGGGGCAGCAAAGAGTCGGACACGACTTAGTGACTCAGCAAGTGAACACCAAGGACAACAGGGACAAAGCACTTGAGCTCTGTGGCCCAGGTGATTGGTTCAGAAATAGGCTTGTGAACCAATAAGATTCAGGCCAGAGACTGTTAGGACTGTTGTCAGATTTGCTGGGGAGTCCTTGTTTCCTACTGGACTTGAACCTGAATGGATGGCAGCTGGAGCCTTTAGGACCGTGGTGAAGAAGAAAGCTGCTTGAGAGCAAAGACAAAACCAGAAATCACAGCCAGTGAAATGAAGGCCTGATAGCATGATTTGAGACACTGGGTCCTGCCAGACCAGAAGTTTGGTACATTTCATTGTGTGACCCAATGTTTTTTCTTAAGCTAGTTTGAGTTGAGTTTCTGTTGCTCACACCGAAGAGAGTGTTTAATGATGCAACTCTCCATTGCCTGCAGAAAAAAAGAAAAAAAAAAAAAAACGCAAGAAACTATTTTTATTTATTTATTTTACCAGATTGCAGCAGGTTTAATAGTGGCCCCCAAAGGTATGCCCGAGTTGCAACCCCCAGAACCTGCAAAGGTGACCTTATTTGGAAAACGATCTTTGCACATGTATTTTGAGATGAGATCACCCTGGATTTAAAGGGGGGCCTTGTTCATTTGTATGTGCTCAGTGGTGTCCTTCTCTCTGCAACTCCATGGATTGTAGCCCTCCAGGCTTCTCTGTCTGTAGAATTTTCCATGCCAGAATGCTGGAGTGGGTTGCCATGTTCTTTTCCCGGGGATCTTCCTTACCCAGGGATTGAACCCGCAGCGCCTGCACTGGCAGGTTGATTCTTTACCACTGACAGCAGGGAAATCCCAAAGTCCCACTAGACAGTGTCACAGGGACTTTGTCCTACAGACAGTTGGAAGCTTTGTGAGTCAGGGTTCCAGCCTGAAATAGATATCACAGTCCAAGGAATTTAGCCAAAGATAGTTTTGTAAAGGGACAGTTGATTGAGTTGTAGGCATGATCAGTAAACACCCGTCATAGAGTCACTGTGGGGAATAGTTATTCTTAGGCTGGAAAGAAGGAGGGAATTATGTTACAGAGCCTCTGCAGAGCAGTGGCCATGGAGGAATTAAGACACTGCCGGGACCACGGGGAGGCCGCAAGAGAGCGGGGGTTGGTGTGGATGGGGGAGGACAAAGTCCTGACCACTCTCCGCTACTCTCGGACCTCCCGTAGGTGCCTCTCACTGGCCGCGTCTAATTGCAGGCCAGAGAGAGAGGAGCTCCGTGAAATGAGCCCACTGAAATGAGGCCCAGAGCACAGCGGGAAGAGCAGAAAAGGAACCCAGGGAGGGCAAAGTGGTTGAACAGAGCAGGCCAACCATCTCCTTCTGCAAGGTTGTAGGGGAAGAACTGGAAGGAGGTTCTCACTGCTTCCCTTTCGTGTTGAGATGGTCTGGGTTTTGCCATAAGAACCCATTTATAAAAAGACTCTTTGTTTTAAGACCTTTTTTTCCATATGAGTTTTGTTTTTTTTTTTTTTAATTGAAGTATAGTTGAGTTTGAGCAAGCTCTGGGAGATGGTGAAGGACAGGGAAGCCTGGTGTGTTGCAGTCCATGGGGTCGCAAAGAGTTGGACACGACTGAGCGACTGAACAACACTCTAGCTGGCTTGGGCTTCCCCAGTGGCTCAACGGTGAAGAATCTGCCTGCCAATGCAGAAGACTTGGGTTCGATCCCTGGGATTCCCCTGGAGAAGGAAATGGCACCCCGCTCCAATATTCTTGCCTGCAGAATCCCATGGACAGAGGAGCCTGGCAGGCTAGAGTCCATGGGGTCCCAGAGAGTCAGACACAACTAGCGACTGAGCACACACACACACACGCGTGCACACACCTGCACACACACATACACCCAGTTGATTTACAATGCTGTGTTAGTTTCAGGTCTACAGCAAAGTGATTCCGTTATAAATATATACATACATATACTTTTTCATATTCTTTTCCCTTATGGTTTATCACAGGATATTGAATATAGTTTCCTGTGCTATATGGCAAGGACCTACAATCCAGATAATAAACAGACCCACCACCTCCAAAAGTTAACTTGTTCCCCTTTGTAATACCCATCTGTCCTGCCATCCCCTCACCCAGGCAAATGTTCATCTGCCGCCACAACAGGTCCATTTACATTTTCTAGACTCTTGTGTAAATGGAAGCATCCCATATGTACTCTCATCTAGCTTCTTCCCCTCAGCCTACTATTTTGAGGTTTTAAGCGTGAAAACATGTGATAGAAGTATTTAGAGATTGCTTTGTTCACAATCCTATCCTGTTTGTTTCTTCTTTCAATGGCTTTGACAAAGATATAGAAAGATTACATATTTTATTAAAAGTCTCAAAATAACTTTTCTGGGGGGAGAGGACACACCATTTGGCATTCAGGATCTTAGTTTCCTGACCAGGGATCGAACCCAAGACCCCTGCATTGGGAGCTCAGAGTTTTAACCACCGGGTGACTAAGGAAGTCCCCAAAGTAACCATATTGATGGTCAGACTGGAGGGCTTTTTTGTTTTGTTTTTGCCACACCACATAGCTTGAGGGTTTAAGAGATTGTTCCCCAACCAGAGATAGAACCAGTGTCCCCTGCAGTGGAAATGTATGTGCATGCTAAGTCGCCTCCATCCTGTCCCACTCTTTGCAACCCCATGGACTGTAGCCTGCCAGCCTCCTCTGTCCATGGAATTTTCCAGGCAAGAATACTGGAGTGGGTTGCCATGCCCTCCTCCGGGGGATCTTCCTGACCCTGGGATCGAAACTGCTTATGTCTCCTGCAATAGCAGGCGGTTTTACCACAAGCCCCAGAAAGGTGGGGGTGGGGGGTAGAGTCCTAACCACTGGCCTGTCAGGGAATTCTCTCGGAGGGTTTCTGAGAATGACATATCTTTGTTACCGGAGAGGTACCAGACTACATTCTTTCCACTGACATTTCCCTAACCAGTTGGCTGTATTGTCTTCTGAAAGGGAAAAGTAGGGATGAAAACCCTTCCTGTTAGTGCCCCAGACTCTGGGGATGCTAACTCACTGAGTGATGCTGTAGGCTAGGGGGCAGCAAAAGTTTTCTCTAAGAGCCGGAAGGTAAATATTTTAGGCTTTGCAGCCCACATGGTCTCTGTCACAAGTACTCAAATCTACCTGTAGCACAAAAGCAGTCAGAAACAAAATGCAAATAAATGGCATGACTGTGTTCCAATAAAACTTTATTTACAACAACAAGCAGGGGGCCATATTTGGCAGGTGAGACTGAGTCGCCCCCCTGTAAAGTTCCTGGGTACAAATCCTTTCTATGTCCCTGTTTCTTGTTTGTAGGAAATAGACTTTATTCAGCCTCCTTGACCATCCCTAAGTTCCCGAGCGCAGGTTCCAACAGTTGCTAATCAGGAAAGGGAGGGAATGCAGAAACAAGGGAGGAGCAGTCAAGAGACAATAGCCCAGTGTTAAAGCGGGATCTTGGTTCCTCCTAGAGGAACAGACAAAACCATGTCTTTGAACTAAGGCTCCCACCCAGGTGGAAGATGGCAACTTTCCACTGAGCACAAGATCCCTGGAGCACCACCCTGTTACCTCACCACCAACCAATCAGAACAAAGTCACACACCTCCAACCCTCGCCCAAATTTTGTCTATAAAAACTGTTTGCCCAAACCACTGGGAAGTTCAGATTTAAACTTTCTCTGCTCCAAACTCCAGCCTTTTGGTTTGCTTGATCTGTGTGCTGGGTGCATAAACTATTGCTCCTGTAATAACTATGGCTGTGATGTCAACAGGCACCATGAACAAGGTGACATTTCCTAAGACACGGCTGATGTTGAATCGCTAAGTTGTGTTCGACTCTGTGTGACCCCATAGACTGTAACCCTATGTTCATGGGATCTCCCAGGCAAGAATACTGGAGTGGGTTGCTATTTTCCTTCTATAGTGGATCTTCCCAACCCAGGGACCAACCCAGGTCTCACGCATTGCTGGTGAACTCTTTACCATCTGAGCTGCCAGGGAAGTCTAGCAGGCCCCATTATCTGCCTTCTCTAATTTGTTCCCACTCCCTACCACAGGCCATAGCTGTGTGAGGACAGGGAAGGGCCTGGGACTGGAAACCAGACACTCCTTGTTTCCGGGTGATCAATTCAGTTCAGTTCAGTTGCTCAGTCGTGTCTGACTCTTTGTGACCCCATGGACTGCAGCACGCCAGGCTTCCCTGTCTATCACTGACTCCCAGAGCTTGTTCAAACTCATATCCATTGAGTTGGTGATTCCATCCAACCATCTCATCCTCTGTCGTCCCCTTCTCCTCCAGCCTTCAATCTTTCCCAGCATCAGGGTCTTTTCCAATCAGTCAGTTTTTCGCATCAGGTAGCCAAACTATTGGAGTGTCAGCTTCAGCTTCACTCCTTCCAATGAATATTCAGGGTTAATTTTCTTTAGGATTGATTGGTTTGATCTCCTTGCTGTCCAGGGGACTCTCAAGAGTCTTCTCCAGCACCACAGTTGAAGGCATCCTTTCTTTGGTGCTCAGCCTTTTTTACTATCCAGCTCTCACATCCATACATGACTACTGGAAAAACCATAGCTTTGACTAGATGGACCTTTGTCAGCAAAGTAATGTCTCTGCTTTTTAATGTGTTGTCTAGGTTTGTCATAGCTTCTCTTCCAAGGAGCAAGTGTCTTTTAATTTCATGGCTGCAGTCTCCATCTGCAGTGATTTTGGAGCCCAAGAAAATAATGTCTGTCACTGTTTCCATTGTTTCCCCATCTATTTGCCATGAAATAATGGGAGTGGATGCCATGATCTTAGTTTTTCGAATGTTGAATTTTAAGCCACCTTTTTCCACTCTTCTCTTTAATTTTCATCAAGAGGCTCTTTAATTCCTCTTTGCTTTCTGCCATAAGGGTGGTGTCATCTGCATATCTGAGGTTATTGATATTTCTCCCAGCGATCTTGATTCTGACTTGTGCTTCATCCAGCCCAGCATTTTGCATGATGTACTCTGCATATAAGTTAAATAAGCAGGGTGACGAAATACAGCCTTGACACACTCCTTTCCTAATTTTGAACCAGTCTGTTGTTCCATGTCTGGTTCTAACTGTTGCTTCTTGACCTGCATACATGTTTCTCAGGAGGCAGGTAAGGTGGTCTGGTATTCCTATCTCTTTAAGAATTTTCCCCTGATAGCTCAGTTGGTAAAGAATCCACCTGCAATGCAGGAGACCCCAGTTCGATTCCTGGGTTGGGAAGATCCCCTGGAGAAGGATAGGTTTATCTACTCTAGTATTCTTGGGCTTCCCTTGTGACTCAACTGGTAAAGAATCTGCCTGAAATGTGGGAGACCTGGGTTCAATCCCTGAGTTGGGAAGATCCCCTGGAGAAGGGAAAGGCTACCCACTCCAATATTCTGGCCTAGAAAATTCCATGAACTCCATGGGGTTGAAAAGAGTCAGACACGACTGAACGACTTTCACTTCACTTAAGAATTTCCCACAGTTTGTTGTGATCCACACAGTCAAAAGCTTTAGCATCATCAATGAAGCAGAAGTAGATGTTTTTCTGGAACTCTCTTGCTTTTCCTATGATCCAACGAATGTTGGCAATTTGATCTCTGGTTCCTCTGCCTTTTCTAAATCCAGCTTGAACATCTGGAAGTTCTCAGTTCATGTACTGTTGAAGCCTGGCTTGAAGGATTTTGAGCATTACTTTGCCAGCGTGTGAGATGAGCGCAACTGTGCGGTAGTTTGAACATTCTTTGGCATTGCCTTTTTGAGATTGGAATGAAAACTGACCTTTTCCAGTCCTGTGGCCACTGCTAAATTTTGCAAACTTGCTGGCATGTTGAGTGCAGCACTTTCACAGCATTATCTTTTAGGATTTGAAATAGCTCAACTGGAATTCCATCACCTCCATTAGCTTTATTCACAGTGATGCTTCTTAAGGCCCACTTGACTTCACACTCCAGGATGTCTAGCTCTAGGTGAGTGATCACACCATTGTGGTTAGCTGGGTCATGAAGATCTTTTTTGTATAGCTCTTCTGTGTATTCTTGCCACCTCATCTTAATATCTTCTGTTTCTGTTAGGTCTGTACCATTTCTGTCCTTTACTGTGCCCATCTTTGTGTGAAATATTCCCTTGGTATCTCTAATTTTCTTAAAGAGAAAATATTCCCCATTCTGTTGTTTTTCTGTTTCTTTGCACTGATCTCTGAGGAAGGCTTTCACTGGCTGGCAAAGCACCTGCTAGATGCAGCAGCCAGATCAAGATTCAGAACAATTGCAATAGATGGAAATTTATGAGACATCTATGCCAGAAATATTGGAAACAGTCACTAAAATAAGAGCGCACATTTATTCCACCCTTGCAGAAGAAACTTCAACAGTTTACATGGATTATATTGTTGAAGCCTCACCAACTCCCCTGTGTGGGAGGCAATACCATTTCTCCTTGTTTAGCAGATGATGAAGAATCTCTGGAGAGTGACTTGCTCAGATCATACACTGAGTGAAGTTTGAAAGCGAAGTCAAATAGAGAACAGACCTGTGATTGCCAAGGGAGAGGAGGGAGGGGAGGGTGGGGAGGACTGGGAGTTTGGGATGAGCAGATGCAAATTATTATTTGTCGCTGTTCAGTCGCTAAGTCGAGTACAACCTTCTTTATGGTCCAACTTTCACATCCGCATATGACTACTGAAAAAACCATAGCTTTGAATAGACAGACCTGTGTCAGCAAAGTGATGTCTCTGCTTTGTAATACACTGTCTAGTATTGTCATAGCTTTTCTTCCAAGGAGCAAACATCTTTTGATTTCCTGGCTGCAATCACTGCCTGCAGTGATTTTGGAGCCCAAGAAAATAAAATCTGCCACTGTTTCCATTTTTTCCCCATCTATTTGCCATGAAGTGATGGGATTAGATGCCATGATCTTCGTTACAATTATATAGAATGGATAAGCAGCAAGGTCCTACTGTATAGCACAGGGAACTCTTCAATATTCTAGGACAAGCTATTGTGGAAAACAATATGAAAAAGACTATATAAACGTATAATTGAATGACTTTGCTATACAGCAGAAATTAGCATTATAAATCAACTGTATGTCAATAAAATAAGTTTAAAAACTAAAAATAAAAGCAAATTGAAATGTCTTTGCTGCACCGTCAAAGATTAAGAATGTGTTCTGTGTGTGTTTCCAGTGATGAGGGACAAGAAACGATGTGTCCTTCCAGAGCAGGACCTCCGGATCCTGACGGCACTTAGTGACCATCACAGGCACAAGCTCTTCCAGATGCTTTGTTTTTCGGTCACGCCAGGTTTCCCTGTCCTTCACTATCTCTTGGAATTTGCTCAAACTTATGTCCATTGAGTTGATGGTGTCATCCATGCAAATGCTTTTCTTGAATGTCTTGGGACAGAAGGCTGTGCTGTTACCACCAGAGTCCCAGTGACAACATGACTGAAGAAATGAAGCCCTCTCAGTTGCATTTCTCAGTCCCCAGGGAGTCTCCCCTTTGGAAATTTCTCTGCTCCGCCAGGGACCCCAGCTGCTGGCCTCCACAGGTGCCTCCAAGACCATCCGATTGTCAGCATCCTGACCAGAGGAAAGGCAGGAAGGAGAGACAGCTCTGGCCAGGGACCTGTCTTAAGCAAGAGAGAGAGAGAAATCACCAGGATCACACGCCCTCTCAAGCCAGGGGTCCCACCCCGCCACACATGTCGTGCAGGAAGGGAGAAGGGCAAACATTACTGGCTAGAGTCCACCTCAGATAATTCTTTTACTCAGTCCTTGTCGTTGTTCAGTCGCTAAGTCTTGTCTGTCTCTTTGTGACCGCGTGGACTGCCGCACACCAGGCGCCTCTGTCCTCCACTATCTCCTGAGGTTTGCTCAAATTCGTGTTCATTGAGTTGATAATGCTACCTACCCTTAACACTTACAACAACCCTAACTAAATATTTGACAAATGGAGAACACCCAGGACCAGTGTGGTGAAGTAGAGAGGGGACAGTGATCCACTAGTTTAGTAGAACCAGGATTTAACAAAACCCGGGAAGCAGAGCCCAGGGACTGCTCCCCTGGCCCCACGCTGGAAGGATGCCAATGACCTCGGGCTGTCTCTACAACCGTCTCTTGTAACCCAGACTCACGCTGGGGGCAGTGTTGGTCAAGCTGGCTTTCACGGGATGCCGTTCCACTCCAATAATCTCCAAGTGTGTCGAAGTCACACTCCAGACTTCAACCTCGCTGTCACAGATGACCTGCTGTTAAAGCGTTTAGTGATTAAGGAGACTCCTTGGTGATTCATTAACGATCCACACTATACGCTGACCTGCAAGGTCACCTGAGTTACAAACAACTTTCTCTCAAAGACCCTATGGCCACAAACAGGTTTCCCAGGTTGGGTTCGCTTTGATCAGAACATACCTTTTAATGAACTGGATGGATTTGGGTTTAGACCATTTCCAAGACTCTTCCCAGATCCACAGGTTCCTATTAAGTTTATCACAGCGCAGCGATTCTCAAATTTTTTGGTCTTAGGATTCTTTCACTTCATTTATATGGGTTATATTAATAGATAGAGATATTTTACTGAATTAGATGCTTAAATGAAGAAACAATTAAAGACATTAATTTTAAAAGAACAGTAAGAAACCCATTATATGTTAAATAAATAATACTTTTATGAAAAACCACCAGACTTCCCAGAAAGATTTAGTGAGAAGACTGGCATTGTTTTACACGTTTGCAAATCTCTTGAATGTCTGGCTGAATAGAAGACAGCTGGACGCTGACATCTGCTTCTGCATTCAGTCTGTTGTAACATCTCAGGTCTTGTAATTTTCCAGAAACTTCAGTAGACATTCATGAAATAATGAGAGAGAAAAGAAAGACAACATCTTAGTACTATGAAGAATCAACTCAATGGACGAGTTTGAGCAAACTCAGGGAGACAGCGAAGGATGGGGAAGCCTGGCGTGTGCAGTCCATGGGGTCACCAAAAGTTGAACTCAACTTAGCAACTGAACAACAACTATAAAGAACGTGATATGGTTTAGCTTGAGTCTTTCTGATAAAATGGTTCTGTATAACTATTATGACATCCCCTTTTTCAGATGAGAAAATCTGGGTTCAGAGCCCTTGAGTCACTTACATGAGAACACACAGCTGGGAGCAGAGGAACCAGAAGGAGGTTGGGGTCTGCCTGACCCCATCTCTGGGCTCTTAACCTGCACACTGTCCTGCAGCCACTGTGAGTGAAAGGCCACCCACGTCCCAGATTTGTAGGAAACGTGATTCTGGGAGGAAGGAACAAACAAAGCCAGAGAGAGAGAGAACGCAGTGTTGACTAGTTAAAGTCATCAAAAAGAGAAAGTACAAGGCTTGAAATGCCCAGAGGCAATGATGCAAGGCGGGCATCCACAGGTAACTGGGGTTATGTCTGGGAAGAGGGAAGGAGCCAGCGTGGACTGAGCACCTTCTGCTGCCCAGGGTTTCTCAGTGGCATCTCGTTTCATCCTCATCTCATCTCCTGCCAAGCAGGGGCTGTGAACATTGCTTGATTCCAGGTCTCACAGTTTCTAACTTCAAAAAGGTATCTTGTTTTATTCCCCAACTGGGCTCACTGCACTACCCTTGCCTATTGGTCAGGACAGTTTACCTATTTCAGGGTTTTTAGGGTTTGATCTTTTCAGTTGTTACTATAAACAGCAATACTGGAGTATAGAGTGTGAGTGGGTGAGGTGTGTTTCCAAAAGGCTGTAAAAAATACAGGAAGGAAATATGACCTCACGCGGAGCTCAGCCTGGACTCCAGACTAGCAGGGGATGTGACTTGGAGAAACTGGGTAAGACTGTGGGACCAATATGAACCTGTGGGTCCCTCTCCCCAGACCCCTCTCCTGGCCACCACTCAAGGCCCAGACACCTGCACCAGACTCTGTCTACCTAGAAGTAGCATTAGGGGACGACAGAGGATGAGATGGTTGGATGGCATCACCGACTCAACTGACATGAGTTTGAGCAAGCTCCAGGAGATGGTGAAGGACAGGGAAGCCTGGCGCGCTGCAGTGCATGGGGGCACAAAGAGTCAGACACGACACGACTGAGGGACTGAATAACGACATAGTTGATTTGGGCTTCCCCAGTGGCTCAGCAGTAAAGAATCTGCCTGCCAATGCAAGAGACTCAGGTTCGGGGCCTGGGTCAGAAAGATTCCCTGGAGAAGGAAATGGTACCCTTTGGGGTCGCAAAGAGGTGGACACGACTGAGCAACTGAACAACATGATTGACTAAGTCATTGGTTATTGGCAACTGAATCAAGCTCCAGCCCTTCCCTTCCTATCCCCCCACTCCCAGGAACTAACACCTGGTTCGTTCCCCTGGCAACCAATCCGAGGTCCCCAAATCATCTCATTAACAAAACAAAAAACACTTCCGAGCATGCTAAGTTGCTTCAGTCATGTCTGACTCTTTGTGAGTCCATGGACTGTAGCTTGCCAGGCTCCTCTGTCCATTGGGTTCTCCAGGTAGGAATATTGGAGTGGGTAGCTATTCTCTTCTCCAGGGGATCTTCCTCTCCTGCATTGCAGACAAAATCCTTACCATCTGAGCCACCAGGGAAACCAGAAACAGAGGTGAAGACCAAACATATATTTCTTAGTATGAACCACAATATCACACAGGGTTACCAACTGAACACCATACATGCATCACTTGATACCCACAGTGGTCTGTCTGTATCTACAGGTGGTTTGTGCCAGGATTTGTGGACACCAAAATTTGAGGATGCTCATGCTCCTTATATAAAAAGGCATAGTATTTTTGTATAAACTACATGTACCACTTTCTCCTGTATACTTTAAATGATCTTTAGATTACTTCTACTGCTTAATACAATGTAAATGCTTTATAAATAGTAGCCAGCATGTGACAAGTTCAAATTTTGGGTTTTGGAACTTTTTGGATTTTTTGTCCCTGAATGTTTTTGGTCTGTATGTGATTGAATTCTAGGATGCAGAAACTACAGATACAGAAGGATGACTGTACAGTAGTTGTAACTGTTCTTGTTAATTGGAAACTATTCACTCAACCTTATAAAACAGGAGAGTCCATATAAAAATGGAGACTTTGGGATTTCTCTTGCAAAGTCAGGCACTTTGATGACACGGGACCCACCTTCTTACATGGAGACAATGGACTGGAGCTAAGCCCTGGGAGGTAAGATCTGAGTAAAGACCACAGCCTCCACCACCAGAGAAGCAAGAGCTGATTTGCCAAATGCACCATTTGCAACTTCTACCCTGTTTTTTCTTTTTTAGGTGTAATTTGCATATGATGAAATGCACAAATCTTATTCAGTCCAATGGATTTGAACAGTGGTATATACACATATAGTTACCACTTAAGATACGGAAATTTTCTTCTCTCCAGAAAGTACTTGGATCTCTTGAGTTTATCACCATAGATTCATCTTTCCTGTTCTTGAACTTCACATAAATGGAATCATAAGGTGTGTTTGTGCCTGGCATATTTCTGAGATTCATACGTGGCTTTATGTCATTAGTTTGTCCTACTAAAAACAAATGTGTTTCTCCACAGAGTATTGCTACCTGAAAACTGAGCTTGCCTCTTGGTGGGTGTCGAGCCAGTAACCAAGCCAAAGAAAAGGAGAAGGAAGGGTTTATTATTACTTGCAGCAAGTGGGGAGAACATCAGGATCTTTCCCAAAGCAGTGTTTCCCAGAACAGCAAAATTGGGGAAAATTTTAAGCTACGGGCACATGTTTATTCATGAAGGGACTTAAGCAGAGGAGAATTCAGCATAGAATTGGGGCAAAGGGTGACAGGGTCCAAGCTTTATTAGTTGATGAAGTCAGGAGGGTCAACACCCTTCCATTCTCCAACTGGGTGGGAGCCTTAGTGTCTGCAGAACTCACAGTTAAATTATTATGTGTATCCCTGGAGGAGGAACCAGGACCCTGCCTCATCACTGCACCATTGTTTGATTGCCATTTCCCTGTTCACTTCTTTGTTCCTTTGTTGTTGTTGTTCGGTCCCTAAGTCTTGTCCAACTCTGGGATCCTATGGATGCCAGGCTTCCCTGTCCTTCACCATCTCCCTTTGTTCCCATAAAATCATCAATTACTGAGACCTATTCAAGGGTGAGCATTATGGCCAGGCTTAGATCGTAAAATGGCTTAGACCAAAAAGGGTTCTCTTCTGTCAGGAAAGCCGTGCCTGGTTCTGTCTCTCTCTGGTGAACCCCTACCCTCTCTGCTTACACCATGAAAGCATCACAGTCTGTCCATGTTTCTGTTGATCAATACTGTGTTTCCCCTTTGAGGCTATTGTGAGCAAGGCTGCTCTGAACATTTGTGTAAAGTCTTCGTGGAACTTACGGTTTCATTTCTCCTGATAAACAACTAAGAGTGGAATTGCCGGGTCACAGGCTTCCCTGGTGGCTCAGATGGTTTAAAAAAAAAAAAATCTGCCTGCAATGCAGGAGATATGGGTTTGATCCCTGGGTCGGGAAGATCCCCTGGAGAAGAGAATGACAACCTACTCCAATATTCTTGCTCGGAGAATTCCAGGGACAGTGGAGCCTGGCGGGCTACTGTCCATGGCGTTGCAAAGAATAAGACAAGACTGAGCAACTAACACTTGCGCTACTTTCAGTCAGCCATCCCCCCACCCCCACCCCATCCGTCAGTTCTCTGGAGAGAGACTGTCCAGCTCAGGAGACTCAGTGTGACATGCAGGCCACTATCAGCATGCAGGAAGGAAAGACCCATGTAAGAGCAATGGGTTCCCCTTTCCATCTGGGACCAATTAAGGTGTCAGTCTGGGGGTACTGGGGTCAGTATAGCTCAATGCCAGGGCAATTCAAAAATATATCATGGTTTCCCTTCAAGCAAATTACTCAGTGATAAAAGTGGTGGAATGAACTAGAGAAGGGTAGAGATTGGAGAAGGAAATGGCAATCCACTCCAGTATTCTTGCCTGAAGAATCCCATGGACAGAGGAACCTGGCAGGCTGCAGTCCATGGGGTCTCGTAGAGTTGGACACAGCAGAGCAATTGGGCAAGAGGGTAGGAACATGCTAGCTTCATAAGAAAGTTCCAAAAGATTCCCCAAAGTGGTTGCACCACATTTTCTCCTATTCTTTTTTAAAAAAAGATTTATTTGGCTGTGCAAGGTCTTAGCTGGGGCATGTGGGATCCAGTTCCCAGACCAGCGATCAAACCAGGCCTCCCTGAGTTGGTGAAATAGTTTGGTGTCATTTCACAGGGGCTCCTAAGAACTCCGGTACCATAGTTCTTTATGTCTCAGTGCAGAAAAGAATTGAGTGAGAGGCAAAGTGATAGATAAGTGATTTATCAGAATAGGATGCTTGTGAAGGTTACAAGTGGGCGGCTGAGAAATGCTGCTTCCTGAGAACTGAGGCTACAGTTTCATAATCAAACAGAAAGTGGGAGGTGGCAGAAGAACCTGTTTGTCTTTCTTGAGCAGACGTCGTGCTTCCATCATCAACTCCTCCTTCAGGTTGGAGTTGGTCAGCCTGAGTTGGTCAAGCTGGTTCTACAAGTTATTGTGGGTAGTTCAGTGGTAAAGAGTCCACCTATGAGGACAGGAGACTCAGGAGATGCGGGTTCGATCCCTGGGTCAGGAAGATCCCTAGAGAAGGAAAGAGCAACCCATTCCAGTATTCTTGCGTGGAAAACCCCATGGACAGAGGAGCCTTGTGGGTTATACAGTCCATGGGGTCGCAAAGAGCCAGCCACGGCTGAGTGACTAAATAACACACATGGTCAAATTACTGTTTCACGTGTGCAGAGAGGTTAACGACCCAGGGGGTCATTAACTTACTGAGCTTACTGGGCAGTATGTGGGTCTCATGCCATCATGCAGGTTTTTTTTTTTTTTTTTTGGTGGGGGGGACATGTCTCATGCTCCTGCTGCGTGGTTTTGCTGCTAAGCAAGTCAGCTTGGTTTTGTGGTTGAGCAAACCTGCCCTCCTGAGTGATCATTAACTTACAGGGGTCTCCCATATTTTTTCTACTTACACTCCCCTGGTGGAATTAACTATTGAATCACCTACATTGCCCCTTATGCTGTCCCTATCATTGACAGCGCCGAGTCTCAGCCAATGAACCACCAGGGAAGCCCCATCTTCTATTCTTTACAGTGTCAAACAAGAGCCAAAGAAGTTAGACAATGAGAGAAACTGTAGGAAGCGACGATCTAGGGACCAGTGGGCCACCATCAGCCCTCATAGATAAATAATCATGAGGTTAAAATTCTGGACTTCTCATTTTTCCAGAACGATTGGAAGGCCTGGCCCCATTCTGCCTGTGTTCCCCCAGATGGAGCTGAGTCGTGGCTGGGACATAGCTCTCCCTCCACCGCAGTGCTGTCTGGCCTCTCTTGCTCATTCGTGAGCTTGTTTGCAGCACTGTAACCAAGGAACATGCCCGTGATCCCCCAGACATGCCCCTAGGAAGTCAGGACTGGACCTCGGGTTGATGAAGCCCGTTCTGCCTTTCTGGTGTTGAGTCCTGGGTCACAGGCTCAGGTTGTCCATTCCCCAGCTGTCTGTCCACCAGTCCCCCTTCTCCAACACCAGCTGTTCCTTCTGTTCATCTTTCCCCGTAGGCAGGCCCCCTGTTCATGCTGATGTCAGTCTAGTTGCTGAGTGTCTGTGCATCCAGGCCGCCTCCGTCCACTGAGGTTGTTTCTAAGCCACCTCCACAATCCCTGCCATGCTCTGGAAGGAAACGCTCTGGGTTCAAATCCCGGTTCTGCCACTCACAGCTGGTGACCTGGGCAAGCCACTCACCCATCTCTACCTCTGTCTTCTCATCAGTAAAACGGACATAATACTATCCGTCCAGAAGGCTTGTTGGAAAGACCAAGTGAGCAGAGACGTGGAAGCATTTAGAATGGAGCCTGGAGCATACTGATTCTCACCATGCTTTCTGAACGGCTCTGAGCCAGGGGCTGCCCCTGCCCAGGGTCCGGGTGGAGGGAAGGGGGCTAGAGATGGCCTCTGTGGTGGAGGGGAGGGGGGGCGGACAGCACTCTGCTCTAGCTGTCCTGGGGCCGAGTGGTATGGCCGGATCTTCAGATTGTTCTAGTAAACTGGGAAATCCAGAGTCGTATTTAATCCCTTGTTTTGCAAACGCTAGTAACTATCCTTTCTCTCTAAAAAAAAAAAAATTTTTTTTTGAATGCTCTGAGCATCCAGTGCAAGCCCTCCGCGGTCCCCCACTGCCTGTCCTGGTCTTGTGGGCCCCCGGCCACGGGCTCAGTCTCTCTGACAGCTCCTCTGGGCTCCAGGCGCCTGCCTTTGTCCTGCCTCGGTCTGGAGAGCGCAGGGCAAAGGAGCCGAACAAAGGTGGTCACTGTTACTGGTGCTGTCCCAGCGGTGGGGCCGCCGCGAGTGCCCTCCTGGGACTGCCCCTCCGTCCCCTGCGTCCCCTGCCAGCCTCTCCCCGCCCCCGCCCCCAGCTCGTCCCAAGCCCGCCTGTCCCCAGCGCGGAGGCGGGCCGGTGGCCGAGGGGGCGAGCGGGGCAGGACGCGCCCCCCGGCGGCAGCCGCTGCCCGCCCCCTCGTTGCCATGGGCCCCCCACCAGGTGAGGAGGTGGGGCCATTGGGCGGGGCTCAGGTCAGGCCTGCTCAGAGTTCAAGTTCAAGTTCAGGGTTGGGGCTGGCCCGGGGCCTCTCCTACTGCCCTGGGGGAGATCATTGACGCTTCCTCTAACCCCTGCAGTAAGCCCAGGCTGGAATTTGGAGTTTGACCTTCGAGGAGCCTCTCTCAGCAGGCGGGGCTGGAGGGAAGGCCACCGCCGTCCTTTCAAACTCTGGCTGCGAGGGAAAAGGAGCCCAGAAGGTTCGACTTTCTCACGGCCAGCTCTGTCTCCCTCCGCCTCAGACGCCGCCGCCGCCGGGACCCAGGGCAGGTGGGCCCTGCATCCAGAGTCAGGTAAGACTCCGTCCAGCACTCCCGCAGCCCCCAACCTGATACCCGTTCTGCAGACGGCGGGCAGCTACTCCGGGACCGGAGGCAGCGCTGGCGAAGGACGGGGTGGGGGCCGCAGAGCTCCTCTCCCGGGAGGGGGCTGGTCCTGGCCCACGCACACGGGCAGATG
Source organism: Muntiacus reevesi (assembly GCF_963930625.1). Taxonomy (NCBI): domain Eukaryota; kingdom Metazoa; phylum Chordata; class Mammalia; order Artiodactyla; family Cervidae; genus Muntiacus; species Muntiacus reevesi. Next base: position 200,951,804 of record NC_089250.1, read on the forward strand.
CAGCCGGAGCCCCAGGCCGTGCTGGGGTCCCAGAGCCTCCACTTAGCCGGCTTCAGGCTCCTGGGGTGAGCATTTCTCCTATCTGTCAACTGACAGTGTGAACCTCAGCGCAGCCCAGCCCACAGGTGTGGTGGACTCACGAGGCCCCAGGAGATAAGCAGGTGCAAAAATACCTACATAAACAGCGAAACCCTGCCGGGGGTGGGGGGGAGGGTGAGGGGGTGGAGGGGGCACTGCCTTTGACTTCCATGCGGCTGCTGTTAACTGCAAGCAAGTAGGAGTCACTTGTACATGGCAGGCACGTGCGGAGAGCTTTGCATGGTGGACCGGAGTGACTGGCCCAGCCACCCTAACTCACAGCGGAGACAGATTCCGAAAGAACCCCGCCCAAGGCTGCACAGATAGTGAGCTGGTGAAGCTGAGACTCAGCTCCGACAGCCGCGCGCTTATCCACCAAGTCTGGTTTTCAAAAGGTGTCTTCATGACGATTCTGGGGAGCCGGGGGAGAGATGCTCTCCTTCACTGGACGTCTTGAGGATATGACTTTGGGTGGTAGTCAGTGTGTGGGGGGGGTGTCACAACTGTGTGTGTGTGTGTGTATCCTAATTCCTTGACCAAGGATTGAATCTGAGACCCTTGTATTGGAAGCGTGCAGTCAACCACTGAACCGCCAGGACAGTCCCAAGCTGGGTCACAATTGCGAATATATAACAAAGGCTCAAAAAATCCCCCATTTGCTTGTTATACAAGTCTACCCAGTGCATGGAGACTTCACAGATGGCGCTAGTGGTAAAGAACCCACCTGCCAATGCAGGAGACATAAGAGACCTGGGTTCGACCCCTGGGTGGGGAAGATTACCCTGGAGGAGGGCATGGCAACCCGCTTCAGTATTCTTGCCTGGAGAATCCCTTGGACAGAGGAGCCTGCTGGGCTCTAGTCTACAGGGTCGCAAAGAGTCAGGTATGACTGCAGCGACTTAGCACGCACGTGTTGAGTACCTGCTCAGAGAACACAATGTGAGCGAGACAGACAGAGTCCCTGCCTTTGCGGAGCTTACAGTGCAGTGGGAATGAGTGGTAATGAGAGAATCGTACAAACAAAATGTCCTGCTTGATTCAACAGTGATGGGAAGTCGTGTTTGTTATGATGGCAAATCATCCAACTTAGACTGAAGCCAAGAGAGGACTCCTCTGGGGCTGTGACAGTGGGGTGCCATCTGAAGGATGAGTAGGAGTTCGCCAAGCCAAGAGTGTAGGGAAGAGCATGCTGGGTCGGGGAAAAAGAATGGCAAAGACCCTGAGGCACAAGTAGCATCCATGGGCTAGAAAGAAGACCAGGGTGAGATGGGGCTGGCAGAGCAAGTCAGCGGGGCTGAGATGCTTTGAGCAAGAAAAGGAACCCATCTGATTTATGTTCAAAGATCTCTCTGGCTTCCATGTGAGGGAAATGGATTCCAAGGAAGCAAGAGTGGCACTGGGGAGGCAAGGTGGGAGATTCTCCCTCTGCACTAGACACCAGTGATGGTGGTTTGAGTGAAAGCAAGAGAAGTAAAATGAGAGGAAATAGATGGAGTCCGGCTCTGCTTTGGACATACAACAGAATGGAGTCAAAGGTCAATTCTGGGAGACTGAGATTCTGGGAGTTGAACAAGAGACACTATAATGTCTTCTTTGGTATATTTGCCAGACCTAGCATCTTTGGTGCTTAGACACAGTACCTGGTGTGTAAGATGTGCTCACAGGCCACTGGATGAATGAATGAATGCAAAATTGAATGAATGCAAGATTTGAGAATGACTCTCAGACTTCTGACCTGAGCATCAGAGTGGATGAAGTTGCCGCTTAGGGAGATGGAATGGACTGGAAGCCCTTGAAGATCACGATCTCTGTGTTGGACAAGTTACCTTTGAGATGATGACTGAGACTCCATGAGTGATTCCATGCTGGCACTTGGATGAACAGATCTGGGCTCAGAAGGTGCCCTTGTGACATCTGTTCTCTCTAGGAGTCATGAGACAAGTCATCACTGAAGTGGGGAGGGGGCTGGAGAATAAGCCTCACCCCAGGGTCCCTTGCACTCACACCTGTTAACCCCCCAGGGAATCTTTGTGGAAAGCTGTCAGACCTTACTGTGCCCATGGTTTTCTTGCTAATGACCAGGGAGGTGGCTCTTTCTAAGGCAGGGAACAGTCTCAGCCTCTGCCTCAGCCCAGAGAACCCCAGAGTCTGTCTTCTGGTCTCTTTCAAGAGACCTGTTCCTGATAAACCGCATGGCATTAGCTGTCTGAGCAGGCCAGAAGTGGTCCTCCTTCCGTCCTCTCTTCTGCTGCTTTAGGCTCTGATGGCTTCACTCAGCCTCAGTACTGATCCCTTCCCTCTGATGGGGCTGCCTCTACCATCAGCATCTTGAATTTGAGCCAAAGACCAAGCTTATGGCTGGAGAGGGGGCAGTTACCTACACAGGGGAGTGGAAGAAAAGGGTGTGAGGGGTTGCGGGCCCTGGGAGGTGCAGCCTGTGTGGGCCCGTGTGGTCACCTCTGGAATTTTCCCTGCTAAGAGCCCATGTGTCAAGCGGTAGTTGAGAACTTGCAGATCAAGCCCCGCTTGGAAGCCCCAGTTCAGTCATTTACCAGTGGCATGACCTTGGGGCCCCAGCCTGGGCTTTCTATGGGGTTAACCAGAGACCTGGCTGCTTAGAGGTGCGATGTGCTTAAAATGAGATTCATACACATAAGGGCCAGGATCTGCATGACCACATAGTCCATGCTCATTTTTTGTTTTTTTTTTTTCTCTTTCTTTTAATGGTTTTACAAGAAGGGTGAATTGGGACTTCCCTGGTTGTCCAGAGGTTAAGACTCTGTGCTTCCACTGCAGGGGGCTTGGGTTCGATCCCTGATCAGGGAACTAAGATCCTGCATGCTGCTCAGAATGGCCAGAAAGTAAAAAATAAATAAATAAATAAATGCTTAATGAAAAAAAAGAGAGGGATGAGGTCAGACCTAGTGGGTCTGATCACATTCTATAACAAACTCGATTAATGCTTTTAGCAAAACTGTGACATAGGCCTGATTATTATCCCCATTTTATAGATGCGGAAACTGAGCCTCAGAGAAGTTATTTGCCCAAGATCATGGAGCTAGTGAGAGGTAGAGCTGGGATTTGAACTGGGCAATGCAGTTCTAACATCTTTATAGTTGATCGAAGGGCATCTATTTCCCAGGAAATATTTGCCCACAATTAAAATTTGTAATTAGACAGTCATTGTCATCTTTAGCCAGTGCAGAGTCCTTCCCTGGTTTCTCTCTCCAATTCGCTCATTCTCCGTCCCTGTGATATGTTTGTTATTCTTCAGTAAATAGGCCTGCATCCTGGCAAAATAGTTGGTATTATTTTCCACACCAGCATGTACCCATATTTAACATACATGTACGGTTTTATGCTGTAAATCTTGTTCCATTTTCCCCTTTTTCTTTCATTATGAAATGTTTCAGATGCACACATGTCATAAAGAATAATGTGGGGGAAAAAAATAACATAGCCCCACCAGTGAATGCACACAGGGGAGCCAGCCTAAGAAACCCAATGCAGTGAAGACAGAGCCCCCACCCTGCTGTGGGCATGCCGGCCCATCTTTGCCTAGCATCGGGGCTCGGAAAATTTCCACATCTGCTCTGGCAAGTTATGTAAGCGGCCAGAAGGAAAGGGGCGAGCAGCCGTCTCTGCTTGCTGAATTTCCTCTGTTCTTGGGCCAGTTGGCAGCTGCGAGGCCAGGGTGTTCTTGCAAACAGGGCCGTTGTTAGAGTGCGTGCTTTGCATAGACTCCTGTTAACCCTGGCCTCCCACAGGGTGGTTCTGTCCTCGGAAGTGAAGCCCTCCGGGGCAGTGCAGAGGGTAGCTCTGGGCATGCAAGGGGCTGCAAAGGGCTGGGTGAGAGCTCTCGAGGTCGCGGACTGGGTGAAATCTCGCAAGGATGGGGGCCGGGTTCAGTGTCATCACCACTTTGTCCCCCGGCACACGGCTGGTGCTAATAAATGTTTGTGCAAAGATACAAGTAGATGGAAGGAAGGAGGGGAGGAGAGAAAGAAGGAGAGAAGGGCAGGGAGGAAGAAGAGACAGACAGGCCAGTACCGGGTTGCAACGAGCTTCGATTCAGGACCTGAGTTCGAATCCCACCTCCGCACTTCCTATAACCCAGAGGTTAGTGGCACAGCCGTGACCTGAAGCCAGCTCACTCTTACTTCACGGTGGCTCCATTTCCCACCTGTAAAATGGAAGTATAACCTGGGTGGCTCAGTGGTAAAGAATCTGCTTGCCAATGCAAGAGACTTGGGTTCAATCCCTGGGTCGGGAAGATCCCCTGGAGAAGGAAATGGCCACTCACTCCAGTATTCTTGTGTGGGAAGTCCCAGGGACAGAGGAGCCTGGTGGGCTACAGTCCAGGGGGTCACAGAGTCAGACACAAGTCAGATTGAACAATAGCAACAGGTGTGTTTGCCTCACCAGCTGACAAGGATGAGGAAGAGGACCAACACAAACTGAGTTCCAGGCAACTTCCATAAACAGCCTTGGAGATGATCCCGGTTACAGTGATGGTGTGGCTTTGCTCTACGAGGGCATGTGGAGGGCTCCCCTGGGACACGTGGCCAAGGCTCCAGCCCTTGGGTTCCGCAGCCTCTCTGGTCCATGTTGCTAGCTCCTATTCCCACCCTGAAGAAAGCCATACATCCTGGCCACCGGCAGGGCCCCCACCTCCCTGGGACTAGAGAAGAGCTTGGAGTCAGTGCCAGCCTGCCCAGAGCCGGTGATGAATGGCTTGTTTATCCGCTCCTGTCCCTCTCGGTGCCTGGCAGGCAGAGGCCTGGACGGGGCCGCTGGGAGCCGGCCGTGGACGGGGAGGGCTGGCTCACCAGTCTGTCTGATACCCCTCCTTCCTGCCTCCCCTTCCTCCCTTTCAGACCTGCGGAGTTCTAGGACAAGCCACCCCACTCCCCAGTTCAATATACATCTCCACCTTAAGCTGCTTCCTCCACTCTTAGTCCTCATCTTCCTCAAGTCCCCCATTTTGGAAGCAGCAGGGTACTTGAAAGCAGTTGAAGTGTTTGAAAATGCAGGCGCTGAACCCTCCTATGCTGTTGGTGGGAATGTAAATTGGTGTAACCACTATGGAGAACAGTATGGAGGTTCCTCAAAAAGCTGGAGTTAACATGTGATCCAGCAATCCCACTCCTGGGCATGTATTCATAGAAAACTCGAATTCAAAAGGAGACATGCAATATTCATAGCAGCTCTGTTTACAGTAGCCGAGACACAGACGTGTCTATCAACAGAGTGGATAAAGAAGATGTGGTACATATATACACAGTGGAATACCACTGAGCCATAAAAAAGAATGAAATAATACCACTTGCAGCAACATGGGGGACCTAGAAATTATCATACCAAGTGAAGTAAATCAAAGAACACTCACAGGTGGAATCTAAAAAAATGAACAAATTAATCTACATACAAAACAGAAACAGACACAGGCATAGAAACAAACATGATTACCAAAGGGAAGAGAGGAGAGATGAATTAGGAGTTTAGGATTAGCAGATGTACTACTATATAGGAAATATAAAACTACAAGGGCCTACTGTACTGAATTATATTCAATATCTTGGAATGACCTATAATGGAAAAGAATCTGAAAAAGGATATATATCACTCTGTTGCACACCAGGAACTAACACAATATTGTAAATCAGCTATATTTTAATAATAATAATTTTTTTTAAAAGAACGGGCAGGGAATTCCCTGGTAGTCCAGTGGTTAGGACTCCATGCTTTCACTGCTGAGGATGAGGGTTCAAACTAAAATCCCACAAACCGCATAGTCAAAAAAAAAATTTAAAAATAAAAAACCACATAGTTCTGAAATCAGATCTGGAATTGAGTCCTGCCTTGGGCACTCAGTCATGCAACACCACTTCCTTGTCTGTGGAGTGGCAGTAAGAACACTGCTTAACCAAGAAGGGCTTCACCCTTGAGTCAGACCTTAAAGATCATCTAACCCTCTTGTCTTCAAGCCTCCAAATCTGCCTCCTGGTTAGAGCCTTCTTTATGAATCTCCGCTTCCACCCTAGGGAGCTCTCCAGCAGTCTTCCCACCCTACTTTCTCCTTGCAAGTTCTCTGGTTAGGTTCTTCAGTTAGGTTATTACCATCCCATTGCACTGATGACAATGATCATAAAACCTAAGCTTGACTGAGGCAGGGAGGGCTGAGGGATGACCTGGGATGGACTTTGGGCTTTTGCTACATACTCCTGCCTTCAAGCTGGGTAAGTGAGTTGGGTTTGCCTGATACTGGCTGTCCATCTTCCTTCCTTCCCTCCTTCTCTTGTCCGTCCATCTTTGGATCAGTGGTTGTTTGGATCTTCTCACAGGTCTGAGAAGCTGTGAGCATCCTCTTAACAGAAGAGCAAGGCCCAGGCCCAAGGAGTGACGGTGTGGGAAGGGATGTTAAAGGTTATTGAGCGCCCCCCTGAGGCATCCTCTCTAAATGAATGTCTCTAGTCTCCTCCAGGGCTTCTCAACACAGGGGACATTTGTGGCTGCCGCACCTGTGGAGAGGTGCTGCTGGCCTCAAGTGGGTGGCTTCCAGGGATGCTGCTAAACATCTACAATGCACCAGACAGCCCCCCGTAACAAGGAATTGCAAGATCCAAAATGCCAATAGTGTTGCAGATGAAAAGCCTTGGTTTAAGAACCAGGAATTTTCACCTAGGTGACCAGGCTACTCCACCTTTGGGCAGCTCTGATTAGAAGCAGGAAATGGTTCCCCAGTTCTTCCCCTCTCTCAGTTAATCTCCAGGTTCTATCAGTTCTGGGGCTTCTTTGGTGGCGCAGTTGGTAAAAAATCCACCTGCAATGCAGGAGGCCCTGGTTTGATTCCTGGGTCTGGAAGATCCCCTGGAGAAGCGATAGGTTACCTACCCCGGTATTCTTGGGCTTCTCTGGCAGCTCAGACAGTAAAAAATCTGCCCACAACGCGGGATACTTGGGTTCGATCCCTGGGTTGGGAAGATCCCCTGGAGGAGGGCATGGCTTTTTATTATTCTTTTTTTTTTTTCTTTTTTTTTTACAAATTTAAACATTCTGATTTTCCTCTGTAGAGTCACGCTTTATTCTGTGCTTCTGGAATCAAATGGATTCTGGTTTTCTTATTTCTCTTAAATTCAAAGCTTACTCAGTATAATAGGTAAAATGATCTGACTCCCCCTTTGAGTCAGATGGAGCAATTATATGTTGAATTACCCATCATTTTAACCATAAATCGCTGTTCTTTTGTTTTTCTTTTATAATAGAGCTTTATATTGATTTTTTAAAAATGTGTGTAGGTAGGTAACATTATCTATGAGTTTCATTTTAGTATTCAGTAGACAGAGTATTATAAAATATTTGTTATAGAAACAGGGGATAATATTTGAAGATGATGATATCTGCTTTCTGTAGAAAGAAAACTACTGACCTTACAGAATCCTTTGAATGGTATTAAAGAACTGGTATAATGCCTTCATAGGTAATGAGCCTCACTGCTCACTTCCCTGCTCCCAATCTTAATCCTTAGAAAAGAATCTGATGGTCCCTTAAGCATAACACACTTATTCACATCTTAATGTCTGTGGATACTGTTGCCTTAGCCTAGAATGTACCCCCATCCCTGCTCATGGCATGTAGGACCGCCTACGCATTCTTCAAAACCCAGCGCATATACTACCATCCATTTTCCTCCATGTAACATCAGGTGGTCTTTGCCTCACTGCCTATTGTAGAAAATGAGTGAAAGAGATAATAGCAGCTACCATTTACTGAGCACAGCTGTGTGTGGCATTGTTCCCCACACTTCGCAGGTACTAGATCGTGGCGATCTCTGAAATGTAACCTCTTATTGTCCCATTTTCTGATGGGAATGCAAAGAGTTAGAGTAGTTAGGGAATTTGTCCAAGCTCTCAGAGTCAGTAAGGGGTGGCGCCAACTGGATGACTCTTAGGCTTGAATCCTTAATACGTCTGTCATTACACACACCCACTTGTATGAAACATCATGTTGTGTTATTATCTATGAGCTGAGTTACCCCATTACTGGGCTGCCTACTTTGCAAGGTTATAAACACTTAGGGTGATGCCTGTCATATAGAAGGTGCTATATAAATGCTTGTTAAATAAACACATTTGAACTTCACTGGTGGTCCAGTGGCTGAGAATCCACCTGCCAACGCCTGGACACAGGTTCCATTCCTGGTCCCTGAAGATTCCACCTGCCACGGGGCAACTAAACCTGTGGGCCACAGCTACTGAGCCTGTGAGCCACAAATACTGAAATATTTTTCTTTGTATTTTGCCAAGTGAGTGGTGGGGTTGGTGAACATTAACTGTAGACTGGATGTGGCTTCCCTGTAAATATTTGCTGAATGAGAGAGACAACAGATGGATTTGCCTTCCTTAGGTCTGTCTCCATCACACATCCTTCCACATGTGTCTTCCTGCTTGGTTGCCCAAGCAGGCAGTTATGGAAAGGGTGAGAAACCTGGCACTGGGTCCTGGTATGTGACGCACATTTGCACTTCCACAGGGTTGCAGGAACTCTTTCAGGACCATGGAGAGCAGCGCCAGCAGCCCTCCACCCACACAGTCGGATCCCCTGGAGGCGTTTCCCCGGAGGACGCTGGAAGCAGGTGACATCGCAGTGCTGATTCTGTATTTCCTCTTTGTCCTGGCTGTTGGACTATGGGTAAGTCAGGTCAGAGGGAGAGACTGGCTCAAGGTCTTACAGTACGTAGAACTTTATTCTTTTTTATTTTTATTTTTGGCCACACTGCATGGCTTGTGGGTTGTTAGGTCCCCACCCAGGGATCACACCCATGCCCCGTGCAGTCAAAGTGTGGAGTCCCAACTGCTGGACCATCAGGGAAGCCCTAAGAGTCAAGGTTTTCAAGTCAGACAGGATTGGGATAGGGGTTAGGGGTACAGGTAGAGTTAGAATAAAGGTTAGAGTTGCTGGGAATCTGTATTTTCACAAGAGAATCAGGAGACTCTGATGTAGTACTGGTTTGGGAAGCCCTGGATTTAGATGATCCCTTTTAACTCAAGGAGTTCTTTACTCTTGGAAAATACTTTCTGTGTCAGGGTTCAGCAGGAATAAGTGTCTGTTTGCTATAGTAAGATCTTTTGCAAGGATGAAAAGATATCATTTCATGTCATCTCCCATCCAGTAAGACTCCTCTTACCAATATCTGCACCCAGAGCAGGGAGAAGTTACAACTTATCCAAGATCACTTAGTGGCTTAAATGTCTCTGTTAAAGTACCTTTAGCGCCAAGAAGCTCACTCCTAACGAGCTCTGAAATCAGGCTGACCTGGGTTTGAGTTCTCAGTCTTCCTCTGTGTAGAAATATGGCACTAGATAAGTGACTGCTTCTGAGCCTTGATTTGTTCATGTATTAGATTGTCTTGATGACATCAGCCTCATAGAAATTTAAAGTGAAAGTCACTCAGTCCAACTCTTTGTGAGCCCCATGGACTATAGACCACTAGGCTCCTCTGTCCATGGAATTCTCCAGGCAAGAATAGTGGAGTGGGTTGCCATTCCCTCTTCCAGAGGATCTTCCTAATACAGAGATGGAACCTGGGTCTCCTGCATTGCAGGCAGATTCCTTATCATCTGAGACACCCAAAGAATCTCTCACAGGAGTTGGTGAGAATTAAAATGAGATGATGCTTCAAAATGCTTACTGCAGAGCCTGGCACATGGTGAGTGAGTGAGTGAAAATCACTCAGTCATGTCCAACTCCTTGAGATCCCGTGGACTGTGGCCTTCCAGGCTCCTTTGTCCATGGAATTCTCCAGGCAAGAATACTGGAGTGAGTTGCCACTTCAGAGGCTCTTCCCGACCCAAGGGATTGAACCCCGGGTCTCCTGCATTGTAGGCAAATTCTTTACTGTCTGAGTCAGCAGGGCAGCCCCCTGGCACGTAGTACTGATACTCAATAAATGACTTCCATTGTGGGATGTCACAAACAAACCATGGTCTAAAACTCAGATGCCTGGGGGACCTAGTAGGTTATTATACATGTGTGAGGCAGGGAGTTGTAGGGGGTATTGACTTGAAGAGTTTGTTTCCTCTATGGGATTCAAATGTAAATCTTAAAAACCATACATCTAACAGGGACTTCCCTGGTGGACCAGTGGTTAAGAATCCACCTTCAAATGCAGGGGACACAGGTTCGATCGCTGGTAGGGGAGCTAAGATCCCATCTGCTATGCGGGGACGACATCTATGCAACCACAACTGCTGAGGCCATGGGCCACACCCAGAGAGAAAGCTGGGCGCCACAGCCAAAACTCCACACAGCCAGAAACAAACAAGTAAATAACTCCTGAAAAACAAGCCATGGGTCACACAAAACATATTTGATCTAAAAAGTACAACCACTAGTGAATATAACTAAACAGAAGTAGAAGGACTTCCCTGGTGGGGTGTGGGTTCCACCCTTGGTCAGGGAGCTAAGATTCCACATGCCTCCTGATCAAAAAAACAGAAAAAAATACAAAAGACATAACGTAAAACAGAAGCAATATTGTGACAAATTCAATAAAAATTTTAAAAATGATCCACATTAAAAAAAAAAAAAACTTAAGGGAGAAAACAGAACAAAAAAGTAGAATCACAGAAATAGAGAAGAAACTAGTGGTTATCAGTGGGGAGAGGGGAGGAGAAATACAAGAGTAGGGCATTAAGAGGTACAAACTATTATGCATAAAATAAGCTTCAAGAATATATTGCATAATACAGAGGATATAGCCAATATTTTATAACTATAAGTGGAGTACAATATTTAAAAATCGTAAATCACCTATACCTTATATAATATCATACATCACCTAAACTTTTTTTTTTAAAGGACCTCAGAGGCTTTTTTTTTTTTTTTTTTTTGAAGTTTTTATTTTGGGATCTCACCATAGAGCATGTGGGATCTTAGTTCCCTAACCAGGGAAGTAGAAGAAAAGTCTTAGCCTCTGAACCACCAGGGAAGTCCCTCACTTAAAAAAAAAAAAAAAAAAATTAGAGTTGAAGGACTTCCCTGGTGGTCCAGTGGTGAGCATTCCATGCTTTCACTGCCGAGGGCAGGTTCCATCCCTCGTTGGGGAACTTAAATCCCACAAGCTGCATGGTGCAACAAATAGTGAAGTAAGATATTTCATGCAAATAATGGCCATGGGAAGTATTGCTCAAGGACTCTTACAGAAACAAACAAACAAAACCCCAAGCCAGACAAACCCCAAAATATGTTTGATGTCTGAATCTGGCCTGCTGGACTCCCAGGTATAACCAGGGACTAGACTATCCGGGGGCGCCTCTGATCGCTAGCATTTCCTTTACCCAGTGCTCTTCTGTCTTTCAGTCCACAGTGAAGACCAAAAGAGACACGGTCAAAGGCTACTTTCTAGCTGGAGGGAACATGCCGTGGTGGCCAGTAAGTAGTCTTTGGTTCAATGAAAAGACTCTTCAAGTCCCGATACTCTGTCTAGCCTTTGCTTTCTCAGGACTCTCTGGTTCCTTGTTGTCTGGAAGTCACAGTCTAAACTAGAGAAGACTTAGCTCCAACTCGAAACAGTTTGAACAAAAGGAATCCATCAGCTCACCTAAGGGAAAAACCTAGAGTTGGTCTGGTTTCAGGTATGGCAGGGTATAGGGGCTAAAGTGATCATTGGTATCTGGTTTATCCCGTCTATCTGTCTATCTATCTGTCTTTCTATTTGTATCTATCTTTCTATCTATCTGCCCGTCTATCTGGGCTTCCCTGATGGCTCAGAGGATAAACAATTCACCTGCAATTCAGGAGACACAGAAGATGTGGGTTCGATCCCTGGGTTGGGAAGATCCCCTGGAGGAGGAAATGGCAACCCTCTCCAGGATTCTTGCCTGGGAAAATCCCATAGACAGAGGAGCCTGGTGGACTCCAGTCCATAGGGCCGCATGAGTCGGACGCAGGACTGAGTGAGTAAGCACACACACTTATCTGTCTATCCATTATTTGTCTATCACCTATCTATCTCTATCAGCTTCTCTTCTTTTGGAAGGGTGCTATTCCCAAACAAGCTCAACTTCATGTCAACCGGATGATGGCCACAGCTCCAGACTTTCCATCGTCTCCATCTCCAGCCTAGCAGGGGACAAGCCCCGGCCTCTGTGGCAGAATTCCTGGAAAATACATGTCCCAAGCCCATCTCTGCGTTAGTTTCTGTGACCAGGGTAGTTTGCTGCGTTAAGTGACTCAAGCCTGGGTCACACACTCAGTGCCTAATCTGGAGGGCATGGAGCCTGCTCTGAGGCATATGTGATGAGAAATAAGAAGGGCTAGACCCTGAAGGAAAACTGGAGACCATTACTGGGCCCAGGTGGAAAGAATGTGGAGAACCCAAATAACAAATACAACAGCCCAATTAGTAGCTTCTATTCAAGGGAAGCTAAAGGCATTGCTAAATACATTGCTGTTCAGTTGCTCAGTCGTGTCCGACTCTTTGTGAGCCCATAGACTGCAGCACGCAAGGCCTCCCTGTCCTTCACCATCTCCCGGAACCTGCTCAAACTCATGTGCATTGAGTCAGTGATGCTATCCAACCATCTCATCCTCTGTCATCTACTTCTCCTCCTGCCTTCAATCTTTCCCAGCTTCAGGGTCTTTTCTAATGAGTTGGCTCTTGTCATCAGGTGGCCAAAGTATTGGAGGTTCAGCTTCAGCATCACTCCTTCCAATGAATATTTAGGGTTGGTTTCCTTTAGGATTGACTGGTTTGATCTTTTGCAGTCCAAGGGACTCTCAAGAGCTTCCTCCAACAACCCAGTTCAAAAGTCTCAATTCTTCAGTACTCGATCTTCTTTATGGTCCCACTCTCACATCCATACATGACTACTGGAAAAACTATAGCTTTAACTAAATGGACCTTTGTCAGCAAAGTAATGTCTTTCCTTTTTAATACACTGTCTAGGTTTGTCGTAACTTTTCTTCCAAGAAGCAAGCATCTTTTAATTTCATGGCTGCAGTCACCATCTGCAGTGATTTTAGAGCCCAAGAAAATAAAGTCTGTCACTGTTTCCATTGTTTCTCCATCTATTTGCCATCTGTTTGAAGTGATGGGACTGGATGCCATAAACTTAGTTTTCTGAATGTTGAATTTTAAGCCACCTTTTTCACTCTCCTCTTTCACCTTTGTCAAAAGGCTCTTTAGTTACTCTTTGCTTTCTACCATAAAGGTAGTGTCATCTGCATATCTGAGGTTATTGATGTTTCTCCTGGCAATCTTGATTTTAGCTTGTGCTTCATCCTGCCCAGCATTTCGCATGATGTACTCTGCATATAAGTTAAATAAACAGGGTGACAATACAGAGCCTTGAGGTACTCCTTTCCCAATTTGGAACTAGTCTGTTGTTCCATGTCCGGTTATAACTGTTGCTTCTTGACCTGCATACAGGTTTCTTAGGAGGCAGGTAAGGTGGTCTGGTATTCCCATCTCTTGAAGAATTTTCCAGTTTGTGGAAATACACACATGCACACATATACACACACACACATATGCACACAGGCCTCTGCTTCAGGGATCCTGAGTAAGGAATCAGGAATGATAATTTTATTCATGATCTTCAATTATAAGTGTTAAATCTCCCAACTAAAATGAGAGAAGGCATTTCCCATTTGCAGAGAGTCCAAAAGGTGTAAGAGGCAGAGAGATAACCGGTATCTGAGCTGCTGGTCAATACAATGTCTGAAGACAATGACCACACTGTTCTCAAAAGATACCAAAAATGAGCTCTTCGTTATATATTCAGTAAATTAGTTAGAACAATTTCCTGTCCAGCACTGCACCAAACAGAGGAGACATCATTGAGCTTGTCTTCGCCCTCAAGGAGCTTGTAATCTAGTGCAGCGTTTCCCGAATTGTGAACAACAGGTGCACCGTGATTTTTCAGCTGTGCACAGACACAGCATTGAATAACATCAGATTGCATCGTGGGAATATTCCCTTTCCTATTCCCATTTAGTCCTCTTGGTTACATAAAAGAAAGTCACAATTTGCTGCTAAGATGGCTTTACCGGTCTTTCAGCACTGACTAATCTGTGTTTAACAAAGAGAATGCAAGCCTCAGGTTAAGTAAATTTGGTAGTCCAGAGAACCTAGAGAGAATTTAATAACTTTTTTTTCATTTTCATCTTATTTGTATGGTTCTCTTCTATGTAAAGCAACTGATACTGGTTTTCCACGTGAAGTTGTAAATACATACATATGCATGTATCATATTAATATATAATAATTGGTTAAATAATAAAATATATAATCATATATATATAAGTTAAAGAAGAAGTCAGTATAAGCTAAAATATTGAGTAAATACCAGTGCAGGTGCAGGGGACATAGTGATGGCTACAGAAGAAGTACTCAGTGACTGAATTTTTTCTTTACAGCTTTTACTGAAATTGTTGCAATATTGCTTCTGTTTTATGTTTTGGATTTTTGGCTGTGAGGCATGTGGGATCTTAGCCCCCGAACCAGGGATGGAACCCACACCCTCTGCATTGGAAGGTGAAGTCTTAACCACTGGACCTCCAGGGAAGTCCTGTAATGATTGAATTTTAAGAAATGCTGGTCAAATGGTCTTTATGATGAGTGATGCTGGGCTCAAAAAAAAATTCCATTGGAATATAGCAGCTCACCTAAGTATGCCTGCTTTTGCATACTTGAATCCATTTCTTTGCTCATATGCTTGGATGACTCTTCGGGTCAAGAAGGAAAGGGCAGTTCTGTAACTTTCTTTGCTTTTTTCACTTGGGAGAACGATGTCAACGGAAAGGAGGTATGGTTAAGAGAACGGGTTTTGGAACAAGTGCATCAGTTAGCTATTGTTCCTGAGAAGCCACCCATAAATTTAGTGGCTCAGAACCACTACAGTGTATTATTTCTTTTTAAAATTTATTTTCAAAAAGCTGAAGTATAGTGAACTTACAATGTTATGTTAATTTCTGCTGTACACCAAAGTGACTCAGTTATTTATATATATATATATATATATATATATATATAGTGTATTATATCTTTGTAGGGATTAATTAATTTTTGGTTATGCTGCATCTTCATTGCTTCACTTGGGCTCTCTCTAGTTGCAGTGAGTGGGGGCTACTCTTCATTGCAGTGCACAGGTTCCTCATTACAGTGGCTTCTCTTGTTTCGGAGCCCAGGCTCTAGGCACATGGGCTTCAGTAGTTGCGGCTCACAGGCTCAGTAGTTGTGGCTCGTGGGCTCTAGGGTGAGGGCTCAGGAGTTGCGGTGCATGGGCTTTCGTTGCTCTGTTCCCCAGCATGTGGGATCTTTCCAGACCAAGGATCGAACCCATTTCCCCCGTGTTAGCAGACAGATTCTCATTCACTGTACCACTAGGGAAGTCCCAGCGGTATAATAAATCATTATTCTAATGATTGCATGGTTCGAGTGGGTGGTTCCTCCCTTGCTCTTTAGCACTTCAGCTCTATGGCACTGCATTTAGCTGTTGGCTGGATGGGCTAGACGCCAAGACGGCCCCATTCACAGATATGGCTCTGGTGGGGATGGCTAGAAGACTAGGGCTTCACTCTCTACATGCCCCTCATCATTTAGTGACCCAGACCAAGGTTTTTATAAGGCATTTGGCTTCAAAGGGCAAAAATGAAAGCTGCCGGGCTGCTGAGCCTTGACCTGGAAGTCACACAGTGTCACTTTCACCACATCATATTGGTCAAAATCAGCCGCCGGCCAGTGCGAGTTCTTTAAGGGAAGAGCAGAAAAGTCACATTTCAGAGGAACATGCAGGGTGGTGTCATTGGGAATGGCAGAGTAAAGATCTTTGAACCTTCCTCCAGAGAACTTTTTTAAAAAATTATTTATTTATTTTATTCTTTTTTGGTTGCGCTGGGTCTTTGTTTCTGCATGGGTTTTCTCTAGTTGCGGTCAGCAGGGGCTCCTCTTCATTGCAGTGCGCAGGTTTATCATTGTGGTGGCTTCTCTTGTTGCGGAGCATGGGCCCTCGGGCACGTGGGCTTCAGTAGCTGCAGCTTGCTGGCTTTAGAGCATGGGCTCCGTAGTTGCTGCACATGGCGTTTGTTGCTCCCCGGCATGTGGAACCTTTTCAGGCCTGGGATCAAACCTGTGTCCCCTGCATTGGTAGGTTCTTATCTACTGTACCACCAGGGAAGCCCCGGGTGTGTGTCCTAAGTCACTTCAGTCGTGTCTGACCCTGTGTGACCCTATGGACTGTAGCCTGCCAGGTTCCTCTGTCCATGGGATTCTCCAGGCAAGGGTACTGGAGTGGTTGCCATTCCCTTCTCCAGAGGATTTTCCCAACCCAGGGACTGAACCCGTGACTCTCATGTCTCCTGCACTGGCAGGCAGATTCTTTACCTGGGAAACCCCCAGGGAGCTTTAATTCAAGAAAAACAACTGAATCTCAACAAGATCAGGAAGTTGTGTGGTGTTTTACCTGGCTCTATCCCCATCCGCTTCTCTTCAGCTCTGCAGTAGTCTTGAAGACCAGTATGTTAGAACAGGATTGGATCTCATTCAAAGCCCCATTCTCATATTATTGCCAGTATTTTACCCTAGAAAGCACGCTTGTACAACTTGTCTTTATTTGATCCGAATCAGTGATCACCCAGTGTGAGCAGCTTTTTTATCCAGAGGTGTTAGTTAAAAAATCATCAATTTGACATTGCAGCTGCCTGAGGTTCATGGGGTCGCAAAGAGTCGGACACGACTGAGTGACTGAAATGAACTGAACTGAACTGAACTGAACTGAGCTAATCGGGGAATTAAAATGGCACATTAGGTAGTATCTATTTAACACAAATAGTAATAGTCCCTAAGCTGAACTGCAGATTACACTACAGATTCAATCCCTATCATTATTCCATCTGCATCACCCCCTCTTGTTTTGCAGAAATTCGTAAGGTAATCCTAAAATTCAGATGGAAACACCAGGGACCCAGAATAGCTGAAACAGTCTTCTTTTTTTTTTAAACAATCTTGAAAAAGAAGAAAAAAGCTGGAGGACTGACTTAGGACTTCTCTACTTCAAAACACTACCCAGCTACTACATTCAAGAGAGTGTGATGGTGACAGATCAGTGGCATAGAGTCAGATAAAAACCAGAGACGAGAAAGTCAGTGGGAGGTACCGCAGTCCGCTCACAAAGAGTCCCTCTCTCTCTTTCTCCGCCGATCATCTGTCTCTATCTTTGTCTCTATCTGGTTCTGTCCTCCCTTGAGCTGCCTTTTTCTGCGTCTTCTTCATTCTCCTCTCAGAGCGGCAGACATGAATGTGCTATCACCCCGCTCCCCATCCCCTTGCTACACACACACGGCCCTGGGTTACATGTCCCCCAGCCTAAGGGACCAGCAAAGATGATTTCCCAGGTCCAGATTCCCAGGAGAGAGAATGTAATTGGCACAACTGGGGCCAGGTGCCCATGTCTGTCTTATGTAATCAATGAAGTCCAGGAATTGGGGTCCTCAAGAACAGTTCTATCCACTTAGAGTTCTATTAGAAGGGCTCTCTACTCTGCTAAGTTAGAAGTGGGGCTGAGGAACAACATAGGCTTCCTGATTCTCATCCTGGAGCCCTTTCTACAACACCTGTTATCTTCCCTAACCCCTAGGGAGGCTGCATACAGTTGTTCAAGTTGTGCACTGCACAACCCTAGTGGGGGGCACAATTTACATTTTAGGCATCCTAGATATGCATATGTTATATCAGTTTCCTAAAGATGAAAGTAAAAGAGTCTTGTAGAAGAGGTTTTTTCTAATTTGAAAGAAGTTGCTAGATAAACTAGGGTTGGCCCCACTTTCTCCTTTTGCCTTGGTCCCTTTGGAGTATGGGAAGAAGGGGAGTGGGAAGAAGCCACCCCAGACCTTGGCTCCAGGACCTGACCTGTCCATCTCCCCACAGGTGGGTGCATCCTTGTTTGCCAGCAACGTTGGAAGTGGGCATTTCGTTGGCCTGGCAGGGTCAGGAGCCGCCGCGGGTCTTTCCGTAACTGCTTACGAGCTTAATGTGAGTGTGTTTCCAAGGGCAATGTCAGTTCAAGATTACCAAACAGGTGGATCCGGGGGAGGGGGGAGGCAGTTTTATGCATGCTCTGCTCTTCTAAATATAGAGTGGTGCTTTATGAAGAAACAAGCAGGAATCGTCAAGGGCACCCCTGATTAGCAAAAATCAATTTGATCTGCAAGTCACATTGCAGGCTTCCCCATGTTCCCTTGATGGGAGTCCGTAAGGCAAATGTGTGTGTGAAGAAGGCACAGCGTCTCTTCTGTGCAGATGCAGAAGATAGAAGGTTTTGTGGGACTGGGGGGAGGCGTGTATCAGATATCAATTGGCCATCACAAAACTTATGTGGTTCTGTGGTTCTTGATCTTTTTGCCACCCCACAGATACTCAGGAGATAGGACACACTCTTTGTGTAGCAGGCTCATTCAGGATATGATTTTTACTGATGGGAGGGCATGCACTTATTAATAGTGATCTTCATCTTCATAACAACTCATTCTTTTTAGCGCTTACCCTGTGCCATAGACTTAAGTACACTACATACATCATCATATTATGGGATTCAATTACAGATTAGCACCAAACTGTCTGGATTCAAATCTGGGGCTCTAAAATATACAAGCTGTGTGACCTTGGACAAATTACTTGACCTCTCTGAGGCTTGTGTATAAAACAGAGAAAATAACGGTACCTTCCATATTGCGTCATTGTGAGGACTAAATGACATCATGCTTGTAAGGTGTGCACAGGGATGTCTGGAATATAATGAGTGCTCAGTAAGCATCATCTTACTGATTCCCTTGCAACAATCCAGTGGCGGCACTGTTACTGTCATTGCACAGGTGAGAAAAATGAGGCTCAGAGACCTGTGTAAACTCTCCCAGCATCACCAGCTGTTCATCAGCATGGCCTGCCTGACCTCACAGCCTTGCTTTAACCCCTGCCCAAGGAGGGGAGGGAACACAAGGGGACGAAGCGGGATATGCAAGGTTTAGGAGGCATAGCCCTGGGAGCCGCTCTGCCCCACTTCATCCTCATGTTCTGTTTAAATCTGGGGATGTGATGGCCCGGGGAGGGTGAGTTACTCAGTAAGTAAGAGATGGAGCCAGGAGCAGACCAGACCAGGTTCCATCCAGACATAAGGAAATCCAAACTGTCACCACAGTGTGGGCAGGAGCTGGGTCCTGATTCTGTTTTCTCCGGCAGGGCTTATTTTTCGTGCTGATGTTGTCCTGGATCTTCCTTCCAATCTACATCACTGGTCAGGTGAGTCTGAGGGGGTCCAGGTGCTATGGAATAGAAAGATCCTTAGGGAGGGTAAGCCCTTCATTCATCCCTCCCCTCTCAGCAGCATCCCTCCATCCTGCCAGTGGACATCCGTTACACAGTCCCCAAGAGGTCGCAGCATCAGTGAGGGGTGACTCATGTATTCATTAGGACTATTAGGAACACTGTCCTTAGCAGTTCCCACCTAGTAACAATGAGGCATTTTGAGTAATGACATCAAAGGTACATACGGGGTAATCAGAGGCTGGAAGTGATGTGGGCTCAAAAAAAATTTATTTTTTAATGTCAAAACACAAAATCACAGTCTTTTCTGAATGTTTAAACCATAACATATTACTGCTTTCTTTTTTTTTTTCCTCCCCAATTATTTTTATTAGTTGGAAGCTAATTACTTTACAATATTGTAGTGATTTTTGCCATACATTGACATGACTCAGCCATGGATTTACATGTGTTCCCCATCCTGAACCCCCCTCCCATTTCCCTCCCCATCCCATCCCTCTGGGTCATCCCAGTGCACCAGCTCCGAGCACTTGTCTCATGCATCCAACCTGGACTGGCGATCTGTTTCACCCTTGATAATATACATGTCTCGATGCTGTTCTCTCAGATCATCCCACCCTCGCCTTCTCCCATAGAGTCCAAAAGTCTGTTCTATACATCTGTGTCTCTTTTTCTGTCTTGCATAGAAGGTTATCGTTACCATCTTTCTAAATTCCATATATATACATATACACAATGGAATATTACTCAGTCATTAAAAAGAATTCATTTGAATCAGTTCTAATGAGGTGGATGAAACTGGAGCCCATTATACAGAGTGAAGTAAGCCAGAAAGATTACTGCTTTCAACACAGACACAGACACACAGACACACACACACACACACACACACAATTCAGTGATTTTTCTTTCTTCCTTTCCACCTAAAACCACAATAATTGAGTTATTTCTGGTTGATGTGATATGTCAAATTTTTGTTACAAAATAGTAATCCTTTAGACTTTTTGACAGAGGTAGTTTACAAAAATCACTTCTGCTCTTATTGGCAGCTTTCTGTCACACATACCCTCTAGACTTAATTCTGTTTTAGGTATTCTCCTAGGCAGAGCAAGATCACACAGTATCCATGTTACTCATCAAGTAATAACTGATTCTAACTTTTTATTATGGAAACTTAAAAAATGTACAAAGTAGAAAGAACTACTTAATGATCAGAAAAATCTTAAAAAAAAATCACTCTATTGGAAGTAGTGCCATCTTATGCAAAGGCAGTGAGGTATGAATAAATAAAATTATCTTGCTTGGAGATAATACTGAGTCTAAAAGCATGGCTTTTGGTCAATGGGGGGCCTGGGTCTGCCCAATCCCTACATGGACAAAATTTCTGAGGCAGAATAACACTGACTAGAAGCCAGCACCTTGAATAGGAGGAGTAAAGGATGGCGGAAATGTAGGTCAGTTTAAAGGTAGGGTGGCCAGATATTTTTAGCTGATGGTTTCTATTTTCTCTATGAAGTAGAAGATAGTGTCATTTGCTGAGCGTGAGGAAGGAACTTGTGTAGTTGAAGGTTGAGAAGAGGCTTGAAGAATTGAGATGACTGCTGTGGTTTATAATAGAGAAGCCTGGGGACCACCACAGTATATCTGATTGGGGGACTGGGTATCTGTACTGTGAATATCACGCCGTGAAAAGGGCTGAAATTGACAGAGTTGTGCTGCTGTGAAAGGATCTCCAGGCTTTATTGCTGAATTAAAAATTCCTGTGGCTCCAGACGTTCTTTGGTCAACATTTTATTCAAAGGGGAGATGAAGCTGATGCTAGATAATAAATGCCACAGTGCTGAGGAGCAATAAAAAGCTACCCAATCCATTTCTATTGGGCAATAAAATAAACAGAGAAAAGTGATAAGACACAAATGTGGTGCTTAACAAATTACTGTGAAACAAATACCCAGATGGAGTCACAAAGTGTAATACCCTCCCTCACATGCCTTTACCAGATAGCAATGTCTTCCTTTCTTTGTGAGTTTCACTGAACTCACTCCCTTACTTTTCTTTACAGTTTTAATTGTGCACACCTTAAGAATATGGTTTAATTTTACTTTTTTGGAATGAAATATAGTACATGGAATCAGGGATAACATTCTTTCCTTGCATGTACCTGATTTATTAATTTCCATTTCTATGTAGTATCCCAGAGTATGACTATACTCCGATATATTTGTCTCTTCTTTCATTCACAAGCATTTAGATTGTTCCTAATGTTAGTCTAGAGGAGGCATGGCAACCCACTCCAGTAGTCTTGCCTGGAGCATCCCCATGGACAGGGGAGCCTGGTGGGCTATGCCGTACGTGGGGTCGCGGAGCCGGACACGACTGAGAGGCTAAGCCCAGCCCAGCACAGTGTTAGCCTGTGATGGACAGTGCTGCTGGTAACAGTTTTTAAAATTACTTATTTTTATTTTTGGTTGTGCTGGGTCTGCGTTGCTGCACATGGGCTTTCTCTAGTTGCGCTGAGTGGGGCTTGTTCTTCGCTGCAGTGCATGGGTTTCTCACTGCGGTGTCTTCTCTTGTTGCACACCACAGGCTTTAGAGTGCAGACTCAGTCATTGTGGTGAAGAGGCTTAGCTGCCTCACGGAATGTGGGATCTTCCCAGACCACGAACCCATGACCCCTTGTTGGCAGGTGGATTCTTAACCACTGGACCACCAGGGAAGTCCTGGTAACGTTTTTATACACGTGTCCTGATGAATATGAACATTATGTTTATGGAGAAAAATCTAAATATAGGTGGAATTTCTGGGTCATTGGATGTGTTTATCCAGTTTGGTTAGACATTGCCAAATTTCTTCCCAGAATAGCTCTATCAGTTTATACTCCCAGCAGCAGGGCATGCAAATTCCCTTTGCACCATTGTTCTATGTCCTTGCCAATATTTGGTATTTTCCAGCTTTAAAATTCTTGCCAATTTGGTGACTGTGTAGTTTTCTCACAGTCTGTTTATATATTTTCTGGCCATTCCGATGTCCTCTTTGGGAAAGTAACATGTCTAGGACTTTCGCCAACTTTTTTCTTATGGTATACAGTTTCTTCTTATTGATAGAAGTTCTTTGTACATTCTGGAAACAAGCCCTTAAGCTGATTACATGTATTGCAAATATATTTGCCCCCTATTCTGTGATTCGCCTTTTAACTCTTAATGGTATTTTTTGAAAAACAGATCTTTTTAAAAACTATTTTATTCAAGTATGGTTGATTTACAACGTTGTGTTAATTTCTGCTGTATAACAAATTGATGGAGTTATACATATATATATATATTCTTTTTCATATTCTTTTCCATTATGGTTTATCACAGGATGTTGAATATAGTTCCCTGTGCTATACAGGAGGACCTTGTTTATCCATTCTACAGACGAATTTGCATCTGCTAACCCCAAATTCCCAATCCATCCCTCCCCAACTCCTCATCCACTTTGCAACCACAAGCCTGGTCTCTGTCTATTTCTGTTTTGTAGATAAGTTCATTTATGTCATATTTTAGATATTGAATACGTTATGTTATACAATATTTGTTCCCTCTCTGACTTACTTCACTTAGTATGACAATCTCTAGGTGTATATATGTTGCAGCAAATGGCATTATTTCATTCATTTTTATGACTGTGTGATATTCCATTGTATGTATATATCACATCTTCTTTATCCATTTGTTTGTTGATGGACATCTAGACTGCCTCCATGTCTTGGCTATTTTAAATAATCCTGCTGTGAACATGGATTGCATGTGTCTTTTGGAATTATAATTTTTTTCTGACATACATGGCCAGGAGTGGGATTCCTAGATGATACAAGAACTCTATGTTTAGTTTTCTAAAGAAACTCCACTTCCCTTGTGGCTTAGCTGGTAAAGAATCTGCCTGCAATGCAGGAGACCTGGGTTTGATCCCTGGTTTGGGAAGATCCCCTGGAGAAGGGAAAGGCTACCCTCTCCAGTATTCTGGCCTGGAGAATTCCATGGACCTCAATTCCATGGGGTCACAAAGAATCGGATACAACTGAACAACTTTCACTCACTCAAGGAACCTCTGTACTGTTTCCATAGTGAGTGTACTAATTTACATTGCCATCAATAGTGTAAGAGGGTTCTCTTTAACAGATCTTAATTTTAATGTTGTTCCATTTACCACTTTTCCTTAATTACTGACTTTTATGTTGTATTTTAAAAATATTTTCCTATTCAAAAGTCATAAAGATATTCTCCTATATTATCATCTAGAACTTTTCATTTTTAAGTCAATTATCCACCTAGGATTGACTTTTGTACACCATGTTTTGAGACTAGGATAACGCTAATTTTATCCATCAAGAAAATTATAGACCAATTTTACTTTTGAATATGGAAAATGACTCCTACTCTTTAGAGATCCACCCTACTCTCCATCTACAGTATACGCCTGTCAGTTCATTCATTTATTCGTTCTTTGAAGAAGCATTTGTTGAGCTGTATGTGAACTGTATTCCACACACTATCTAACAGTTCCTCATCCTCACCAGGCTCTCTACATCACCAGCCTAATGCAAAACTTTCCCCTCTTCTTGTAAAGTTTTCCTTCTCCTTTGTGGCTTGGTTAGCTCCTATCATCTGTCCAGTTCCTACTTTAAGCAGCTCTTCCTCCAAGAAGCCCTGTCTGGAGGGCTAACCTTTCTGATTAGCTTAAGTCTCCTCCTTCATTTGCCATCGCGGCTGTTTTGTATTTGCTTGTGTGATTATCAGATTAATACGCCTCTCCCATTAGACTGTGTCTCTCCCACTATAAGTTCTCAACATTAGCAGTGGTGACATTTGGGGCAGGCTAATTCTCTTTTTTAAAAATATTTATTTATTCATCTGACTGTGCTGAGTCTTAGTTGCCACACATGGGATCTAGTTCCCTGACCAGAGATTGAACCCAGACCCCCTGAAGAGTCTTGGCTAATGGACCACCAGGGAAGTCCCTGGACCGGGATAATTCTTTGCTGTGTGTGTGTATATGCATGTGTGAGGGGTGGTCTGTGCATTTTAGGATGTTTTTTCAGTATCCCCTATCCCTACTTACTAGATGACAATAGCATCCCTCAAATTGTGGCAGCCGCAATGTCTCCAGACTTTGCCAAATGTTCCCTGGGGAAGTATGAAATCTTCTTCCTTCCATTAAGAGCCACTGCACTAGACTTTGTGTCTCTCCCATTAGATCGTAAGCTCCAGGAGGGCAAGAACCATTTCTGGTTTCTCCCAGCATCTAGAATAAGGTCTGGGGACTTCTTTGGTGGTCCAGTGGTTAAAAATCTGCGTGCCAGTGCAGGGAACACGGGCTTGATTCCTGGTCCGAAGATGCCACATGCCATGGGGCAACTAAGCCCGTGGGCCACAACTACTAAGTCTGCATACTTAGAGGCCATGTGCTGCAATAAGAGATGCCGCTGCAATCAAAAACCTGCGCACGCAGCAACGAAGACCCAGGGCAGCCAAAAATAAATAATAAATAAATAGTGTCGGATACATAGTGGATACTTGAAAAATATTTGTTGAAGCTACCTAATAGCAGGGTCCATGATTTCAGAAGGAATCAAAATGAAGGATGAGCTGACATTCAAAAGAAGGGGCACCGTTTAGGGACTATAAGTCTCAGTCAAGTGCCAAAGCCAGGGTCATCAGGCTGAGCAAATGAGATGGTGGCATTGATGAAAACTTTGGGGACTGGAGGTGAGTGGAGTCCTGAAGATGACGAGGTTTGGATGCTGGCCAGAGAAATGAGCTGTTGAAGTGGAAATGCCTGTCTGTTGTTGGGGCTAAGACACTGTACAAAGTGTCCCATGTCAGTACTCCGCACTGTCCTTGAAACTGCTTCCAGACTGGGGGAAAGCCTAGAAAGGGGGCAAGACCACAACGGAGCTGAAATTCTCGTTGACTGCTGAACAGGGTTCTGGGGAGGGCTGGGGTGAGCAGAAGTTGCTATGGCTGATGGCGTGGTTTTCCGGGGAAGAGGGAGGGGTTTCCCCTGAGGACGGAGTGTGGCGGTCTGCATGTGATTCAAGGGAGAGTAAGACGGATGCTGACATCCCCTGGCCGCCCTCCATCCCCAGGGGATGAGGAGCCCCCAGAGCATGGTGCTCAGGAGGTCCTCTCTCGGGGCCACTGTCATAGGCCGAGTCTATTTCCTGTTGACGTTCACCCAGCAACGCTCGGAGGGTGGTTTCTGTGTCAATAGTCATTCACATCTCTGTCTCTCAACCTTGTTTTCTGGCAAATCGCCTTCTCAGCTACTTTACAACAAACAGCCTGGGCTCCGCCTCCCATCTGTCAGCTAGCATCACATTTCTCCCCAGTTTGATTTCGAAATTCCAGCACCGCTCACTTTCTGATGACTTTCTTGCCTCCTTCCTCTCTTAGCTCATTAGAAACTTCCTGCATGTAGCAGGCTGTGCAGCTCTTTGTAGATTGAAATGGAGGTCAATGGATAATAAAGGCTGTCAGCCAAGGATAGGAATGTCACTCTCCAACAAGACCCACTGATGGTTGTTGTTCAGAGACCAGAGAGTGAATCCACTTGAGCAGCATCATCCTTGGTTCACTTATCTGAATGCACTGAAGCATTCATGCGCTCTCTCTAATTAGCTCTGACACCATTACCAGGGGGCTTCCTGGGTGGCTCAGTGGTAAAGGATCCGCCTGCCAAGCAGGAGATGTGGGTTTGATCCCTGAGTCGGACAGATCCCCTGGAGAAGGAAATGGCAACCCACTCCAGTATTCTTGCTTGGGAAATCCTATGGACAGAGGAGCCTGGTGGGTTACAGTCCATGGGGTCGCAGAAGAGTCCGACATGACCTAGCAACTAATGAACAAGAACAAACCGTCGTCAAGAGTGTGTCCGGTCAGTACGGTTTGATTGAATCCCTCTGTGTGTTATTCCCTGAGAGCGTCAGACTTTTGTGCCGTGTGCTTCAGGAAAATCCCGTTTGCCTTGCAACAAATCAGAAGGTTGAGGAACAAGACATTCACCAGGCTCAGAATCCCTAAATGCTCTTTCAGGGATGGGGGAGGGAAGAGATACATTTTAAGTTTTAAAAATTATAAGGTGTTCATTTATTTACTTCTATGGGCTTCCCGGCCTGGCGTGCTGTGATTCATGGGGTCACGAAGAGTCAGACACGACTGAGCGACTGAACTGAACTGACCTGATGGGCTTCCCTGGTGGCTCAGTGGAAGAATCTGCCTGCAATGCGGGAGACCTGGGTTCAGGTTGGGAACATGCCCCTGGAGGAGGGCATGGAAATCCACTCAAGTATTCTTGCCTGGAGAATCCCCGTGGACAGAGGAGCCTGGCGGGGTGCAGTCCATGGGGTCAGAAAGAGTCAGACACAACTGAGCGACTGAGCACATACATATTTATTTCTAGAATTCAATTTTTTGGCCAGTGTTTTATTATGAAAAGACTTTCAAGCATACATTAATGTTGAAATAATTTTACACTGTATACCCTTATAGTCTTGAATACCCAGGTTCTACTATTAACAATTTGTCATTCTTTTAAAAATTTTTTTAATTTGGCTGCATTGGGTCTTCGTTTGTGGCAGGCAGAATCTTTAGTTGTAGCATGCAAACCCTTAACTGTGACATGTGGGACCTAGTTCCCAGACCAGGGATTGAACCCAGGTCCACTGCATTGGGAGCACAGAATATTAGCCACTGGAGCACCAGGGAAGTCTCAGTTTATCATTCTTAAATCAAGAATGGCCATCCAGTTTCTCCCAGTTTCCCCTCTGAACTTCTTCTGCCTTCACATCCGACCTTGGGATGGATGGTTGGCCATTTGTCAGCTTATGTTTGGGTACCCGTTCATCTCTTCCCTGGGTTAGACTAGGAAACATTCAAGCAGCAGCAGCCTGGAAGAGGGGCTACAAACATTTCTGTGAATATAACCAGTATTCTGTCCTTTTCCATCTGAGGTCTAGGATCACATGGAGGAAAAGTTTTTGGTTTGAGGTTCTTTTGTCCGGACACGGCATCCTCTGAACCCAAGTCTGGGGGTACAGTGAGGAGATTGGGAAAGAACATGCCATCCCCCAAGAAAAGTGTAACCCAAATAGTGGTTCTCATCACTGTGAGCCAGCCCCTGGGGTGCCCCATATGGCAAGGACACCCAGCCTGGGACCACCCATCTGGACCATGCGGCCCCGTCTGGAGCCGCTCACTCAGTGCTGCCCTGGTCTCCTCTCTGCTGTCTCTGGAATGTGTACATTTTGCTTTTAGGATTCTCTGTTCCTGGTAACCTGGTTAACAGTTTACAGTAGAGCAATTTCCCCAAAATTTAGAGCAAGGACAAATGGAGATTCTTGAGATGACTTTATGCATTAGATGTGGAGCCGACGACCCTGAATCATCTAGTGAAGTTACTGCCTCCTTCACTGGCTACAGTGAGCTCAAGGGTAGCGTCTCATGTTGGTGTTAGTTGCTTTTAACATCTGTCCGACACTTTGCTGATGACTCGAAATGAGTAGAACATAAATGAATTATTTTATTATCAATGTGTATATTTTTGCTGGTTTCCTAAAGTTTAGGATTGATTTCTCCATTTCACAGTAGTGATTTGCATTGTTATTTATAGATGTGAGTGTTTTGTGTGTGTGTGTGTGTGTGTTCAGTTGTTTCTGATTCCTTGCGACCCTGTGGACTGTAGCCCACCAGGCTCCTCTGTCCATGGGATTCTCTAGGCAAGAATGAAGAATACTGGAGTGGGTTGCCATTTCCTTCTCTTTTTAGATGTTTGTTTAAATGTAAACATGATAAAACAATTATCCTTCAATTAAAACAATAAATAAATATAAAAAAATAAACATGAGTTGGTTTAAAGAAAAACATTGTTTTATAGTAACATTTATTCTATTAATAAGTTTTATAAAATAACATTAATAACACAGATGGCAAAAATTGGCATAGGATATACATTTGGCACGTATGATAGTTAAGTACATAGTGAAGTCGCTCAGTCGTGTCCGACTCTTTGTGACCTCATGGACTGTAGCCTACCAGGCGCCTCCATCCATGGGATTTTCCAGGCAAGGGTACTGGAGTGGGTTGCTATTTCCTTCTCCAGGGGGTCTTCCCGACACAGGAATCAAACCCAAGTTTCCCGCATTGCAGGCAGACGCTTTACCCTCTGAGCCACCAGGGAAGCCCCAGTTAAGTACATGGCTCTTCGCAGAACCCCAATTCATCCTCACCGCACCCTTTGGTCCCCATTTTCTCCTCCCTCTTAAGTCTCCCACTGAGAATCCCAGGAAAACCATCTGCGTTTCTGAGTTTGGGGAGGCGGGGGGAAGGGCTGCTGGGAGGCAAAAGCTCAGCTCTGGTCCCCAGGTCACCACGATGCCAGAGTACCTACGGAAACGGTTTGGTGGCAACAGGATTCCCATCATCCTGGCAGTGCTCTACCTGTTTATCTACATCTTCACCAAGATCTCGGTAAGATGGGGACGCAGGAGGTGAGAAGCCTTTACAGAGCATTGCTGGCGTGTCCGCTTCCCATCCACGTTCTTCTCTTACTGAGGAAGCTTCTGGGAGGCTCTAGGAAGATGGGAGGGGTGGGGGCAAAGGGCAAGCAGGGGCGGAGGAAGTATGGGAGAAAGGCGGAGAGGACTCCTCCCCCGCCTCCTGCCAAAGCTTCTTCTGCAACATCTCAGGATGGCACCCGACTCTGAATGGGACTCCGAGAGCCCTGGGGTGAGTCTGTCGTTTTCCTCCTGGGATCAGGCAATTATAAGCTATGAATCATAGGTGCTGACAGCCATTCAGCCTGCCCCACCCTGACCTTTGGACAGGCAGATCTCCTGGAAATCGGCCAAGGGCAGATGCTTGACCGCCTCCAGGAGGTGTGACTCGGCCTGACTCACAAGGATGCCGTCTTCTCTTCAATCTGGAACTGGGGAAGACCTTGTCCAATGTGAGGTGGCGTAGGGCGGGTTATAGGAATTCCATTCAATTCGAACAACAATAACTGACTCTCTGCCAGCTCCAGATGTGAAAGAAAAACTTAGAAGGACAACACTTGCTGTCATCCTGGTGGGAATCTATAGACGCGGGGAAGCCTTCCCAAGGGAAGTTATGTGTGAGAAAGATGCTGAGAAGATATAGAGACAGAGGAATTGGCATTCCAGATGGATGGACAGAACAAGCAAGTTTGACTTGTTAGGGAAACAGGGTGTATTTCAGCATGCCTGGAGGACAGGGAGCATGAAGTGAGGAAAGGAAATGAAATCAAGTGGCAGGCAAATTGCGAAGCACCTGACATAGAGCTCTTACTCTAACTTATTTGGACATTATCTGAGGGGCTCTTGAGAGTCCCTTGGACAGAAGGAGATTCAAACTAGTCAGTCCTCAAGGAATATACATTGGGAGGACTGATGCTGAAGCTGAAGCTTCAATACTTTGGCCACCTGATGCAAAGAGCTAATTCACTGGGAAAGACCTTGATGTTGGGCAAGATTGAGGGCGGGAGGAGAAGTGGGCAACAGAGGATGAGATAGTTGGATGGCATCACTGACTCATTGGACATGAGTTTAAGCAAACTCTGGAAGATAGTGAAGGACAGGGAAGCCTGGTGTGCTGCAAGTTCATGGGGTCGCAAAGAGTCGGACACAACTTAGCAATTGAACAACAATCTTGGGGCAAATAGGGAGCCACTGAAGAGTTTTGATGAGGAGGAGAGGATGAGATGATCATGATAAGGCTGCAGTGTAGAGGATGCAGTGTAGAGGATGGAGTGTAGGTAGATCAAGAAGAGAAGCAGGAAGACCACTGAGGAGCTCGTATTAGCCTAGTGAAGAGATCTCAAACATAATCACCCATAGGGCTCCCATTTGAGATCCTTGATCTGGGAAGAGATGGGCGAAGAAAGGACAACATATGACGTTTCTGTGTTTCTCAGAATCAAGTCTAGGGCCTGAACCTGGGGAAACTGTGCTGAGATGTCTATTCATTCATATACCCATCAACTCCTCTCTAGGTTGACATGTACGCAGGTGCCATCTTCATTCAGCAGTCTTTACATGTGAATCTCTACTTGGCTGTAGTCGGGTTGCTGGCTGTCACAGCTCTATACACCATTGCAGGTATGACTGGACAAGGGGTGATACTAGGAGAAGTGATGGGCAGGGGCTGTGGTCCACCCCATCTTTTCCTGGCCCGTCTTCTGATGTTCCAGTGTGCTAAGACCTTGTCTTCATGAACTCTCAATCTATTGGGCTGGAAGATATGATTTCTCTTGGCCATTGTCCAAAGGAAAAAGATTGTCTGATGGAAGGGAGGATTTCAAAATGTACCATACCTGCATAAAGCTATTTTCTATTTATTTCTTTATGAACTTTTCCTTAGAGCCTACTAAATGCTGAGCAGGTGTATTCACAAGCACTGTGCCCAGCTGGACCACAAACCACTGCAATTTTGGAGCCTGAGGCTCGTCTTTCCCCCTAAGACTTGCATCCCAGAAGAGTGGCTGGTGGGGAGCAGGTCCTTGATATGTATCTGCTTTTTCTTTTTTATAATATTTATTTATCTGACCGTGCTGGGTCTTCGCTGTTGCGCACGGGCTTTCTCTAGCTGTGGTTACTCTCCAGTTTCGGTGCGTGCGCTTCTCATTGTGGTGGCTTCTCTTCTTGTGGAGCAAAGTCTCTAGGGTGAGAGGGCTTCGGTAGCTGTGGCAGATGGGCTTAGTTGCCCCGCAGCATGTGGGATCTTCCTGGACCAGGGATCGAACCCGTGTTCTCTGCACTGGCAGGCAGATTCTTATCCACTGGGCCACCAGGGAAGTCCTAGACTGGGCTTCTTAAAGAAGCATAGTGGTCTTAGGACAACACAAAAACAAGAGCAGGGGCTGCAGGGGCCCCTTGAGGCCCAGGCCTGAAGCTCTGTAATATCCTGCTCCACCCTGTCTATTGGTTAAAGCAAGCCATTTGGCCAAAACACATTTAAGAGGAAGAGAAATCAACTTCACCTCAATATGAAAGGAGCAGCAAAGCTACATGACAAAATGGGCAGGCACATGAGAAATGGATAGTGTTGTGGCCATCTTTGCAAAGAGTCAACAATTCAAGTCCCATCAGGTCTTGAATTTCAAAATTTCCTCTGCCAATACCCAGAATCACTCCTCTCCATCAGAGTACCGACCTTCACCTCTGTGCTCATCTCCTCTAGGTGGCCTGGCAGCTGTGATCTACACGGATGCTCTACAGACTCTGATCATGCTTATAGGAGCGCTCATCTTGATGGGCTACAGTAAGTGGGGTCCTGGGGTCATTTGGGTGGATGACAGCACCTCTCTCAAGAAGGGATATCTGCTTTCTTCACTGTTTCAAACCCAGCTGGGGATTCCTGGTTGAAGCATTGGTTATTTTAGCTGGAAGAGAACTGTGCTTCTCATGGAAACTTAACTGTTTCGTAAGGGAAAATTAATAGATCTTCTGACACTGGTGTGGATAAATAACTAAATAACAAAATAAAAGGAAGTAAAGGAATCATTCTTCCTTATAGGAAAATTCCAATTAATAAATGCAGGTGGGGTGAGGGAAATAGAATAACACCATTAGAACACCATAGTAATAACTGCTACATGCAAAAGTCAATGATAAATGCTGAAGTTAGCAAGTGAAAGTTTATGAAGAAATAGCATATTTTCTTGGTCTTGAAGCATCACATCCAAAATATTTATTAATTACAAGGGGACATACATCCACTTTACAGTGGAGAAACATGGTACCACGGTACTAAATGATCAAGATATAGTAATTGATAACACAATAATCAGATGTACCCATATGCAGCTCCTGATATGGTCGCTGAGAAGGACACAGAATCACCTCTGTGCCATTCTTGCTGGGATATATACCCTCAACTTCATCGTTTATAAACATCAGACAAATTGAGGGACATTTTACAAACTACAGTGACCTGTATTCTTCAAAAATATCAGGGGCATGAAAAATAAAGACAGACTGAGGAACTACAAAGAGAGGAGGAGAATAAAGAGATACAACAAATAAACACAGTGTAGGATCCTGAACTGACTTCCAGAAGAGTGAAAGAATATGAGTGGTGCAATTGCAACAGCTTCTACTGTAGTTAATGGTAATGCACCAATGTTGATTTCTTAGTTTCCATAATACTAGCTGAAGGGTGTATGGAAACTCTCTGTGCTACTTATACAACTCCTCTGTATGTCTGCAACTATCTCAAAATTAAAAGTTCAAAAATTAATAAGTATTAAAACCCTTGTGATCCGGATGTGCTATCATTTAATGCTCACAGCAACCCAATGGTATTGGTACTACTGTTACTCCCTTTGTTGGATGAGAAAATCAGGGCACCAACTGTTAGAAAGTTTGCCCAATGTCACAAAGCTAGAATTCAAAGCCAGGATTCAAGCCCCAGTCAGACTGACCTCAGATGTCACCCTCTTCCTTCCCCATCACACTGCCTGGTGATAAGAGTGGGGAGATAATGTGGTAAAAACTTTATTGGGAAGAGTCTAGGAGCAGGAGTCAAAGAGTATAGGCAAGAATTTTTACCTTAACTTTGTGTCTTTCTGCACAGTTATGCAGAATGTTATGCATGTGTTACTTTTACCTTTCAAACAAAATTTTTTAAAAAATCATGGAATAATAAATTAGTTTCACACACACAAAAAAAACCCAGCAATGACTTGCTTATTATAAACTTTAACAGAAAATGTTCTGAACCCTTACAAAGAAGAAAAACTTCACTGGTTTATATAAAGAAGAAAACAAATGAGTAATAAATATATAAAGACACATGTTCAGCCTCACTAGATAAATGTTGGGTGTGGTTGCTATCATAACATTTTGAACCTCCCAGTGCCAAATAGGTGACTCATAACGCTCTCAGGTTTTGGAGGCAAAAGAGCCAAAAGATAGACCTTCACATGGTTTGTTATTTAACCAAACTTCCTGATCTTTCTTTCTAAAATATGGGATCTCAATGAGGAAATTCCACTACTTAATTAGGAAATTCCACTACTTAATTTATTATGACCAGTCAGGAGAGAGATTACCGATCCACCTTCAGCAACCTTCCTCATTCTGCTATATCTAGCAGATCTTCTCTTAAGGTATCTGCAGGTTTTTAAATGTGGAAAATGGATTGACAAAATATGCATGATTTTCTTTCTTTTTTTAAATCATAAAGCTTATTTTTTTTAGAATTAATCTTTATTGGAATAAGTTGATTAACCATGTTGAGTGAGTTTCTGCTTACAGCAAAATATATATCCTCTCTTTTTAAGACACTTCTCCCATGTAAGTTATTACAGAGTATTTAGGAGAGTTGCCTGTGCTATTCAACAGGTTCTTTTTTGTTATCTATTTAATATATAGTAATGTGTATATGTCAATTCCAGTCTCCTTGTTTATCATGGTTTTATTTCTGTGCCTTTAAAACTTATTTATTTACTTACTGGTTGTGTTGGGTCTTCACTGCTGTCGGCTTTTCTGTAGTTTCGGCGAGGGGGGCTACTTTCTAGCTGTGGTGTGCTGGCTTCTCACTGCTGTGGTTTTTCCTGTTGCTGAGCACAGGCCCTAGGGTGCGCAGGCTTCAGCAGTTGTGGTTCCCGGCTCTAGAACACAGCCTCAATAGTTGTGGTGCACAGGCTTCGTTGCCCTGTGGCATGTGGAATCTTTCCAGACCAGGAATCTAACTCTTGTCTCCTGCATTGGCAGGTGAATTCTTCACCACTGGGTCACCGGGAAAGTCCTGTTTTTGTGCTCTGAATTCTGTTCCGTTGGTCTACAGGACTGCTTTTCCCTAATATCATACTGTTTTGATTATGATAGCTTTGTAATATAGTTTGACATCAGGAACTGTGATGTTCCCAGCTTTGACCTTTCTCAAGGTTGCTTTGGCTATTCAGGATCTTTAGTGGTTCCATGTAAATGCTAGGATTGTCTTTTGTTTTTTCTTTCTTTCTTCTATTTCTGTGAAAAATGCCATTGAAATTTAGATAGGGATTTCATTACATCTGTGGATCACATTGAGTAATATGAACATTTTAACAATCTTGATCTTCCAGTCCATTAACATGGAATATCTGTCCATTTATTTGTGTCTTCTTCAATTTCTTTTATCACTCTTATTTATAGGTTTCAGTGTACAGATCTTTTCACCTCCTTGATTAAACTGATTCCTATTTTATTCTTTTAGATGCAATTAGAAATGATATTCTTTTCTTTTCATCAAAGTATAGTCAATTTATAGTAATGTATTAGTTTGAGGTATAAATATATATATATATTCAGATTCTTTTCCATTATAGATCATACATTATTTAATACAGTGCCCTGTGCTATACAG
Organism: Muntiacus reevesi; assembly: GCF_963930625.1. Classification (NCBI taxonomy): domain Eukaryota; kingdom Metazoa; phylum Chordata; class Mammalia; order Artiodactyla; family Cervidae; genus Muntiacus; species Muntiacus reevesi. Next base: position 200,986,604 of record NC_089250.1, read on the forward strand.
TAAATCCATGTTGTTTATTTTACATGTAGTAATGTGTATTGGTACTATTTCCTGAATATCTCTTTCCAATAGTATTTGCTTATGTGCTTAGTCGCTTAGTTGTGTCCAACATTTTGCAACCCCATGGTCTGTAGCCCACCAGGCTCCTCCCTTCCATGGGGATTCTCCAGGCAAGAATACTGGAGTGAGTGGCCATGCTCTTCTCCAAGGGATCTTTCCAACCCAGGGGTCAAACCCAGGTCTCCCGCATTGCAGGAGTATAGTATATAGAAACACAATTGATTATTGCATATTGATTTTGTATTCTGAAGCTTTACTAAATTAATTCATTTATTAGTTTTAACTGTTTTTGGTGGAATCTTTAGGGTTTTTTATATATAACATCATATTATCAGCAAACAGGGACAACTTATTTTCAAATATTGGAGATTTTTCTGATATATTTCTGTTATTAATTTTTAGTTTAATTTCATTACAATAATAGAATATATTTTGTATGATTTTATTTCTTATGAACTTATTGAGGTTTGTGTTATGGCCAGAAACATTGCCTATTTTGATGAACCTTCCAAGAGTATGTGAGAAGAATATGTATTCTGCTATTGTTGGGTGTAGTGCTTTATAAATTTCAATTGGGTCAACTTGGTTGATAGTGTTGTATAAATCTTCTTTATCTGTGTAAATATTTTTGTCTACTTTTTCCATCAACCACTAAAAAGGGGGTGTTGAGGTCTCCAACTATAATGGTTGACTTCTTTCTCTTTTTAGGATTGTTATGAGCTTTTGGTGAATTGACTCCCTTATCATTATGTGATGTTCCTCTTTTCCTTGGCTGTTTTCTTTGTTCTGGAGTCTAATTTGTCTAATATTAATATAGTCTGTCTAGCTTTCTCTTGACTTGAATGGTATATAGTCAAGGTCCAATTACTGATAATTGGACCACAAATAATTATCCTTTCCTCCCACTGCCACAAAACAATTTTTTAGGGAAAAAAGCATGACAAAAATTTATCATAAAAAATATTTTTTCCCCAGTAGCCACTGTTTACCACACTCTTCCACAAAAGTAAGCCAGGCTGCAGGTTACATATCATTCTTACCCAAATGGTAACACCAACCATACCAAGAAACCAACAAACAAAAAATACCCAGGTAAAAAAATGAAGCAAAAAACACAAACACAACCTTCCAGAACATAATCCAGTGAGAGCAGTGTTATTTTGGGGATAACCTTGAATCCTTTCAATTAATATAAAGAAGCAAATTATCTGAAAACTACAGTGCTTTATTATTTTTTAGGGACAAATCATGTTTGTGTCAGATGCTGTGCATTCTATGTGCAGCATCTCACTTCGTCCTTGCTCCCGTGCTATGAGGCTGGCACTATATTATTCCCACTCGCAGATGAAAAGCTGAATCTCAGGTGGAGAAATGACTTTCTCAAGGCCATAGGTTACTTGGACCACTCTTGAAATACCATAAATTGGGATAGCTGAGAAGAAGTTTAGAGGTAAAAGCATGTTTCCTTAAGGCAGAGTTTCTTAACTTGGGGTCCATAGACAGAATTTATAGGTTTTGTGAACCTTGGATGGGAAAGAAGTTCATCTCTGTTTTCACAAACCTATCAGTGACATTTAGCATCTTTCAGTTATTAGTATAGGCAGCTCACCACAGGAATATTAGCAATATCTGTGACTTTGAAACCAAAATATAACCCTGATGTTTTTATCCAAATGTTTTTATAATTGCTGCTGATGCATTGAAACACTGTTTGTGTCCATGGTTACTTTATTTATTTATTTAATATATGCTTTTTTTTTTCCAGTGGGTTTTGTCATACATTGATATGAATTAGCCCTGGAGTTACATGTATTCCCCATCCCGATCCCCCCCTCCCCCTCCCTCTCCCCCCAACTCCTCTGGGTCTTCCCAGTGCACCAGGCCCGAGCACTTGACTCATGCATCCCACCTGGGCTGGTGGTCTGTTTCACCACAGATAATATACATGCTGTTCTTTCAAAACATCCCACCCTCACGTTCTCCCCCAGAGTTCAAAAGTCTGTTCTGTACTTCTGTGTCTCTTTTTCTGTTTTGCATATAGGGTTATCGCCACCATCTATCTAAATTCCGTATATATGTGTTAGTATACTGTAATGTTCTTTATCTTTCTGGCTTACTTCACTCTGTATAATGGGCTCCAGTTTCATCCATCTCATTAGAACTGATTCAAATGAATTCTTTTTAACGGCTGAGTAATATTCCATGGTGTATATGTACCACAGCTTCCTTATCCATTCATCTGTTGATGGGCATCTGGGTTGCTTCCATGTCCTGGCTATTATAAACAGTGCTGCGATGAACATTGGGGTGCACGTGTCTCTTTCAGATCTGGATTCCTCAGTGTGTATGCCTAGAAGTGGTATTGCTGGGTCATATGGCAGTTCTATTTCCAGTTTTTTAAGAAATCTCCACACTGTTTTCCATAGTGGCTGTACTAGTTTGCATTCCCACCAACAGTGTAAGAGGGTTCCCTTTTCTCCACACCCTCTCCAGCATTTATTGCTTGTAGACTTTTGGATAGCAGCCATCCTGAGTGGCGTGTAATGGTACCTCATTGTGGTTTTGATTTGCATTTCTCTGATGATGAGTGATGTTGAGCATCTTTTCATGTGTTTGTTAGCCATCTGTATGTCTTCTTTGGAGAAATGTCTGTTTAGTTCTTTGGCCCATTTTTTGATTGGGTCGTTTATTTTTCTGGAATTGAGCTTCAGGAGTTGCTTGTATATTTTTGAGATTAATCCTTTGTCTGTTTCCTCATTTGTTATTATTTTCTCCCAATCTGAGGGCTGTCTTTTCACCTTACTTATAGTTTCCTTTGTTGTGCAAAAGCTTTTAATTTTCATTAGGTCCCATTTGTTTATTTTTGCTTTTATTTCCAATATTCTGGGAGGTGGGTCATAGAAGATCTTGCTGTGATTTATGTCAGAGAGTGTTTTGCCTATGTTCTCCTCTAGGAGTTTTATAGTTTCTGGTCTTACATTTAGATCTTTAATCCATTTTGAGTTTATTTTTGTGTATGGTGTTAGAAAGTGTTCTAGTTTCATTCTTTTACAAGTGGTTGACCAGTTTTCCCAGCACCACTTGTTAAAGAGATTGTCTTTTTTCCATTGTATATCCTTGCCTCCTTTGTCAAAGATGAGGTGTCCATAGGTTCGTGGATTTATCTCTGGGCTTTCTATTCTGTTCCATTGATCTATATTTCTGTCTTTGTGCCAGTACCATACTGTCTTGATGACTGTGGCTTTGTAGTAGAGTCTGAAGTCAGGCAGGTTGATTCCTCCAGTTCCATTCTTCTTTCTCAAGATTACTTTGGCTATTAGAGGTTTTTTGTATTTCCATACAAATTGTGAAATTATTTGTTCTAGTTCTGTGAAAAATACCGTTGGTAGCTTGATAGGGATTGCATTGAATCTATAGATTGCTTTGGGTAGAATAGCCATTTTGACAATATTGATTCTTCCAATCCATGAACACGGTATGTTTCTCCATCTGTTTGTGTCCTCTTTGATTTCTTTCATCAGTGTTTTATAGTTTTCTATGTATAGGTCTTTTGTTTCTTTAGGTAGATATACTCCTAAGTATTTTATTCTTTTTGTTGCAATGGTGAATGGTATTGTTTCCTTAATCTCTCTTTCTGTTTTTTCATTGTTAGTATATAGGAATGCAAGGGATTTCTGCGTGTTAATTTTATATCCTGCAACTTTACTATATTCATTGATTAGCTCTAGTAATTTTCTGGAAGAGTCTTTAGGGTTTTCTATGTAGAGGATCATGTCATCTGCAAACAGCGCGAGTTTCACTTCTTCTTTTCCTATCTGGATTCCTTTTACATCTTTTTCTGCTCTGATTGCTGTGGCCAAAACTTCCAACACTATGTTGAATAGTAGTGGTGAGAGTGGGCATCCTTTTCTTGTTCCTGATTTCAGAGGAAATGCTTTCAATTTTTCACCATTGAGGGTGATGATGCTTGCTGTGGGTTTGTCATATATAGCTTTTATTATGTTGAGGTATGTTCCTTCTGTTCCTACTTTCTGGAGAGTTTTAATCATAAATGGGTGTTGAATTTTGTCAAAGGCTTTCTCTGCATCTATTGAGATAATCATATGGTTTTTATCTTTCAATTTGTTAATGTGGTGTATTACGTTGATTGATTTGCAGATATTAAAGAATCCTTGCATTCCTGGGATAAAGCCCACTTGGTCACGGTGTATGATTTTTTTAATATGTTGTTGGATTTTGTTTGCTAGAATTTTGTTAAGGATTTTTGCATCTATGTTCATCAGTGATATTGGCCTGGTTTTCTTTTTTTGTGGCATCTTTGTCTGGTTTTGGAATTAGGGTGATGGTGGCCTCATAGAATGAGTTTGGAAGTTTACCTTCATCTGCAATTTTCTGGAAGAGTTTGAGTAAGATAGGTGTTAGCTCTTCTCTAAATTTTTGGTAGAATTCAGCTGTGAAGCCATCTGGTCCTGGGCTTTTGTTTGCTGGAAGATTTTTGATTACAGTTTCGATTTCCTTGCTTGTGATGGTTTTGTTAAGTTCTTCTATTTCTTCCTGGTTCAGTTTTGGAAAGTTATACTTTTCTAAGAATTTGTCCATTTCATCCAAGTTGTCCATTTTATTGGCATAGAGCTGCTGGTAGTAGTCTCTTATGATCCTTTGTATTTCAGTGTTTTCTGTTGTGATCTCTTCATTTTCATTTCTAATTTTGTTAATTTGGTTCTTCTCTCTTTGTTTCTTAATGAGTCTTGCTAATGGTTTGTTCCATGGTTACTTTAAAACTAGATTGTTATTTGAGAAGTCTTTCTATTTAATGGTGCAAATAAATAAATTACTGTGTCTGAGTTCTCATGGTTTGATGAGTGCCTTCAATGTATTTGGTTTCCTTTATAATTGATGTATTTTGTATTAAGAGGAAATGGCAACCCACTCCAACATTCTCCTCTGGGAAATCCCATGGACAGAGGAGCCTGGTGGACTATATAGCCCACGGGGTCGCAAGAGTCAGACACAACTTAGCGACTAAATGACCATTTTGCATTATAAATTTAGAAATATTATTCTAAGAAGCAACCCATAGTCACTATCAAAGGCATTAAAATTTTTTTTTCAAATAGGAGGCTAAGAACCTCTAAGTCAATTAACTTTCATGTGGTTCTAAGTAGGATTTCACCAATCTCCAACCATCCCCTCATGAGCTTCTGTGGATCAATCTGAGTTCCTGGCAAATTTCGGCTTCCTCTGAATTCTAGGTTTCGCTGCAGTTGGTGGGCTGGAAGGCCTGGAGGAGAAATATTTCTTGGCCATGGCTAGTAACCGGAGTGGGAACAGCAGCTGCGGGCTGCCCCGGGAAGATGCCTTCCATATTTTCCGAGACCCAGTGACGTCTGACCTCCCGTGGCCCGGGATCCTATTTGGAATGTCCATCCCGTCGCTCTGGTATTGGTGCACGGATCAGGTACAGGGCAGTAGGCTGAGCCAGCCACCACCGGAATGCTTCCTTCTTGGGGTGTCTGGAAGCTGGGTTTTTGTCCTTCCCCATCTGTTCTCTTATTTCTCTACTACTCTACACCTTATCTTCTTACTCTTGCTCATATGGCAAACCTGAAGCTGCTGCTTTTTGCAAAGGAAAAACCTGATACATCCTGCTGAATGTCTGGAAAGATCCAGTAAGCAAAAACGGTGATATGTTTTAAATGGAGGTTTTAACTGACATTGGTATTATCTGCTCCGCAAATCCTGGGTGTCCTCTCTGTACCAGCTGCTTGGAAATCACAAGTAAACAAGGACACTCAGTCCTTGTAGAGTTCACTTTCTTCTGATGGAAGTAGACAGGCAGTAAATAAGTAAATGGAACATTACAAGGTGATAACTGTCATTAAAAAATAAAAAAGGAGGTTGAGAATGTGAGAGTGACATTTAAAATAGGATGGTCAGGGGAATCATGGTTGAGTAGTGACCTTTGGGCAAAGGAGGAGAGCAAGTGGGTTCTGGTGATTGTCAGGGAAGAGAGTTTGGGGCAGAGGGACCCACCAAAGCCAATCCCTTAAAGCAAATATATAACTGCTGTAAAAAAAAAGAAATTAGAAAGGCAAAAAACACTGCTATAGGTAAAATAAGCCTTTTGTGTTCAAAGGTGAGGTGGGGATAGACTCCGTATTTGCATTTGCTTGTGTTTGCTGAAGAGCTTCCCAAGTGGCGCTAGTGGTGAAGAACCCACCTGCCAATGCAGGGACGTAAGAGACGCTGGTTCGATCCCTGGGTTGGGAAGATCCCCTGGAGGAGGACTTGGCAACCCTCACTAGTATTCATGCCTGGAGAACTCCATGGACAAAGGAGCCTGGTGGGCTACAGAGCCACCAGGATTGCAAAGAGTCAGACACGACTGAGCAACTGAATGAGCAGGGATGCACACATGAGTGTGCTGAAGGAAACTCCAGATGGATCACCTAAAACCGAGGGCGATTACTTCCTGGGGTAGGTGTGCCAGAAAGGACGGGAGCCATTTCACTGCACACCTGTTTGTACTTTCTCAGATTTCAAGCCCTGTGAATATGTCATCTGTTGAAATCGGTTTTTCGGTTTTTCCATTACATTAAAGATCAGCGACTTGTGTGCCATTTTGGAAGCTGTATTTCATATTCAGAGCTGATGAGACTTCAGCTAAAATAATGATCATGGAGTCAGACCACTGAATTGATGCAGGAGGCACTGCAGAGAGTGAACCTTGGTTACCCCATGGATGAGAATTCCTCTGAGTGAAGAGCTAAAACCCAAGGCAGAGATGGGTGGAATATTGCCCCTTTAGAAAATCACTCTCCCCTCCTGCCCTCCTCCCCTGATCTTTTCCTTAGCAAATATTGGGCTGGAGAGTGCCTGGGAGACAGTTCAGATGGAGGCTAAGAGCCTGGGCTTTTTCAACCTTTACAGGCTTGGACTCAAGCTCAGGTGGCATAACTTTGTTTAATAGCTTCAGCCTCTGTTTTCTCATGAGTGGGATTACTAGTAATCGTAAAAGAGAGAACCGTTGGAAATTTGCTCATAGTCCTTTCCGTTGCAGGGGCATTTAATAAACTGTTAAAATCATTTACATTTTTCCTGTGGTTTTACGCTACTGCTCTTGTCACGGGTCACCAGCTTATATTTATTAATCGATATGAATATTTCCTTGAGATGCCTCACACCCTTGCTAGCTGGGATTTCAGTGTACATCCCTTGAAGCCCACCTTCAACCCACCTTGTATTGTTCAAGAGCCTGGGGACTTAATCCACGATGACTCGATGATCTTCCAGATGCCAGGGAGGGCAAGATAGCCCAGAAAACCAAGCCTTCTTTGGAGCCCACGGCTTTCGGTCTTGTTGCTGCTGAACTGGATTCTGTGGAGCCCAAAGGCTGTGTTATGTGTCAGTTCATTGTGCTGGTGCTGCCCTAGGAGATGCACATTTTTGGTCAGCTCTCTGTGTAGCTCACTTTAGAGCAGAAGAAAGGCCAAGTAGCATGCATGTGCTGATTGAGAGCATGTTTTAGATCTTTCTGTGCAGAGACAGAAGGGCAGATCACAGTCAATAAAGTCATGACACTTAAACATTTATTGATAACTGCACCATTTACCAGTAACTGATTGAAGCATTTCCTATGTATTAACTCGTTCATTTTCATAACATTTCTATGAGCTCTGCTCCATTACTTGGGTCTGGGGGTTGTCATACAGGGCCACACACTCTTCACAGGGCTTGTGGGGTTTTGAGCAGCGCAACTCTCTTAAAACTCAGCTGCCTCTTAAATTCACCTCTGGAGTCTCCACTTCATGGGAATAAAAGCCAACACTCCTTTCAGTCACAGCTTTGAACCTGCCATCTCAAGGGCTAGGTTTTCCAAAGCTATAAACTCTCCTATCTGCTTCCAGATGAACTGACAAGGATTGAAGGTTGAATGCCTCTTTTGGCATCTTTGAGCTACTATGTTCAGTTGCTCCATCGTGTCCGATTTTTTGTGACCCCGGGGACCGTAGCCCACCAGGCTCCTCTGTCCCTGGGATTCTCCAGGTAAGAATACTGGAGTGAGTTGCCATTTCCTTCACCAGGGGATCTTCCCAACCCAGGGACTGAACCCGAGTCTCCTGTGCCTCCTGCATTGCAGGCGGATTCTTATCGCTGAGCTACTGAGGATGCCCCTTTGGCATCTTAATGAAACCATTTTTAAAAAAGTATTCTATAAATGTTATATTATTACATGAAACTACCACATTATTAAGTATTCTAGAAAACCCAATGGGTGTATGTTTGGAGTTATGAGAAATGATAGGTAATAGTTAAATCAGCTTCTAGACAAGGACAGCTAAGTCCCCAGCTCTGGATAGAGGGAGCCTCACTGTTCCCCCACCTTTCCTCAGATAAGCTGATCCCATGTTTTAGACCTGATAACTGACAGCGTCCAAACAAATAATCATCATCCATGCAGGTGAGGAAACACTTGGTTGTAGTCCCAGGAAAAAAAAAAACAACAACATCAAATTTAAACCAGCTTAGGTAAAGGGTGGGGAATTTATTCCCTCATGGAATATGAACTGTAGGAAGGTGTACTAGCCTTCAGAAACTCCTGGAACATACTCTGGTATCCTTCTCCATCCAGGGTCTTTATTTCTTACCTGCGAACTTCATTGTTTCTCATCGAGGTCCAGTGGAAAGAGACTGACAGCTCCCAAAGTCCCAGATCCAAAAACCCCATGGCAGGGCTCTGGTTGGCCAAGCTGGGGTCACGTGCCTACCCTGGGATCAGGCAGGATCTGTGCCCAAGGAGACAGGATAGCCATGTGGAGAGGGGGTGGGTTTCAAAAGAAGACACAGGACACTCCAGCAAGCCTGTGCCACTGATGAACACTTTTTAAAAATGGGAAGGATTCCAACTTTTCCTGCTCACCACAGTACTATGGTGGTGATGACATTTCACTCCTCTTGTCCACTGTTCACGGAACCAACCAAAAGCTCTGGTAGATGGCTCAGTGGTAAAGAATCCGCCTGCCCACGCAGGAGACATGGGTTTGATCCCTGGGTTGGGAAGCTCCCCTCAAGAAAGAAATGGCAATCCACTCCAGTATTCTTGTCTGGGAAATCTCATGGACAGAGGAGCCTGGTGGGCTACAGTCCATAGACACGACTTAGCAATTAAACACCAATTCACCAAAGGTCTCTGCAACTTCTCCAGATGCTTCAAGACCCCAAACCTCAGGAAATAGTAGAGAAAATTCTGAGTTCATGTAGATGCAGTCTGAAGGCTGGAGCAGGATTTGTGGGGGCCGGTCTTCTTTCTACTCAAAAAACACTCGACAGCATGTCATTCCCTTTGAGTGGATAAATCTTTTTTTGCTATTCAAAATTTGGATATATTGGAAAATCATCACCAAAATAAATGTAGTTGTTTTTCATCACCATACATAGTTACAATGTTTCTCTTGTGATGAGGCCTTTTATTGGTGTGATGAGAACTTTTAAGGTCATCTCTTAGCCACTTAAAGATAGGCGACCCAGTATTAACTATAGTCACCGTGCAGTATATTACATCCCTAGGACTTATTTTATAAATAAAATTTGTGCTTTTTGACCCCCTTCACCCATTTTTGCCCACCCCCACCCTTTGTCCCTGGCAACCACCAATCCGTTCTGAAGGGAGAAGTCTTGATGAGACCTACCTCATGCCTCCCATCAGAGAGGAGGGGGTCAGGCTAAGACCTAGGTGTACCAATATGCAGTAACTATAAGCCCAGCTACACCAATCCTGTTGGTAGCAATATCTCAGAACCTCTCTTTCTTTTCTATCCTCCTTCCAGTTCTTGCTTTCTCCGCCTTGGTGTCGCTCCTGCGGCTGGACCATTGGATCACAGGGATTGAGAATAAAAGAGATGCTTCTTTGGAGAAGCCAGATCCACTGGACTCCTGAGTCTACTATGCCTACCAAGAAGCCACGCACATCTAGTTTGCTTTAAGAGAAAGTCATCTCAACTTCCAACCATCCCACTGTTTTCCAGGTGATTGTTCAGCGGACTCTGGCTGCCAAGAACCTGTCCCATGCCAAAGGAGGCTCTCTGATGGCCGCTTACCTGAAGGTGCTGCCCCTTTTCATCATGGTGTTCCCGGGGATGGTCAGCCGTGTCCTCTTTCCAGGTAAGAAGACAGTTGGGAGGAGAGACTGTCTGTGAGTCTCAGACCCTGTGAAGTGTTCTAAACATATTACCGACTGCCCCGTATGAGTGAGGCTGATGTCCCTTCCTTGTGATGCGACTGAGGCATCTCCATCCCGGCATCTACTGACTGTGCCGTTCCCCAGTGTTGGTTCAATGGGCACATCCTATAGATGTCCCAGGTCAAACAGAGTGGAGACCTATCCGGGGCTTTGCCTCAACTATATATTTTAGTTATTTATTTGACTGCACCAGGCCTTAGTTACAGCACTTGAGAGCTTTGGTCTTTGTTGAGGCATGTGAACATTTAGTTGTGGCATGTGTGATCTAGATCCCTTACCAGGGATCGAACCCAGGCCCCTTGCATTGGGAGTGTGGAGTCATAGTCACTGGAGCACTAGGGAAGTCCGTCAACTATATATATATATATATATTTTTTTTTTTAAACCACAAAGTAGGCTAAATCTTGTCCCAGATGTCAGCTCCCTGAAATCTCATTTGAGGGCTCCCCTCACACTTCAGTGTTTTGGCAACTTCAGCCCAATGGAACCCTTCAGTTCAGTTCAGTTCAGTCGCTCAGTTGTGTCCGACTCTTTGCGACCCCATAGACTGCAGCACGCCAGGCTTCCCAGTCCATCACCATCTCCCAGAGCTTGCTCAAGCTCATGTCCATTGAGTTGGTGATGCCATCCAGCCATCTCATCCTCTGTCATGCCTTCAATCTTCTCCTCCTGTCTTCAATCTTTCCCAGCATCAGGGTCTTTTCCAATGAGCTGGTTCTTCCCATCAGGTGGCCAAAGTATTGGAATTTCAGCTTCAGCATCAATCCTTCCAATGAATATTCAGAACTGATCTCCTTTAGGATGGACTGGTTGGATCTCCTTGCAGTCCAAGGGACCCTCAAGAGTCTTCTCCAACACCACAGTTCAAAAGCATCAATTCTTTGGCTCTCAGCTTTCTTTATAGTCCAACTCTCTCATCCATACGTGACTACTGGGAAAACCATAGCTCTGACTAGTTGGACCTCTGTTGGCAAAGTAATATCTCTGCTTTTTAATATGCCACAAGGGAAGCATAGACCCCTTGGTGGGGTACTTTTCTTAACAAAACTGGGGTATCAAACCTCTAGAGTATTTGCTATTATTATCTATAAAATAGATAAAATTATCTATTATCTACTAGTATTTGCTAGTATTATCTATAAAAAAAACTTGATAGAGGAATGAGGTTTTCAGCATGGGGATTAAACAGGCCTAGGAGTGGAAAATGTTATTGGGAGTCATTGTGATGTCAGGAACTGGTGATCTATATACCTGTACCTGCAGACAGGTGCATCTGCTTCCAAAACCTGACTCTTAATCATGCTACTGTCTCTCTCAGGAAATCACATCTTAAGCTTTGGATCTATATCTGGAAGATCAATAACAAGACCCTGATCCTCACTCTTAGCAGTCAGCCAATCAGTGATGATTATTAAATGAAACATAATGCCACATTCCGTGACCCTAGGTAGTTGTAACATCTCAGATGAGTCTGGTACTCATGAAAAAGTAAAAGAAAATAGACATCAAAACACTGTAGCCTATGGTACCAGCAATAAGTGAGAAATGAATTTGAGAGAGTGAGGCAGGGTGGAGATGGTGAGGTGGGCATGGTGGATTTGAAGATCTTGATCAGAACTTCTCAAAGTGTGGTCCCCAGTCTAGCAGCATCAGAATTGCTTTGGAACTTGCTAGAAAGGCAACTTTTCAGACCCCATTCAAGACCTATTGAACCCAGGTCTCTGGGGATGGGTCCCAGCAGAAGGTGGAGAATCCCTGGTCTAAAGGGCCAGGGGCCTGGTCAAGCCACTGTTCCTACCCATTTCCACTCTTCTCTCCATCTTGGCTCCACCAGCTCCCTACTGAATCTTCAGATGGGTCCAGCACTGCCTCAAAGGATGCTCTGATCCTGGGCTCTCATGAGCCTGGACGACATCCTCTTCCACTTAGTCCAGCTGAAAAATAATACCCACTCATAAAGGAACTCTGGTAGAAACCAAGAAAGAAGCAAAATGACCCTCAAAACAATGAAACACAAGAGTCTAGAAATGTACCTGTTTACAAAGCCAATCATCTCCACCTAAGCTTTGGAATAAACTAAGGCCATGATCCTAGCTTTATGATTTGGGGATGTAATTAGCCTCTGTGGGTCTCAATTTGCTTGTCTTTAAAATAGATATAATAGGGACTTCCCTCGTGATGCAGTGGTTAAGAATCTGCCTTGCAATGCGGATTCGATCCCTGGTCGAGGAACTAAGATCCCACATGCCATGGAGCAACTGAGCCCCCCTACCACAATTAGAGTCCATGCACCACAATCTCACGGCACAATGAAGATGCTGCGTGCCACAATTAAGACCTGAGGCAGCCAAATAATAAATAAATATTTAAAAAATCAGTATAATAGAAATGTCTTCACCATGGAGTTATGAAAACTCATGAGAAGGTATGTGTAGAGTGTTAATTTGCCGCATCTGTGTCACAGTACAACTTCTATGAATGCTGGCATTTTGGAAGAAGGAGGTTTGGTTCTGCGTTTGGATTGGATTCTGCTAGAGCCATCCTTTATTTCAAGCATCATAGGATCTGACAAGGGAATCCACTCAATGTATGAAATGGTTGATTAATTCACCCGAGACATGTGAGCAGATATTAGTGAATGGTGGGTTAACGATCGCAAGGCTGTTGATTTCATTTATAACTTAGCTGAGCCAACTAGTTTCCTTGTGACAAACATATTCTTCAGCTTGAATGAACAAACATCATTTTCTGCCCTAAACATGCATTATAAACTTTGTGTCACATGTTTCATGGTTGAAGTTTGCATTCCTAGAGGGTTAAACAAAAACTTCCTTGTTAAATGAATTATTTCAGGGGGAGTCTTGCTCCTTCTTGGTGTCCCTTGAAGAGAGGAGTTTTTGGACAGTGAGAGTTTGAACCCGTAACGTGAATGTAAACAAGATCTTTGCCCAGCCCCCCCCCCCCCCCCCCCGGGAGGCTCCCTACCGCCTTCTGGCCACAGGAATGTAACTATTTTCTAACCTTCTTCAAAGCTTCCTCAGACAAATCATAAACAAGCCAAGAACTTTGACCTCTCAAAAGCATTTTTCTCAAAAGGATTGTTCCTTCTCAATACTTCCTGTCAAATATCATTTTTTGTCTGTGATCTGAATTTTGTCTAAACTGAATCAGAGTTTTATAGGCATTGACTTTTATTCCATAGCAATTGTTATTATTTTAAGTATATATATATATACACACACAAATATAACTGAATCACTTTGCTATACACCTGAAACATTGTAAGCTTCTGTATTATACAATATACTTCAATAAAAATTTTAATTAAAGAAAAGAACCAACGGTATGGGGTTTTAAAGTTGTGATATATTTTAAATGTTCACATTTATTAAACTAATAGTTTTAACACAGATACAAATATAAAGTCCAGGCATACAACCTCATCTGGAGATAACGTTGCTGCTGGTGAATTTAAGGTTCTTTCTTGTCCCGAAAGATTTCAGAGACAAAGCAGAGAGGTTGAGAAGATAAAGTGAGAGTTTATTTAAGCAAGGGGGACAGTGGGCAGACAAGTGAGGAGCCGCCACCCTGGGTTTCTTTATCATCCATGATGAAGGGCTTCATACAGATGAAGGGGCAGAATATTCCCTGAGGAAGGAGGAGTTTGGCATTTGTATTCCCTGATTTTAACCCCAGTTCCATTTTCCCAAGGGGAGGAGGGATTTTTGTCCCTATTTAGCTTAGACCAGAAGTGTCATGGCATCAGTGCATGGTGGGTACTTCTTATCTGTAAGGCCAATTTTATTGTAATAAGAACATACTAAGCAAAAGGTTATCTTTGGAGGCAGGAGATTCCTGCCTCTCCCCACCTTTCTTTGTTACCTGAACCCTTATCACTTAAAATATGTAGTTTCCTGTCAGTATGGAGTTTCCTGCTTTCCTTCATCTGCCTCACTGTTTCCAAGACATTTACAAGATGTTTACAAGATTTCCTGCCGCCTGGCCCCTGCCCCAGTTTCCCTGCTCATACCTAGCTATCTGCCTGCTGTAACCCTGTCAAGCATCTGTGTTCAGGGCCACTTGTGAATTTGAGGCCTCAACTACACGATCACCATGACATTGGTATTGCATCAAAACCTGGGAGGAGATGGGCGTGGGCAGTGATGGGCTCCAAGCCCACCCCTGAACTGAGTCTTGGGGGTAGTTGTCACTTGCCATCGGAGGTGGGCTGGAAGACGGTGTCACCCACCAGAATGAGGAAGAAAGACAGAGGGAGGGTCTGGGAGTTGTTTATGGGAGTTACCCCTATCAATAGATCCAGCTGGCAAAAGAGATATGAGGATTTATAAGTGGTCCAGCAGGGGTGAGTGTGATGTGTTGACATGGAGACAGTGGTGAGGAGCATGGCTCAGCTCGGATATGAGGAGCTGAGGAAGACAGAAAGTAACAAGAAAGCTCTCATTCAAACACATGCCAGACTACTGAAACTACCTACACTCTGGGCCTTCTCTGAAAGTTTGGATTGGGAGTTGGGAGACCTGTCTCCATCATGACCTTGCTGGGTGATGATAACCAGGTCCCATCCCCTCTCTGAAGATAGCACTATTAATGAGATAGCTAGCCTCAACCAACAGAAGTGTACTGAGCAGTTACTCTGCACTGAAATTGTTTGGTGGCATTTCAGGGGGGCTCCAGAGAGCTCCCGGTCCCACAGTCCTTTATGTCTCAGCACAGAAAGAACTCTGTGGGAGGCACAGTGATGGATAAGAAGTGATTTCTTAGAACGGCTGTGAGACTTACAAGCATGGGCGAGGGGGTGCCGTGCCCCCGAGAACTTACTGGGCTACAGTGTCATAACCAAAGGGAAAGTAGGGGTGGGGGAGAGGAACGTCTTTGTCTCTCTTCAGTAGGCTTTCTTGCCTGTCTTTCTTGCTTCCAACATCAGCTCCTTCTTCAGGTTGCACAGGGGACTTTTCTCGTCCCTATCCCTACGGGGTCAAGCTGGGTCCACAGATTATTGTTTTACATGTGTGCAGAGAGCATGTCTTAGGAATCAGTAACTTACGGAGCTCACTGGGCAGGTTGTGGGTCTCGTGTCACCATTGTTTTATTGTTTTGGGGGCAGGTCCCATGCTTCTGTTGCCTGGATTTATTGCTAAGCCAGCCTGCTTGGTATTGTGGTTGAGCAAACCTGCTCCCTTGAGTAATCATTAACTTACAAGGCTCTCCTATATGTTTTTTTTACTTACAATCCCCTAGTGGGATTAACTGTATAATCATCTACTTTGTCCTTTACTCTGCCCCTATCAGTACCACACATTAGTATAATTTTTTTTTATCTCTTTCTATCTTGTAAGCAAGAGGTCTGTGCTTGTATGCTTTGGATGGTAGAGATGAAGGACTAGAAGTGCCAGGAATTCTGGATGGATTTACATTAGAAAATCAGAACGCTGCTCGGGAGAGAAAAGAATTGATACAGAAATGGAGAAAGAGGAGGAAAGCTTCAGAGTGGGTAGAGTTTTTATGAGTCTAAAATGAGGAACAGCTGTTGAACTATATGTGCTATTGGGAAGGAGATGGGGAAAAGAGGAATTTTACAAATATTTGCTGTGTGTCAAATGATGGCATTCTCCTTTGCACTTCTAGTAAACTTAGGTAAAGACGTGAACTGCTTCGTCCTTTTTAGGGAGTTTAAGGAACCTGATGTAGAACACGGCCGAGACTAACCGTGAGCTGTCAGCTCTACTGAGGTTACAGTAAAAGTAGCTGAAATGAACTCAGCCCTTCCCACGTCTTAGGCTCTGTGCTCAGGGTGCTAATGTATGCCATCTCAGTCCTCACTATAACCTTATGAAGTTAAGTCCCGTCACGGTCCCAATCTCACAGATACAGCAGTTGAGGTCCAGGATGGTTAAGTGAGAAGGCCATGGTTTATCAAGGCTGTTGTTTAGTCACTAAATCATGTCCGACTTATTGCGACCCCATGGACTGTAGCCCGCCAGGCTCCTCTGTCTGTGGGGTTTCCCAGTGAAAAATACTGGAGTGGGTTGCCATTTCCTCCTCCAGGGGATCTTCCTGACCTAGGGGTCGATCCCATGTTTCTTGCATTGGCAGGCAGATTCTTTACCACTGGGAAGCCCTTAATCAAGTCCAGGGTCCTTTTATTTCATTGAGCTCCACACTTACATGCAGTAACCCTGTCTCCCGGTGCTGACCGGCGCCAGGCTGTGTTCTGGCCGGGCCTGGGGCTCTGAGCGTCCATCTAGCCATCTCTGGGCTTCTTTTCTCCACAGACGAAGTGGCCTGTGCAGACCCAGAAATTTGCCGGGAGGTCTGTAGCAACCCCGCCGGCTGCTCTGACATCGCGTATCCCAAACTTGTGCTGGAACTCCTGCCTACAGGTAATGATCCCTCACCCTTCAGTTGCATCCCCCCGAGAAAGGAGGACCCTGGCTGGGCTCCGATCCGAGGTGGGGGACAAGATGCAAGGGCCCCCAGTTGAAGTTTAGGCCCTGGCTACGCAGGGGGCTGTGCCTCACCCACCTCAGTGTCCCTCCTCTCGGCTCCCAGCCCTGCCTTCTGCCTTCTCAGTGTTGGGCCTCTCAGGACCGATTGGCTGCAGACCTGGGCAATGGGGTCAACAGTGAAGGCAGGAAAAGCCCAAGGCCCATAGAGCTCCCTTCTGCCCCCAGGGCTCCGCGGGCTCATGATGGCTGTGATGGTGGCAGCGCTCACGTCTTCCCTCACCTCCATCTTTAACAGTGCCAGCACCATCTTCACCATGGACCTCTGGAACCATCTCCGGCCTCGGGCATCTGAGAAGGAGCTCATGATTGTGGGCAGGTACAGTCTTACTCTGGTGGCTCAGACGGTAAAGCGTCTGCCTGCAATGCGGGAGACCTGGGTTCAGTCCCTGGAGAAGGCAATGACAACCCACTCCAGTTACTCTTGCCTGGAAGATCCCATGGACGGAGGAGCCTGGTAGGCTACAGTCCATGAGGTTTCAAAGAGTCGAACATGAGTGAGCCATTAACTATGACATCATCAAAAGCATATTCCATTAAAAAAAAAGAGAGCTAAATTAGATCTCATCAAAAGCCAAAACTTTTTTAACTTCAAAAGAAAATGAAAAGGGGACTTCTGGTGGTCCAGTGGTTAAGACTCTGAGCTTCCAATGCAAGGGATTCAGGTTCCATCTCTGATCAGGGAACTAAGATCCCACATGCCGTGCAGGGCGGCCAAGGAAATGAAAAAGGGGAAAAAGAGAAAGGAAAGAGAGCAAATGAGAAGATAAGTCACAGATTGGGAGAAACTATCTGCAAGCCAAATATTTGACAAAGGACTTGTAATCTAGAACAATCTTCAAAGTGAGATTGTAATCTAGAAAATGACATCAAGATACCACGGTACACCCACTAGTATGGCTATAATTGAAAAGCAGATAGGGAGGCAGAGAAGTTGGAATTCTTGTGCATTGCAGGTGTTAATATAAAATGGTTCAACTGTTCAAAAACAGTTTGGCATTTTCTTAAAAAGTTAAATATAAACTTACCATATGACCCAGCAACTGCATTCCTAGAAATAAAACCATATGTCTGCACAAAGACTTGAATACAAGTGTTCATAGCAGCAGTTTTTACATTTAGTTTTTGTAAAAACTAAATGTCCACTTATGGGTGAAGGATAAATAATGTTACACAATGGTGTATCCACTCAATGGAATGTTTTCAACAATAGTTATACAACGGCATATCCACTCAATGGAATGTTTTTGACAATAAAAAGGAATGAAATACTGATACATGATATCTGATGAACTTCAAAACATGCTAAATGAAAGAAGCCAACTGCAAAAGACCATGTATTGTATATATTGTATATCATTTATGTGACATGTCCAGAAAAGCAGACCTATAGACACAGAAGCCCCTGTGGGGCTTCCCTGGTGACTCAGATGGAAAAGAATCTGCCTGCAAAGCAGGAGACCTGGGTTTGATTCCTGGGTCAGGAAGATCCCCTGGAGGAGGGCATGGCAACCCATTTCAACATTCTTGCCTGGGAAATCCCATGGACAGAGGAGCCTGGTGGGTACAGTCCATAGGATCACAAAGAGTCAGATATGACTGAGGGGCTAACACTTTCTTTCATAGAGATAGAAGCAGATAGAAGTGCTTCTGTAGGTTGGAAACAAGAATAAACTGTAAATTGCCATGAGGGGATTTTTTTGGAGTGATATATATTCAAAACCTTGATTGTGATGTTTGTTACATGACCATAAATTTACCAAAATTTCTTGATTGCACACTCATAATGGGTGAATCTTATAGTATATAAATTCTACTCCAGAAAGCTATAAAAAAATGAGAAGTAAACAGAGAGGACAAAACTAACGTGAGGGGTGTGTCTCTCTCCATCCGGAACCAGGGTGTTTGTGTTGCTTCTGGTGTTGGTCTCCATCCTCTGGATCCCTGTGGTCCAGGCCAGCCAGGGCGGCCAGCTCTTCATCTACATCCAGTCCATCAGCTCCTACCTACAGCCACCTGTGGCTGTGGTCTTCATCATGGGATGTTTCTGGAAGCGGGCCAATGAAAAGGTAGCTCTGGATCAGCCCTTCAGTCCATTGGATGGGAGAGGAGGGACTTGGAGAGGGGACACACGGATGTCAGGTGTCATTGTAGGGCGGTGATGAGATCTGGGGAGAAGGATCCAGGGAGGGTGTGACCTGGCCTTTGAAAACAAGCAATGAAGCTTCTACTTGGATGCATTTTGTCTTTCAAAAGGGAAGCTGAATTAACAGGGAATTATATGTAGTGGATCAATTGTATGTAAAAGATAAGCAGATAAGTAGCTCCCACCCTTTTTGAATCACTGACCCTTGCAGTGACCGTCATAAAGATCAGGTCTGGAGAGAGCTTGCTGAGGTTTCTGGAGGCACATGTCTAAGACAGCTTTGCTTTGCTCTGCTTTGCAGGGCGCCTTCTTCGGTCTCGTCTTAGGCCTCCTCCTAGGCTTGGTTCGGCTGATCCTGGACTTCATCTATGTGCAGCCTCGCTGTGACCAGCTGGATGAGCGCCCGGCCGTGGTAAAGGATGTCCACTACCTCTACTTCTCTATGATCCTGTCCTCGGTCACCCTGATCACTGTGTGTGCCGTGAGCTGGTTCACAGAGCCACCCTCCAAGGAAATGGTACTTTGGGGTTTGACCCTGTATCCATTGAGACCCTTCACTGCTAGTGACAGAAAGCCAGGACTGATTTTCAAAAAGCTGAAAAGTACAGGGTTCGATCTTTGGAGGAACTTGATTTCAGAACACAGAAAAGACCATCTGAATCCGTTGGTCACCTCTTACTTCTTTTTTTTTTTTTAATGCATTGTTTATTTTGGCTGCACTGGGTCTGTGTAATGGCACACAGTCTTCTCTGGTTGTGGCTTGTGGGCTCCAAAGTGCACAAGTTCGGTAGTTGCGGTGTGAGGGCTTAATTCCTCTGTTGCATGCAGGGTCTTAGTTACCTGACCTGTGTCTCCTGCATTGGAAGGTGGACTTTTAACCACTGGACCCCAGGGAAGTCCCTTCTCACCTCTATTCCTATTCTCCAGCCCCTAATGGGGCCAGCAGCTTCTAGGATACATCTCTCTTAGTCTTATTAAGCAAAAGCATAAGCATTTTAGTCCCAGCATTTCCAGTGAAGCTGCTCATGCCCATTGATGGAATCAGCCCAAGACACATGGTCACCCAGGAACCAACCCAGTCCCTGTGGCCAGAGAAATGGATGAGCTGAATGCTGGTCACTGGGTCCCACACACCCCTAGGCTGGGGTTAAGCTCTTATTAGAGTGAGAGAGGGTGAGATCCCCACAAGAGATCTGGGGCTTTCAAAGACAGATGGGGAGTGAGTGGGGGAAATGTCCATTGATTCTGAAAAGTGCAGGGAGCTGAAGCTTGTTGGAAGGTGGAGAGGGAGGGCAAGACTGGAAGAGACTTGGACGTGAAGGCTGAGCCTGTTTGGAAGGAGGTAGGAGAAAGGGTGAAGTCACCACCCCACCCCTATCTCACGATTCCTCTCTGCTCCTTAGGTCAGTCGCTTGACCTGGTTTACTCGCCACGACCCCGTGGTCCAGAAGGAACAGGTGCCATCAGCAACTCCCCCGCCTCTCACCCTTTCTCACAACGGGACACCAGAGGCCAGCGGCACCAACATCCAGTTCGAGATGGTTCAAGAGAACATGTCCAAAACCCACAGCTGTGAGTTGCCTATTTCCTAGGTTACAGTTAGGAACCTCAAGAAGCATTATGTGTTTAAGAGGAAATTTTTCTATCATATCACTAGCAAGTAAAGGGCCACACTTGACATTTTAGCGTCTCCTCATCCCCAGGGTCTGGTCTTCCCTCACTCTCTGGCCACTGAAAGGGTTAGGAACTTTCGACAGATGCTTCAGGTGGGCAATGAGAGCCAACTTAGTTGAGTGCCTACTAAAACACAGTTCACTGGATCCTCACAGAACCCTACATGGTAGGCATTCTCTAAATTACTGGTTTTAAACCCGCAGCTTGTAGACATATTTTGGTTTAGGCCACCTACTCTTTTAATGTGAGTTATTTAAAAATCAGGAGAATTAATAACATTCCAGATTTCCACCTTCTTTTGAACAATTGGAAGATCTGGCAGCATGGAGCCCACATGCCTGCCTGGCAAAAGCTGCCTGGAGGTGCAAAGCAGCTGGTCCTTAGACCTGGGATATACAGTTAGTCAAAGTCCCCAGCAGTCCCTTCTGCCTACATGACCCCAAGGCTGTGGTTGTCATTAATCACTACACATGGCTTTTAAAGGAGCTTCCCTGGTGGCTCAGTGGTGAAGAATCTGCCTGCCAATGCAGGAGACTCAGGTTTGATCCCTGGGTCAGGAAGATCCCCTGGAGGAGGAAATGGCTACCCACTCCAGTATTCTTGCCTGGGAAATCCCATGAACAGAGGAGCCTGGAGGGCTACAGTCTATGGGGTCATAAAGAGTGGGACATGACTGGATGACTAAACAATAGCAAATGGTTTTAAAAAAAATAATTGTGGCTATGAACCCATGGCATCCTCTAGTGGGAAATGCAAGGACAGATGCAGAAGGCCATGTGCTTCAGGAAACATGAGAGAGAGACTCTTGGTAGAGGTGACATGTGTAAGAAGCAAATCAGCTCCTCTGACTCCCATAGGCCACCTGCCTGGCTCCATCCACAGTTGATTTCGCATCCCCAGCTCTGAGCGGAGACAGAGTTCCCTGCAAGAGTGCCCGTCTCCCTTCAGCCTCTGGGCAGGTGGTGCCACACACAGAGAGGGAGTAGGATCGAGCAGGTCCTAAACCCATCTCTGCCTCTGCTGACCAGCTCTGTGCTTCACTCAAGTTACTCTGAGCCTCTGAGAGGCTGAAATTCACCTGAAATTCTGCACATAAACATCATGAAAAGTCTGAAAACACCAACCTTTCAGAATTCAACAGTCTTCCAGGGTTAAGGTATTATTACCAAATACCTTCCAGAAGAGGAACATTTTTTTTTTCATTTATTTTTACTAGTGGAGGCTAATTACAATATTGTAGTGGTTTTTGCCATACACTGACATGAATCAGCCATGGATTTGCATATGTTCCCCATCCTGAATCCCCCTCCCACCTCCCTCCCCACCCCATCCCTCTGAGTCATCCCAGTGCACCATCCCCGAGCACTTGTCTCATGCATCCAACCTGGGCTGGCGATCTGTTTCACACTTGATAGTATACATGAAGTTTTTATCACAGTGCCTGAAACATACCGGATGAGGCTCTCTTCCCTCTTCTCTGGGAGACACAGCTCACCCTTATGACCTTTATCTGTCGTGTTCTTTTTAGGCGACATGACCACAAAGCAGTCCAAAGTGGTGAAAGCCATCTTGTGGCTCTGTGGGATGGACAACAAGGGCAAGGAGCAGGCGCCGAGCAGAGCGGACCCAGTCATAGTTTCCCTGGAAGAAAACCCCTTGGTGAAAACCCTTCTGGACCTCAGCCTCATCATTTGCATCAGTTGTGCCATCTTTCTCTGGGGCTACTTTGCTTAACATGGGGGTGAACCCGGGGGTCCAAGCTCTCATTTGTTATCAATGTTCTGATTTTTTTAATGAAAGAGAAAAAAATAATAAAGCGTTGTTTGTTTACCACTAGGCGTCCAAGCTGTTTACGGGCCACCTTGCACATAACATTTAGCCCTTCTTTTATTTATTTATCTATCTATTTATTTATTTATGGCATCGGATCTTAGTTTCGGCAGATGGGATCTTCATTCTGCCATGCGGGATCTTTCCTTGAGGTGCATGGACTCTAGTCTGTGGTTCGCAGGCTCAGTAGCTGTGGCACAGGGAATGATTAGCTGCTCCGTGGCATGTAGGATCGTAGTTTCCCAAACAGGGATTGAATCCGAGTCCCCTGCATTACAAGGCGGATTCTCAACCATCGGACCACCAGGAAAGTCCCTAGCCCTTTTTACAAAGGAATGAAGGTTAGAAGCTGGAAAAAGAGAGAAGAGTAAAGGCTTCCTTGTCTCAAAAGGTAGTCATTTACTCTTTCTGTCCATCATGTAACATCAACAGTCAAATCCAAAAGGTGAGACAAGCAGAGACTCTCAGCCCTACAGGAAACACATCTCCTGGGTTTGGTGAGCTCTTCCCCAGCTCATCTTCCAAGCACAAAGAACGGGACCTGCCTTCTGTCTCCTGCCTTTCACTGTTGCTGGCTTTGGGTGAAGAAATAGCTGGTCCCCAAAGGTTTTCTCACTGTGAAGTTTGTACCTCTCTATGATCTCTGGGAAACAGACCTGAGTTGGTGCCCTGGAATCTTGTGCCATAAGAAAATCAGGGGATCATGTGCACGTCCCAAGTTCTGCCTTGGCTTAGGTCTTTCTGCTTGACTCACCACAATGATATTCCCCTAAAACAAGCACCACAGCCACAAGGATCTAAACTACAAATCCGACAGTCCCTCCGCTCCTCCATCCATGGCCTGCTGCTCCATGGTTGACTCTGAGGCCCTTCATACCCTTCACACTCCAGCTCCTGCTTCCCTTCCCAGGCTCATTCCTTGCCCATGGCCCACCTCCCCCTCTACTTCTGTGCTGTGTCTCACCTCGCAGGCCATTCCTAGCACCTGGAGAGCCCGCTTCTCCACTCCTCTCTCCCCCAACATGGACCTTCCTCCCACGTGTTTCCATGGTCCACCCCTCCCCATCCCCCAGCCTCTTTCTGTTTCCAGAGTATTTGTTTGCAAGCTACCTGGAGGTCGAGACCATGTTTGTGTGGCTCAGCTTGGTTCCCCAGGGTCTAGGTCAGTGTATGGAAGAGTAAGCCCATGGTATTCACCTAAAGAAGACATAGAAATCATTATAAGACATGGCTTTAATTCTAAACATCCTTAGGTGAAAGCAAGATGCTGTTTCTACCATGAAATAACATGAAAAACACTTTGGGTCATCCAAATATAATTTATTGATATGTGTGAAAACTGCATTCAAATACAAATATAGAAGGTAAAAACAGAACTCTGATGAATTTTTGTTTTTGTTCTTCTCAAAATATATTTGGCTCAAGTACATTCTGATGGGTCATTTGTGATGACGTTTTGACGTGGGTGATGGATAGACCCCAAGGTGACCCTGAATGATCCCCACCTCCTGGTGTCTTGCTCTTGTGTAATCCCCTCCCCTTGAGTGTGGACAGCGCCTGTGACTGGCTTCTAACCAACACAATATGGCAGGAGTGATGAGATGTCATCTGTGATTGTATTACAGCACGCAGACACTGTCTTGCCAGCAGACTCGCTCTAGGGGTCTCCTTGTTGACTTGAAGTAGCAGCCTCCCTGGGGAAGCCATAT
Organism: Muntiacus reevesi; assembly: GCF_963930625.1. Taxonomy (NCBI): domain Eukaryota; kingdom Metazoa; phylum Chordata; class Mammalia; order Artiodactyla; family Cervidae; genus Muntiacus; species Muntiacus reevesi. Next base: position 201,010,787 of record NC_089250.1, read on the forward strand.
GATCGGGAACTGCAGGCAGCACTTAGATCATGGTCAGCAAGAAGCACAGGCTCTCAGACCTTGTGGTCCTACAAGCACAAGCACATGACTTCTGACAACACCCCGAGGGAGCTTAGGAGTGGGTCCTTCCCCAGTCGGACCTCCAGATGAGACCCCAGACCCATTTGACCCTTGACTGCAGCCTTGTGAGACCCAAGCAGAGGGGCCAGCTAAGCTCTGCCTGGACTTTTGACCCACAGAAACGATGAGATAATAAATGTGCATTGTTCTAAGCTGCTAAGTTTGTGGTCATTTGTTGCTCAGCAAGATAACTGACAGTGTGTACCATTTATGGATATCTGTGTGGATGTGAAGGGTGGGGTGATGTGGGGAGAGTTTGCCTGTGGGGTTGCCAGGGGTCTGTACAGCTACATGCCTGAGAGTGAGCAGAAGAGGACAGCCTCTGTTGGCTGGGGTGATGAGATATCATCTCTGATTGTATTATAGCATGTAGTGATACACTCTTTTGAAGAGTGTATCAAGTAGGGGACATTTGCTTGCAAGTAAGAGAGACAAACCCCACAAAGTTTAGGCAAAAAACAATTTTAAAAAAGGTGTGGGGGGGGGAGAATTTATTGTGAGGGTACCAGGGCGAGAAATGCAGAATGGCCTCAGTGATGGAGATGGGCTGATGGGAGAGTCAACTGTAGAGGCACCTCTAAAAGTGATGCCAGAGAATGTGCCTCAACTCTGCACCACTCCATGCCTTTTCCCTAAGCTGGCAGCTCAGGCAGTTTGAACCACTTTTTGCCTTTTGGTTGCATCGGAGCCAGTGGCTTCACCATGTCAGCAGATCTTACTTTATCTTCAGCTCCATCACTAGGCTATTAGCAAAGAGGATGCCTTTGGTCTAGAAATAGCTGTCAGTGGTGTGCCACCCAGTCTCACGCGAGACCCTATACTGTGAGTCGGAGACTACTTAGGGCTCTGAAACGTGGTTACAGACCATCAGGCTCATGGGCAGGTGGCAGAATGGTGGGATAGACCACAGGTAGAGAAACTAGAAAGAGTTTGTCTTAAGTCCTGCAAATATGAGCTCTTTAAGGATTCACTGGGCTCAGGACAGTACTGGAAGCTGAAGCTCTAAGAAGGGGAGAAGGGTCCATCCATGGAGCCCCCAAGGGAACCAGGGTATTAAAGAGGTTCAGGGACTCAGTCATTCCACCTGCATCTGACCTCTAGGGAATTCACAGGGTAGAACCCAGTACAATCAAGGCAGCGAGAGGACACCCTGACCCCCTGCAGCCTCCAAAGAGCTAGACCAAGAACAGGCAGATGGGTGCTGCCTGCAAGGGGTGCGTGGTGAGAGGCCCAGGTCCTTGGCCCTGGTGTTGCCGTGGGCAGGGCAGCAGGAACAGAAGGCCTGAGCACCCAGGACTGACGCTGCCATAAGTAGTTGTATGGAGAAGGGAAGGAAACACTCTGAAAGGCAGGTGCCAGCACCTTCCTTGATGGTCAGGGAAGGCCACGTGAGTTTGGATTACAGACCTCTCCACCTCTCTGATGGTGGGTATGGTGACAAGACTCTTGTCATGTGTAGTGCCTGGACAAGGTGCCGGCCACATGGCAACCCCCGCTCCCCACGCAGGGGTGATCCTGTCTCTGCGGCACCTTGGAGGTGCTCCTGTGGTGATGCAATGACAGCATTGACTACGAGCTGAGCCACCACGTCCCACACCATGACTCACCCATTCGGGAAGAAGGACAGTGGCTGCTGACACACACACACAGGGGCAAGCAAGCTTCCCTTTTCTTTAGATGGGAGCTGCTGTTTTAGGGTGATAGCTACAAACAAAAGGAGAGTGAAACGGGAACACTGCTCTTAAAGTAACGAGGGTAGGGTTTGCTCTATTTCAGAATCATTTTGCTCAAATAACAAAACACAGCATACATTCTGGGCACAATGTTTGCCATGGCCCTTCCTCCTCCCCAGGTACCCACACCATCGCATCCCAGCTGCCTCCAGAGTGTGAGTTCAGGCATCCTGGAAGAAGCGTCTCCAAGGTCTGCAGAGATGCCTGACTGTGGATGGCTGAGTTCCTTGGAGAAGGGGTCAACACTTAGAAGCAATGTATCAATACACGGAGACTTTTGCTTTCTTTAGAGGGTTTGCTTTAGCGCTCAACAGGGATGGGAGGGAGCAGAGAAAAAGAACAGAGGTGGTGTATGAGGAAGGAAAGAGTGAGCCTTCAGTAAACACAAATTTAAGATGGGGGTAAATAGGTTTACAGGTATATATTTTCAATGTAATTTAAAAGTGCAGGGAGTTAAACTTTGAGTTAAGAGAAAAAAGTGATTGTCTTTTACAAGTTAAATTTAAGTCAATTCATACAACTGTGGTACTGGAGAAGACTCTTGAGAGTCCTTTGGACAGCAAGGAGATCAAACCGGTCAATCCTAAAGGAAATCAGTCCTGAATATTCATTGGAAGGACTGATGCTGAAGCTGAAGCCCCAGTCTTTGGCCACCTGATGCGAACAGCCAGCTTATTGGGAAAGACCCTGATGCTGGGAAAGACTGAAGGCAGGAGAAGAAGGGGGTGACAGAGGATGAGATTGGTTGGATGGCCATCACTGATCCAATGGACATGAGTCTGAGCCAGTTCCTGGAGACAGTGAAGGACAGGGAAGCCTGGTGTGCTGTAGTCCATGGGGTTGCAAAGAGTCAGACACAACTAAGTGACTGAACAACAACAAAAATAGGGGAAGCAGGTCCAGTGGCTTCTGAGCAGGGGTCGGGTCACGGATGTGTCTGGCGAGCGATTCCATCAATGGAGCCGCTTGGGGCAGCCAGCATGGCAGCGGGCGTCCCAAGAGATGATGCCAAATCTGGGCCATGGGGTGGGGGCACTATCAACACAATATGTGTCCAGCCAATCGGCCTCACTTTGCTCCAGTCCCCCCTCCACGCTTCCCAGGTTATTTCAATCCTGGGGAAAGAAGTGCTTTCCAGTCCCTGGACGAGGGATGTCCCTGGAAGGTAATGAATGGCTCTGCCGCCTGCACTGAGTCTGTGGGGCTAAGATACTGAGAGCTGGCCTCTGAGTGTCTAAGTGTCTCTGGATAAGTGTCTCTAGACAAGAAAAAGAATCAGGACTGGTAAGACAAAGGAAGAGCCCAGCCCCTGGAACATTTGATGAGAGAGAACCAGTCTGGGTCCCCGGGGGCGGGTCTCACTGCTGCGACCTTGCTCTTGACCCTTTCAAACTTCTACATTCACAGTTAAGACTTTCAGGTGTCCCATCCACAAGTCTTTTTTTTTTTTTTAATTAAAAATTTTTTTTGACATGTGAGATCTCAGTTTCCCTGACCAGGGAGGGAACCCACGCCTCCTACAGTGGAAGCACAGACTCCTAACCACTGGACTGCCAGGGAAGTCCCCCATCCACAGGTCTCTGCAGTTAAGTGACAAATGACAACATGCACACACACAATCCACAGTTTTGCCTGCAAGAATGATAGTTTTCATATAAACCACAGAATATATTTAATTCAAATTAAACATGAAACTAGAATAACGTTCGGTCCTTATCAAGTAGCAATTACATTGTTTAAAAAAAAAAAAAGAACAGTACATTTCTGTCTACATTCTGGCAATCCAACAAGGCACAAGGCGATCCAGTTTGCTGAGGTGACGGATCCAGCAGTCACCCCCAATGCTCGTGGTTCAGAGGGGTCGGGGAGACACAGACCATACTTCATACAAAACGATTCTGCAGCATGTCTGAGGGAGAGGAAACTCCCTCGTGATAGATGAGAAGGAAAGTCCAAGTAGCAGGAAGTAGGTGAGCATAATGGTGTACTTCATTAAATAGAGAGTTAATGCACGGCTCTTTGTTCATTCCAAGTTGCCGATGGTGCTGCCTGCGTGACCAGCAGGGACAAAAGCTTCTTACACATGTCTCGGCAATGATACACCTTCCACTGTAGGTATATCTCTCTCTCTTTAAAACAAAACAAAAAAAAAATTTTTTTTTGGCATGATTCTTTCCCATGTAAAGAAAGCCAACTTCTTCAAGACACAGGTCATCCAGCTTTAAGTGTCAGCCTCTGCCCTCTCCTGGGGCTGCGAGAAGGCCGAGTCCCACATGGTGAGGCCCTTCTTCCTCCACTTCACTGAAAGCTTCTCACTGTTTGGTCTGCGAAGATTAACATCTGCCTGCCCCTGCTCCACTCGCCAGGGCGGGAGGGGTCAAGGGTGGGGCGTGGCTTCCTTCACAGGGCGGTACTTTCTGTATCATTGTCCATATCCAGCAGAATGCGGCCGGGCACGTCTTTGCTGGCTGAGTCTGAATGCATTTCAGGAAAGATGCTGCGAAGCGGTTCTGAAACCCTAGAATTGGCGTCTGGACAAAAACATGAGGAGACATGGTATCAGTGGTGTGGAAATGCCCAAGAGGCCACCAAGGTTCTCTGAGAAGAGGAGAAGCTGGAGAGTTTGAGAGTCAGCCCATGCACACACACTCCCCTACTACAGGCACCATTAGCCCTAAGAAGTCGGGTCAAGCCTTGGAGACCAGGGGCAGCCACGTGGCTCAGACCACTTGGCTCTGGTGGTCCTTTCTGGGAGCCCACAGCAATCCTCAGAGATGCAACCCTGGAAGGATCTGCTTGCTGTGACTTAGGAAAAGAGACCTTATTCCTACCAGTACCTCTAAGGCGTTAACGGAAGTCTGCTGACATCTGGGCTATGGGGAGGGCTGAGCTTCACTGGAAAGGGTTCCCTCCTCTGAGGCTGGTGAGTTTTCTCCTGTTATTAATGAACGCTGTGCCCTCGACCTCGGCATTAGTGACAGGTGGGGCCAGATCGCCCTGGGTGTGGGGCTGTCATGTGCACTGCAGGATGCTGAGCAGCAGCATCCTTCCCCTTAGCCCGTGAGATGCCGATGTCACACACTCTCCTTCCAACAGCTGACAGCCAAAGATGTCTCCAGACACTGCCAGATGTCCCTGGGTGGGAGATGGGAGGGCACAATCACCCCTGGCTGACAATCACTGGGGCAGAGCACCAAATCTCCTACAAATGTTAATTTTCTCATCTAATACTTGGGCAAGCATGCTAAGTCACTTCAGTCATGTCCAACTCTGTGCAACCCTGTGGACTGTAGCTCACCAGGCTCCTCTGTTCATGGGACTCTCCAGGCAAGAATCCTGGAGTGGGTTTCCATGCCCTTCTTCACGGAATTTCCTGATCCAGGAATTTCTCTTACATCTCCTGCATCGGCAGGTGGGTTCTTTACCACTAGCACCACCTGGGAAGCCCATTTCTCATACTTATATAACTCCAATTCCTTTTTCGTGTCTTACTATGTTGGCTGGAACTCTTTCTGTGAGATAGCAAATACATGGTCCTCAAGCATGGTCACTCATGTTCATGCTCATCAGACACCTGAGCCAATCACAGCCCTCTTCCTGGTGAGACGGTGAGCCTCAGATTCCTTCATCATGAACAAATACTTGCTCAGTACCTACCACATTCTAGCTGTGAGGATGCAGTAGTGAACAAGTCAGACACAGCTTTAGTTGAAGCCCATGGCTAAGTTGGGGAGACAGGCCTTCCAGTCTTGAAAAATTTGTTTCTCTAGTAGATGTGAATTCTAGCAAATGATGAGCCTTGTTAGAGATTTTAGGGCAGTGGAAGAGAGGCGGGAGATGTTTAGATGTGTTGTAGTTTCCTTTTGCCAGGTTAGAGCTAGTCATGTAGGGAGCAGGGAGGGAACCAGAGTCGGGCGGGAGGGTGGTGCTGGAGTTTCCCTGTTAACACTTAGAGCTGCTTTTCTGTACTGGCTGTGGTGCAGAGTCTGCCCTTGCTGGAAGCTGCTTTCAACAGTACTAAACAGGACTTCTGTTTTAGCCGCTCCTGATCCACATAGGCAGAACAGGCAAATACAGGCGTATCCTAGGAGGCTCACTTCTTTGAGACTCCTGCTCCGACATATCTCTATACCTCTGAGCTGCGAGATCTACTTACTTCCTGGGTGTCCCTTTTCTCTCAGTCACTCCTGGGTTGGCAGACCATCCCTTGAGATTTGCTATGCACCATAACTCAGGTAAATGTCCGGATTTATGGAGGTGCCAAGGTGTCAAAGAGTTGAGGTGCTGCATGTCATTTCAGACAGTTCAGATCTTACGAGAATTGTAAAGTCAACTGAATGACTCTGAACCACACTGTTTAATGGTATAGGTAAGGGTGGTCTATGTACACAGAATACACAGTCTCAGATTTGTCCTCAGCAGAATGAAAGTCAAAGAGGGCAGGGACCATGTCTGTCCTAGTTACAGTGTATTCTTAGTGCCCAGAACAGTGATGAGTTAATAGTAGACATTCAATAAACGTTGTGGCTATCTGTCTGTCTGGACAGAAGAATAGATAAAAAGTCATCTAGTCCAGCCACCTTTCTAATCTGCTTTGCCGATAGCCTCATGTAAAGAAGTAGCCATGTCTTGAAGACAACACTGATAGAGAAATTCATTGCTTTTACCATTATCCTAACCCAACAAGACAGATGGGACAATCAGCCAGTGCTGCTTCTTGGCTCACAGACTTTATAGAAATATGGAACTGACATGCATGATGCAAAGGGAGTGTGCATACGAGATAGATTTCTACTGATCAGTATCTCTATTTATATGTAAACGTGACACCTATCAGTCACAGATCCTTTTCAGAGTACAAACTTGTTATCTTTCTTCTTCTTCTTTTTTAATATCAGAAAATTTCTGGACTTGACTTTTCTGAATTTCTCTAGCTATTTATGATGAACACACATTACTTACATACTTAGAAGAAAAATGTGTGATGGGGCAAAGCGGAAATTCCTTTACTTCACCCTGCCTGGTTTGCCTGACGGACTTCCCCCATCTGGTGGATTTCCCCCATCTCACTTTTATAGGAATCGTTTCTTGAAAGAAAACAACACATCTGTTTACATACAAAAAGCAGTAAGAATCATGGCATGCGTGCAGAGCCAGCTTTCAGAAAGAGACTGATCTTTATCCCAGTAGCTGAAGCTACGGAGCAGCTACTGCTTTTCAGGTGTGGTGCTAAGTGCTCCACACACGTCACCACATCACGGCATTGCACTGAACCCTCGTGGAATCACCCCGAGGCGGCACTGGTGCCACCATAACATAAGCAAGGGGGAGCCTGGGGCGGGGCTCAGCTCTCTGGTCCAGGGGACACGGCCAGCACTGGAAGGAGGGGCTAAGCCAGACCTGCTGGGCTCTGGAGCCTGGTTCTTAATTTGCAGAAGGCCTCTCCGCCTCCCCAGAGGAGTCTGGATGCCCCTGGAAGAGGGGCCTGGGAGAGAAGACAGCACCTGAGCAGATAATGGCTTGAGTCTCAAAGACTCTGGCTCATTTTAGTGACTTAAAGTGTCACTAGTGTCTTTAGTGACTTAAAGATTTTTGGCTCATTATTTGTGAAGGAGATAAAGGTTCTTTTAGAATGATGCCTATAGGAGCCCTTTGATGTTTTTAAAAAAACACCTCCAAAACTTTCTGGCTATGGATTTACGCAAGGCATCATTTTTCATTATATGCACTCCAAGAAGGGCTGGTCTTTGAGCATATTTCTTGGAGTTAAGTTCATATGAAAGATATTATAAGAAGGCAGAGGAAGAGGGCCAAGTCACAGCCTCTGCTTGCTGGTAGAATGCCATGAGGTTCACCAGGGCTCTGGGGCTCTGACTAACATACCCTGGATCCACCAGAGGAGCCTGGTGGGCTACAGTCCATGGTGTTGCAAAGAGTCGGACACGACTGAGCTACTGAGCACACACACACATCGGAGAGCGGGCCCTCCGAGGGTGGGAACTGGCATTCTGCAGTTTAGGGTATGGTCCTAGAAAGTCTGTCACTTCAACAAAATTGAGTATGTGATTTAGCTGGTACGCCTACCCTTCAGAAAAGCAAGGTTATTCTGATAGCCACTTTGACATGTTAGGGGATCCAGATACAAACCTGAAATTCAACATTTCAGGCACCAGTGCAGGGTGAATCACCCCCATCTCAATCATTAAGTCCTTCTCTACGCTAGAGTCTGAGGGAATGACTTCCTTATAATCATCAGTTTTCTAGGACTGGGAGAGGCTTACTCATCTACAAGCGACTTTGGGAGAGGCTTACTCATCTATAAGCGACTTTGAGTCAACTTTTTATTATTTCAGTCAAAGGAGAGCACCTGTTCTGGTCTCACTGGATGTTTATCTTGACATGATCCTGACATCTACTTATTAAAAATAAAATGTAACCACTTACATGTCCAACTGTGAGTAATAAAACATCTGCTTAATGAAACATCATGTAGTCATTGAAAAACTACATTATAACACGGGAAATAGCATATGCTATAAAGTTATAAAAATTATATCATAATACAAGAAAGAGCACATGATGTAAAGTAAAATCAAAATGCAAAATCAAACTCTGTATATGCCAAACAATTATGATCATGCATCCCTTTGCCTTTTAGAAGAAAAAAAGACTAGAAGGAAAAAATAAAATATGAATAGTGGACTTCTTCAGTTATGGAAGGGTGATTTCTTATTATTTCTAATTTCCCAATTTGCTTTAGTATTCATATTTATTTATTTTTTTAATATATTACTTTTCTGGAAAGATTTTTTTTTTAGTGTGGACCATTTTTATGGTCTTTATTGAATTTGTTACAATATTGCTTCTGTTTTATGTTTTGGTTTTTTGGTCACAAGGCCTATGGCATCTTAGCTCCCCAGCCAGGGATCGAACCTGTACCCCCTACATTGGAAGGCGAATTCTCAACCACTGGACCACAAGGGAAGTCCCAATATGTTACTTTCATGCTACTAAAAAAAAGTTTAATTTTAAAAAGCAAAAGCTACGAGAACCAGCAAAGTGTCGAGTGTTTGATGATGACTATTGTGACTCGTTCTACCTGCTGTGCAGTGGACGGATGATTTACTAAATTAACGTTCAGGCTCACTAAATTAAGAATATCTTCTATTCCGTTCCTGCACAGGGAGCTCAGCTCGGGGCTCTCTGATGACCTGGAGAGGTGATGGGGTGAGAGTGGGGTGGACGGGAGTCTCAAGACGGAAGGGACATGTGCATACATATAATTGATTCATGCTGTTGAACAGCAGAAACTAACAATTTCTGTATCAAGTATAAAGCAATTATAAAGTATAAAGCAATTATACTCCAAAAAACAATCTTCTACTCCAGAGCACTGTCTTTTCCACCCACTACCAAGTGGCCCATTGGGATCAGCCTATGGAAGCCTGGGCTCCAGACCTAACACGTCTGGGTCTGTGCATGTGACTCTTTAAAATGGTGACACACGAATCTAATACCTAACTCTGATTATCTATCTTTTCTTGATAAAAATGATAATAAATAGCTACCACTGACTCAGACCCCCTGTATATGAAGAACTGTAAGATCCTTTTCTTATTTTATCTACTGTAACGCCTTGGATAGCTACTCTTGCAAATGTCACCATTTTACAGATCAATCAGGTGATGTGGTGCCGTTGTTACACAGAGAGCTGAAATTCGAATTCAGGCATGTCTGACTCTAGTGTGTGGTTCTTCACTACCCCTCAAGCCTGCCCGGGACAGAAAAGGCCAGAAGTTGAAGAGGTGACAAGGCCAGCCCGGTGACGACGTGCTGTGGGTGTGTGAGCAGAGTACTCAGATACTTGGCAGCAAGCATGAACAAAGCCAGCCTCCTTTCGTGCATGCACTGTTAGTGGGGGTGCGAGCAGGCAGGGTTAGAGTGAACGGTTAACATCAGGCATTAGTGCGCAAACATGATCATCAAGTAGCAACAATGCTTTGGCCAATCAGGTGCCTTTTCCTTACCATTAAATATTCCAATTTCAGTTCTTACTGAATATGGCAGGTCATACATCTAAATTATTTAATGAAATGTTTAGATTAGAACACTCTAAAATCTATTACTTTAAAAACAGCAAGATGTAAACTCTTTTCCTTGCAAAGCTAAAGTCCTACTGCTTTTCTTTTTTCCTACTGCTTTCTAGAGTAACAATTAAGAAGAGATTCAGAATGACAGCAGAATCCCTCCTTTCTCTGGCGCTAAGCTGCCAGAAATGGACTGCCAAACCTGTTTGGTATCAGTAATCTCCCCTGAGAGCTTATCTTAATCCCCAGGCCATAAATCAGTTTTTAAGATTAAATGCTTTCAGTGAATAACCTGTTTTCAGGAATTTGTCTGTCTAGAGTTTTCCAAGGAAAAACATGATTTCATAATAAAGGACTACCTGTCTAGGGAAGTTAACGTTTTCTTCTTCTTGAAAAATCCAATGACTGTATCCCAGATTGGTTAACAGCAGCATGATCAACATAAGCATATTCATAAATTCTAAATGCTCGCTTTTTATGTACTTCTAATGGCAATTCAGGGGATTTGAAGAAATTAAAAATTAATTCTGTAAAACAAAGATATGGTGACCTGGAATTTCTTGAGTTAGGAGAATTCAAAATACAGATTGATTTTTACAATATTTAGCTAATATCCTAGGAAAAGTATTTATAATATCAAATTTCACTTATCTGACAATTGTTAAAGTACAGAACATTACAGTGTCATAGCACATCAATAAAATAAGTTTCTGGAATAAAAACACCCGGATAACAATGGTATTGAAGAGCAGATACAATTCTGATTGTAGTCTTTCCTCTAAACAAAAGGGAAGATCTGGAAATAAAATTCTGATGTATCACAAGAATTAAAGTGTTAAAAGGCTCAGCCTTATTTAGGGTTTAGTCTTTTCACTCTGTGATTTCCACACCCAACTGGGTAACTGCAGACTTCTGGGTTCATTATCCAGGAGTCAGGAAGGTGGAATAAGACCTGAGCCCTCCACTGGTTGTAAAAACTGAGTCCTTGTTTTCCCATTCTGGTTTTTACTGAAAGCCTTCCTCAGGCCAAAGCTGGGAAAACTCTTAAGTAGCCCACTGAAGGCTTAAGGCTCAGATCAGCTGATTAGAACTGAGTTGCACACACAACAAGAGCCTTATGCCGTCCAAGCGTGGACCTAAAGGCAAGATTCAGATGAGCCTCACAGTACCTTTCAAAAAGCTCATGTGGTTTACGAAAGCAAAATGTAAGCATGCCAGAATGCAAAGAAATTTAGTGTGGGATCTTTGGAGAAAGAATGTTTCTTGGAGGGGATGGGGATCCTGAGAATTTCAAACACCGAATTAAGAAGCTCCATGCAGTTAATTAAAAATTAAAGCTCAAGACATAAGGGACGCCATTTTCTGGACTAACTGCACCCCAGTCCTCTTTGGTTGGATGCTGAGGGGCCAATCAATGACAGGGAAATCACACTGAGCAGAGCAGACGCTTGGGAAAGGTTTACCAAAAAGAAAGGAAACGTTTCTTAGTATTCTTATCTGAGCGGCTTGCAACTGGGCTCGAGATCTATTGACACTACACCTGGAATGTGGAGCACTGCAGCTCAAAGTGCTTCTGATATAAACAAGGGTGATGTCTACCCGCTAGAGAATGGATGGCAGGGGGTCGGACGGCTGCTCTTGAGCACAAAGTCAAAAGCACGTATACAAAACACAGCTAAGCAGGAGCATTTGGGGCTGCGGGCAAGCTGCTCGGGAGGTTTACAGACCTTACTCCTGGAAACCTTCCCCACCTGTGAGGGCGCTAGGAAGGGCATCTATCGGAAAACAAACAGACAAACACACCAATGTGGCTTTGTTTTTGTTTTTTAAATAAAAGCTCAGGTGTCATCTGAAAAAAAGCTCACAATTTTTAACACATGCAAATCACGCAATATATTCCTGGGGCGGAGGGAGGGGAAAGTTATCAAAAGAGAGACTAGTCAGTTAACCCTCACCACTTAGAGTGGGATGTATCCTTTGCTCATTTTTAGCAGAGATGTCATTCAGCATGGCTGGAGGGCCCAGAAGTATATTTCAGCTACTTCTCTAAAAACAGTTCCACTTAGGAAAATGTAAAACTATGCTGTTCTAAAAAATTATTCAAAGCTCCTAATTACCATTTTTAAAAACATAAAAAAAAATTCATCCATCTCATCCTTAAACAGTAAATTAGAGCACTTGGGATGGAAATTTTAAAAAAAAAATCACAAATAAATGGTCATGTTCCAGACTGCCAATAAAAAATATCCCATGAGAGAGGCAAAATCTGTACAATCATCAATACCTAAAACAGGTTTCCATAGAATTAAAAGGAAATCTCAATTTTGTTCTTTGCCATTAAAGGCTGGCATTCTCACGTGTCTCAAATCTCCCTGCTGAGAGCATCCGGTTTAGCACAAAACATATTTAAGACTATACCTGAAATGCTTCACTTACTCTAAATACTTTTAAAAAGAAAACAAGCATTTTAAGGAGGAATTCACTAAGAAATGAATATCATGCTCAAGTTGGACAACACCTTCCACTTGGATTAGGTCATTATACCTAGAAAATGTAGATGGTTCTTAAACATGGTGATCCCACACATCAGGGGCTGGCAAACTTGAAGGGCCAGGCAGTAACTCTGAAGGCTCTGGGAGTACAGGAGGACACAACACTGTTTTAGCATAGAAGCGGCTAGAAAGAGCATGTCAAATGGGCGTGGTTGTGTTCCAATAAGGCTTTATTTATTAAAACAAGCTGGGGGCCAGATTTGGCCCGCAGTCCTAGTTTGCCAACCCCTGATGTAAAATCGAAGCCTAAATGAAGGAGAACAGTAAAAAGCAAGGTAGAGTTGGCAGGGGGAACTGTCTGAATCCATTCCCACTTACCTGTGACTATTTTGGAGGCGGTGGGAGCTGCGATGCTGAGGTTGCCGTCCCCGGCGGGGTGCGCGCCGGGCGGATGAGGGGGCGGGGGCACGTTGGGCCGGTTCCTTGGCTTTGGTACTGGTCTCGGTCTCGGTAAGGTTCCAGCGTGTGGCTGTGCGGTCTCGGGGTTACTCACCGCCTGGCCGGGGTTCTGTTTGCCGAGGGGCGGAGTGCTGGGGGGCGTCGGAGTCTGGGGAGGGGTGTGGGACGACTGCTCGAGTCCAGGCTCGCCGGGCGCCCCGGGCGCGGGTGGGCCCTGGCTGCCCGGCTTGGTGAGCGGTGCGGCCTGCGTCGGGGGCTGCGGCGGCGGGTGGCTGGGGGCTTGGATCGGAGGCAGGCTGCTGGAGTACCTCCGTGGTGCCGAGAGCTGCGAGGTGGCGCAGGGCTGGCCAGGGGCCTGGCCTGGGGGCTGGGTGGGGGGAGAAGGGCTGCGGGTGGACGGCTTTGGTGACAGGCTGGGTGGGTGCTGAGATGCGGCTGGAGAACTCTGGCCCCCGGGATGGCCGGGAGGCGGGTTTCCTGGTTTCGGGGGTGCTGGAGCAGGTTTTTTAACAGCTGCACAAAAGAAAAACATCTCTCAGGAAGCGGAGTGGTCAATGGCCAACGGCCCCTGGACCAGGAACCGAGCTTAACCTCACTGTGTAAGCCAGGTGAGGTCCGGACCTGCCCCCACTTCCCAACCCCATGTCAGCCAGTTGGCACCTCCCAACCCCACGGTCTCAGCCTAACCGTGAGAAAAGCATCTGACAAATGCAAATTGACAGACTGTCTTCAAAATGCCAGGACTCCCCAGAACTCTCAAGGCCATGAAAAACTAAGGGAAGGCTAAGAAACTGTCATAGTGTAGAAAATGGTAAGGAGAGGCGATGTTGACTAAATGCCACTACTGTCCTGGGGAGGGGGCGGAGGCAAGCTGGGTTCAGAAAAGGGCCAGTAGAGGAAAAATTGGTGAGATCGTAACAAAATATGGAGTGTGGTTAGTAGTAATGTACCAGAGTTGGTTTCACAGCTGTGATAAAGTACCCTGGTGATGGGAGATGTTAACCATAGGGGAAAGTGAGTGAGAAGTACACCGAAACTCTCAGACTACCTTTGTAACTTTTCTGTAAATCTCGAATTATTCCAAAATAAAAAGGCTATTTTTTAAAAAGTACATTATACACATATAGGTCTTTAAAAACCCATCATTTTAAAAGCTGAATAATTAGAAAACTCAGTTAACAGAGGCTGATCCACTTACATGGAGTCAAGCACCTTAAGAACAGCAGAGTGTTAGTCGCTCAGTCGTGTCCGACTCTGTGACCCCATGGACTATAGCCTGCCAGGCTCCTCCATCCATGGAATTTTCCAGGCAAGAATATTGGAGTGGGTTGCCATTTCCTACTCCAAGAACAGCTAAGGGGGTCTCTAAGCATGACTAGGCTGCCTGTATGTAACCATGGACCCCTTGCCCTAAGGTATTCTCTCCTAGAGGGCATGATATTTTTTTATTATTATTATTAACAGAAATTCTACAAATTCCAGAATCATTTGTGCTAATACATATATTCTAGATAAAAGTATAAATCTGGATGATTGCCTTGGATTCAATTCCAAGAGTTGAATTGCATCACTCTACTCCCTACGCCAGCTGAGATCAGTATCTCTGGGGGTGGGAATTTGGTACCGAGGATGGCAGGGCAGGAGAGAAAAACAAGTCTGGAGCTGGTGTGGGGCTGGGAGAAATGAGTGGAAAGGAGAAACTTCAGCATTTTTTCAAATTTTGCTGAGATCCTTCTAATCCTCCAAGAAAGGAAGAGGGAAACAAAGGGAAGAAATGAAGGTGTATCATTCACCTAACACATGACTGGCACCAATTTAGGCCCTTTACATAGACTGTCTCATTTAGGTCTCATAAGCTCACTGCAAGATAGGCATTACCATATCCATTTCATGGTGCAGAAAACTGAGGCTCAGCGAGGTCAAGTGTTTGTAAAAGGTCACAGAGCCCGAACGGAGCAGAGCAGAGGCTCACACCATGTCCTGTGGCCTCCTTGGACTCTTTTTTTCTGTCTTCTTCCTTCCTACACTGCTTGGCTCCCTGCTCATAGGGTCCAGAATTCAGGAATAAAAAAGGAATAAAGTCTACTCTGCTGACCGGATAGAACTTTTGACCCTGGAAATGGGAAGATCTTTTCCCACAGAAACAACCAACCCACTGACAAAGGAATCTGGAACATTAGCTGCACTCTGGTGCAGCTTTTTAAGCAACTTAAAAAGGAAATTTTCCAGCATCCTGTTCTAAATAATATTAAGTACAAATTCATGCTGAATAAAAGATCATTCCTGACATTTAAGGGTGTAGAGGGAATCAGGAGAGAAAGCATGAGAGCAGCGTGACAAGGTCTAAGTCCAGCGTGGAGGCCAGGCTGGGAGGAAGGCAGGCCTCGTCTAAGCCCACCATGCAGGTGCTGGGAGGCTGAGTCAGGGTAGGTGGACGGTGCATAAAGGCTCAGACTCTTCTTGTGAGGAAGCCTGAGATCTATGACGCAGGATAAACTCCTAAAGGGGCTATGAAGTAATCTCAACCTCGATTCCAGGGCTATACCTGGAATCCTCGTAGAAAAGACCTAACTTCCCTTGAGCATCAGTTAGGATGCAGACAAAGATGACGGTGGCTTAGAGGAGAGCCTCCGTAAGGTTTTTTAATAGCAAAACTGTTATTTATTGTTTCCCCAGTCCTGGTTACAGAGATGATAATACAAGAAAATGAACTCAGAAATATACTCTTTGCCCATTTTTAAATGGGGTATTCTGTTTTGCTATTGAACTGTATGAGTTTCCTATATATCTTGGATATTAACCTCTTAATGTGATTGTGGTAATAACTTCACAGTTTATACATGTATTAAATCATCACACTGTCCACCTTAAAAAAAGAACTGCAATGTGGGATTCTGGATTGATACTGGGACAAAAAGAGAACTTTACTGGAAAAACTGCGGAAATGTGGTCAAAACCTGAAGTTTAACTAATAAAACTGAATCAGTGTTATTTCCTGATATTTATAGTTGTTGTGTAAAAATATAAAAATTTAAGAGAGGTTCAGTGAAGATTATGTGCACATGTTCTACACTATCTCTGCAACTCTCCTTTAAGTCTAAAGTTATATCAAATTTAATATTAAAAAAATATATATGTCATTTTATATTGAAGATCACCCATACTCCAATAAATGTAGTTTGGAGTTAAGACATAGGGTGCCCTGGTTCACATGGAATTCAACTGGCTTTAGAAACATCTTCAATGAATCATGTCTCTTTGTAGCCCAGAGTTTCTCAGCCTCAGCATTACTGACATGTGGAGCTAGATGGTTCTGTGTTGTGGGGAGCTGTCTCGCACATGGTAGGATGTTTACCAGCATCTTGGTCCTCCACACACTAAATGCCAATACCACTCCCCTCCTTGGTTGTGACAACAAGAAGTCTCCAGACATTGCCAAATGTCCCAGATGGTGGGAGGAGAGCAAAATCATCCCAAGATCTGAATCATTCAAGCTTCTCTAGTTCCCAGACCATACATATTTGAGTATCCTCTCTGTAACAGGCACGGGACCAGGACTAGGAATATAGGAGTGCATGAGACAGGCAAGATACCAGTTCTGTGAGCTACGAGGGACGATTAGTAATATGTTAAAACACAAATTAAAAAATTTCAGATGGAGAAAAAGACTCTGAAAGAAATAGAGTGATGTGATAAGAGAATGACTTGTGTGAGTGGTGGGAGTTGGCGGGTGGTCCTCAGTTCAGACTGGGTGGTCAGGGAGGGTTCATTGGGGAAGTCTTTGAGCTGAGACCTGAAGGATGGAGGGAACAGAGCACAGAAATGAATCCATGTCTGTACCACCAATTGATCTTCAACAGGGTACCAAGAATACACAATGGAAAAAGGATAGTTTTTTTCACCAGACAATGCTGGCAAAACTGAATACTCACATGTGAAAGAATGAAATGGCACTCTTATCTTACATGAAACACAGAGGTCAACTCAAAATGGATTGAAGACTTAAATGTAAGACCTGAAACTGTAAAACTCTTTGAAGAAAACACAAGGAGAAAGCTTCATAACATTGGTGTTGGCAGTGGTTTCATGGATATGACATCAGATGCACAGGCAACAAAAGCAAAAATAGATGTGTGGAGTTATATCAAACTACTAGGCTTTGGTAAAGCAACAAAAGAAACAGTTGACAGAATGAAAAGAAATGGGAGAATGGGAGAAAAATTTCAAAATCATGTATCTGAAGAATGTGTTAATTCCCCAAGTATATAAAGAACTCCTACAACTCAACAGCAAAATAAATAATAACCTGATTTTAAAACAGACTCAAGACTTGAATAGGCATTTCTCTAAAGATGACATAAAAATGGCCAACAGACATATGAAAAGGTGCTTAACATTGTAACAATCAGGAAAATGCAAATCAAAACCAAAACAACATATCACCTCACACCTGTTAGAATGGCTAATATTAAAAAAAAAGAGCAAGCATTGGTGAGAATATGGAAAAACTGGAATTCTTATACATTATTGGTGGGAACGTAGATAGGTACACCCATTATGGAAAACAGAATGGAATCTCCGAAAAAAGTTAAAAAATAAAACTACCATATTGATTCAAGAATCTCACTTCTGAGTATTTATCCAAAAGAACTGAAATCAGGATTTTGAAGAGATTATTTGCACATCCATGTTCACTGAAGCATAATTCACAATAGCCAAGATGTGGAATCAATCTACTGCCCATTGATGGATAACTGGATTATTTTTTTCTTTAAAGAAAAATGGTCATTTTTACTGAGGAGGTGAAAAGGTTTTTCTTAGTATAATTAATTTTTATCTCAATTTTATGATGAACAGGATATCAGCCCTTTAAGTGGCTCCTGATTTTTTTAATTTAGTATTCAGCATATTGGATATGGATCGTCTATACTTTATTGCATCTTCTATACTTTTATGCATCAAAAATTACTTCCAAATTTTTTTCCTACTACACTGAGAAGGGATGACTGGATTTTTAAAAAGGTGGTATATACATAAAATGGAATATTATTTAGCCTCAAAAAGTAAGAAATTCTATCATATATAACAACACGGATGAACATTAAAGACATGTTAGACTCTGTGGGAGAAGGCGAGGGAGGGATGTTCTGAGAGAACAGCATTGAAACAAGTATACTGTCAAGGGTGAAACAGATCACCAGCCCAGGTTGGATGCATGAGACAAGTGCTCAGGGCTGGTGCACTGGGAAGACCCAGGAGAAGGAGGCGGGAGGGGGGATCGGGATGGGGAACACACGTAAATCCATGGCTGATTCATGCCAATGTATGGCAAAAACCACTACAATATTGTAAAGTAATTAGCCTCCAACTAATAAAAGTAAATGGGAAAAAAAAAAGACATGATGCTAAGTGAAATAAGCTAGTCACAGAAGGACAGATTCTAACTGATTCCATATATGTGAGGTATCAAGAACAGTGAAACTCTTGGAACCAGGAGTGGGATGGGATTTGCCAGGGGCTGGGGGCAGGAGTAAAGATGGGAGTGATGGAGAGCTGGTATTCAACACGCATAAGGTATCAATCATGTTAGGTAGCTTCTGGAAGCTCCTGTATATCACTGTGCCTACAGTACAGGATTATATTATGCACGGAAGAGTGCAGTACTGTCTATTGTATACAAATATTTAAGGGGGTAGATCTCATGTGCTCCTACCCCAATAAAACAAAAAAGAAGGAACCATGTGAAGATGTGGGACAGAATGTTCTGGAAGAGAAAACATGTGCAGAAGCTCTAAAGAGTGAATAAGCTTAGTGCATCTGAGGAACAGAGAGAGCGGACCAGTAAGGATAAAGTCAGTGAGGGGGCAGGGGAAGAGCTGGACTCAGAGGCGCCAACCTAGACCACGTGGCCAGGCCAGGCAGGGTGCCTGGTGGGAGGTCTGCATGGAAGGTATGGAGGGCTCCAGCCAGGATGACGCACTCAGCTTTGTGGCTCAAAGCCATCCCCCTCCTGACGGGCATTATGCTGAGCGAAATAAATCAGACAGAAAGACAAATCCTGTATGGTATCTCTTCTACATGGAATCTAAGATACAACGGACTGGTGAATAAAACAAAAAAGCAGCAGACTCAAAGATACATAGAAAAAACCAGTGGTTACCACTAGGGAGAGGGATGTGGGGAGGGGCAAGGTAGGGGAAAAAAGGGGGGCGTTGTTATGGGATTATATGAAATCATGTGTGCAAAACTTTTGAAAAACTGTAAAGCACTATAGAATTTAAAGAATTTTTCATTAAAAAAAAAAAAAAAAAGTCACGTCCCTGCCTGCGGGGGTGAGGACCACAGCGGCACAGGTGGGAGCAGGTCAGATTACACGTGAATGGGGACCCAGAGGCCCAGAGCCCAACCCAGAGAGCCTGGGGGCTCCCAGACCCAGGAAACCTGGCTGGGACAGAGGCTGTGGTTCCGAAAACAGAGTGAGGGCTTGGAACACCAGATTCCTGGAAAACGGGGAGCATTTCTGGAGAAACGACTGTTAGGCTTGGGAGCTCAAACATATTCTGAAAGGTCTGCTTGCCTGGTCCCCATTTTTCCACTTCCCTTAAGGATTCCTTTCCTTAGCGACTGGTTTTTCTGCTTGCCAGTATGCAACAGACATGGAACCATCAGCCAGAGAGCTTCTCAGCCTGACCGCTACGCTGACCCAGGGAGGTGTGCGTGTCCTTCCCCAGGGGCACGGGTGGAGGTGGCGGGGACTTACCTCGGCGGACAGTGTGCGGGCTCGGGCCGGCGGAATTGTGCGCGGGACCCGCGGAGAGCTGATGGGAGCCGGCGGCTGCCGGGGCCTGGCTTGGGCCGGGGGGCGCCTGACTGCTGTTCCTCCCGGGCGCGGGGGCAGCCACAGAGTCCTTGGGCTTTGGAGGACTATGGGGAGCAGAAGCCACATTAGATGTCAGGCATTCCCAGCTAGAAAAGCTAAACATGCTGTAAAGAATGGGATCCCCCCTAGTTTCCCCCATAGCAGGCAAGGAGGTGGTCTGAACTTTTAAATAGCTCACTTGGAGTCTCTGAAGCTGGTATCTATTTGGTGCCAGGCAGGACCACAGATTTTGAGATTCATGGCACCAGATGGTCTTCCAACTACTCTGTCACTTAAAAATCACGAGAGGCCATTTTGCAGCAATTGATGAGAAATTTCAAGTTCTAATGAGCTTGTATTGTACTTAAATTGGGCAACATTAAAAGATATGAAAGGGTTTTTGGACTTCAAAATAAGGCCATTTTGACATAAGCATTGGACAAAACTAAGCAAATACAGTAGCAAAACACTAATGCTACTCTAAATGATCAAGTGCTCAATTATAAAAAACTTGACCTGCAGGAAAGAGAAACTCTGAGAGGCTAAATGATTACTCAAGGTCCAGGGTGGGTTAATAGTGGTGTAGAGATCAGACCTGAGGCTCCACTAATCCCTGGCTCAGAACTTTGTATACTGAACTTTACAGCTACAGTTTGTCAAGGTAAATGCCATTGATGAGATGTACCTCAAGATAACTACAGAGCATAAAAACCAAAGAGCAAATTGATGACAGAGATCCTATTTGTCCTTCTGCAGTGACGACTAATTTCTGTCGTAAGTGAAATATTTTGCCTGACTAAAACAAATTGAATGCTGCAGGTAAATGAAAATGTGCAAGTCTGCTGAGGCTTTTTCTCCAAGCAAAAGATTTAGGCCCAAATGAATACCTGTGTGGCAGCAGTTATGGACAAGCCAAGGTGGAGCTTACAACTTGTGTTTGAAGCACCAGGGAGTTTGAAGCCTTAGCTATTTTTAACCAGAAACTATATTTCCTTCAATTATGCTGGTAGAAAGGAATTTAGGAATGCACAAAGCCCTCAGAGTTCAGCTATGAGAATTTAATGAGATTCTCATCTCATCATGCTTTGCACATGATAAGCAGTCTCTCCCTGCCACAGGAGAAGACCTGAGGGAGCTCCCCCAAGGCAAAGTCACCTCTGGGCAGGAAAAAAGTGCACGATTCACAGGTCATCCTTGCTTTATCTTTTTACTTTATTTGATATATGAACGTTCAGTGCTTCATAGGTGGCCGAGGTAGACCAAATACCATAAAAATGTTAGCATGTACAAGAGGGGCTCATCTTTTACAGCAGTTGCCAGCTCTGAACCAGCCAACATACCACCTCAAGTGGCCTCTCGTGGCCATCTGCCCAGGTCAGAGTGGAGAACTGAATTCACAACAATTCAATAAAGGTCTCCAGGTCAAAGGCATTTTTCCTTAAAGTTGCTATAAATTCACAGTTCACTCCAGGTGGCTAATCAAAAGGTGAAGTAACAAAAGAGCCTCCTAAGAAAATCGACGATCATTTTCTGCTTTGTACTCATGTATCACCTCTCCTACAAGACTTAAAGTCAGGGGGCGGCGGGGTGGGATGCTCAGTATAGTGGCCAGCACATATTATTCAGTACTCAGTTATTCAGTAAATCTGACTGGATGGATGGATAGCTGGATAGATGGATTAATGAATGGATGGTGGACGGATGAATGGATGAATGAATGGACGGATGAATGGATGAGTGAAGGACTGCAAGGAATATAATTATCTTACTAACTTGTTACATTCCGACATTTACTAGCTAGCATTCTGGATGACAACAAGCAAATGCTAGTGAACAACAAGTACACATCAAACAGGTAAGAGAGGCTTATGACTGAGACACCTATTAGCTTCTAGCTTCCCAAGCCTAAAGCAGTATGGTAAAGAATGCAAGCAAATGTTGCTTTCTTTTGAAAACAGGAAAGGAAGCAAGCAATTTGGAGTCTTTTTTTCCATCCTTTGCCAAGAGGAGGAATGAAGGCAAAGACGGCTCATGCCGTGCCAAGTGATCCTTGCGGCATGGAGGCCGTGCCCGCAGGCCGGCACCTGCAAGAAGGCTGGGGTGTCCGGCACCCACGGCCAGCAGAAGCTGGCCTCCTTACCTGCTGTCGCCCGGGCTGGGCCCCGGCTCCAGAATGCCCGCAGAGGAGGGGCCAGTCCCACCCCCTGTGTTGCTCTCGGCCCTAGAGCTCTGGGGAGGGGGCTCTGGGCCCGCTGGAGCCAAGGTGCTGCCATCTGTGGGCGGGAGTGGCGGCTGGAAAGCAGGGGATATGTGCTTTCTACTTAGGGTGCCACCCCGCCGGTGGGCCTGGAAGTCCATAAGCTTCACACCAAAGCTACACAGAGAGAAGAAACAGTGAACAACACACATGCGAGCCGACCACTGACACAGAAGCCCGTCGGTCCCCGCGTGTTAAACCCCACACGCGGGGACAGCCACCCAAGTTGCCCAGCATGCAGTGAAGCGGCAAGGACCGGATGAATGGTCACGCCTGTTACCCTGGCACGGAGTAACAGGGCTTTATATCTGGACCTGGTACTGACCAACGTCCTTTCTCAAAGTGGGTGTGAGCGGTTGAAAGCAAACACGCAGGCCTCATCCTGAGTGAGCGCCATCGTGTCAGCGTGTTTATTTCCATAGTTTATTTCCACAAGGCCATCACCTGCAATCTGTGTGTCTGGGCATCAAGGTGGAAGCTGAGTACAGAAGTGCCACCAGCGGCAAAGTAAGACAGCCTTACATCGCATCTTAAGCTGAGATGTAGAAACTTTGGTCTATGCATATGCAAAGAATATATCCCAAAGGACACGTTGTTTGTTGTTTAGTTGCTAAGTCATGTCTGACTCTTTTGCGATCCCAAGAACTGTAGCCCACCAGGTTCCTCTGTGCATGGGATTCTCCAGACAAGAATATTGGAGTGGGTTGCCATTTCCCATTCCAAGGGATCTTTCTGACCCAGGGATCAAACCCACATCTCCTGCGTCTCTTGCATTGGCAGGCAGATTCTTTATCACTGAGCCGCCAGGGAAGCCCAGAAATAATGGTAAATATGCAAAGAATATATCTGAAAGAACGTATAGGACTGGGAAAATAGTTGCTTTGGGAAAGGAGATGGTGGTTGGAGGATAGTTAAAAGGAAGATTCACTGTTTACTGAAGCCCCTGGTGTATGAACTTTAACACTCTTGGCCAGTTCAAAAAATTAAAAAGGTATATGGCTGCCTGAGCTTGTGGTTACTCGGTCAGCTGGTGGGGAGAATCCACCCAGGAAGATGACTGGGAACTCTTTGTCATGTGCTAACTAGACCCTAACACTGCATTCTGTAACTTCAAATACACAAAGGCTAATTCTGAGAAGGACGGTTTGTCATCAGGAAGCTCTTCTGCCTGTGTGGATGTGGGTTCAGAGGAGTGAAGCTTCTGCACATAATAAGTGTGGCCTCCAGAGTGACAGAACAGAAAAGTAAAGGCTTTTCCTTTACCGTGGGTTTTAAAAACAAACAGCAAAAAGGCAAAACAAAGAAAGAGACCTCACTTTAAGAGCGGGCAGTTAGAATAAGAGCTTGTTGTTTAGTTTTAATGTAAAACTATTTCCAGTAAGATTATTGCATGTACATGAGAAAAGCACATGACTCCTAACTCAGCGTTACTGGTAAACACAGTAGCATTTCAGCATACATGTTGGCCAGATTGGCATCTGAAGGCAGAAATCACAAATAGCCTTAATAACCTTTGAAAATCCCACAGATCACCCAAGGAGCCTAGTATAGAGACTAGTACTGTCTCTTACTAAGTCCGACACAGTTTTTTTTCTTCCGGAACTGGCAAAAACTGAGGCTTCTATGGTTGGCGTCCAGTGAGGAACCAAGTTGTACTAAACATGTGTGTCTTTAGACACCAACTCACACAGATCACCATGAGAGGTGGGTTGTTCTCACATTCACTCCTGGACAGACATCCTCAATATTTAACTTTTTTTCTTTTTCTCCAATCAAGTACATTTAGGTGAATTCATAACATGTGTGTGATGCTACTGTGTAGGGCTCATCACAGACCACCAAGCAAAGCTTGACTGTGTCAGGTACGAGTGTTAACTGACGGCTACACACCTACTTTGGGGGCAGATTAATGTTTGCAATGAACTAGAGCCGAATTCCTGAAACTATCTGGACTCTAACAGGCCTGGGAGCAGACTGAGTCAGTCCCGAATGACAGGTCCACTTTGGTGGGACCAGGGACCACGGGTCCACCGACTCTTCCCTGGGCCATCTCCCACCACCGTGAAAATCCACAGCCCTGAACGCACCTCTCCTTCTTCACCAGGTCCCCCTCCATCACCGCCATGCTGGCAGGCCGCTTCCTCTCCAGGGTCCCCGAGTCGACAGGGTCATTTCCAGTGTGGGATGAGTGATTGGAATTTGGCGTGGTGAGAGGTACAAACGCTTCTGACACGTTAAATTCCACCTCTGCCGGAAGAAAAAGAAATGTGTAAATTAGACAAAGCGCACGGGGGTCAAGAGAGCTGGAGAACACCCCACTGGGATGGGAGACTCATTCTTTCACCCACGAGCCCTCACTATTTCACAAGCGGAAGCCCCAGGCACCTCATCTTCTTAAGGACAGTTTACCAAACCAGGGTGGGGGGTAAAGTAAGAAAACTAGAGCTAGGGGAGGGGTATGATTCAGCATCCAAGTTACACAATTCCCCTGCTTTCTCTTTTCTTAAAAAAAAGATCATGGAATATGGAAGAGGACACTGAGCATGGGTGACTACTTACTGGAAGCAGAAAAAACGAAGATATTTACAGCTTAATATTAAATAGATAAAAAGGGCGGTATCAACTTCATACTGTCTACAGCAGGTTCTGAAGACTTATTTTCTCAAAATAAATCTTGGCTCTTAAAAGCATGATCAGGGAAGCCTGGGGTGCTGCAGTCCATGGGGTCACAAAGAGTCGGACACGACTGAGCGACTGAACTTATTGAAAAGTATGATGCTAAATGAAAGAAACCAGATACAAAAGACTACACTCCACACTCTTATTTATATGAAAATTTTTAAAAGGCAGACTGTAGACACGGAAAGCAGATGAGTGATGGCCACAGGTTGAATGATAGGAATGACTGAAAAGCGTCATGAAAGAACTCTCTGGGATGATGGATATAGTCTATATAATCATTGTGGCAGCTAGACACTGGATATATTTGTTAAAAATCATTACATTGTACAGTCAGTTGTTAATTTATGCAAATTACACCTCAATAAACACTGACCCCCTCCAACAAAAAGGAAACCCTGGGCAGAATGCCAATTATCACCTATCTATCACACATTCACTATGCATCCTTACATGACTGGGGTGTGATTCTGGCTGGCGGGAACTCAGGGAAAGAGACAGATGAGAAGAAAGATGACCGTGAAGAAAAAAGACAGAGGAGAAGAGATGCGCTTGACCAGGCTTCAAGGAGCTTACACTCCAGAGGGTGACAGCTGGGCTGCTCCGGGCAAAGCTGGGGTGGGAGGGCCAGACTCCCAACCAGGACCCGAAAGGGGGCCCTGCCCCCGAGGATGCCTGCATGTCGGCGTCACCTCTTCTATAGAGCCATCCCTGGCCCTCTGTGCCCACACCTGAGCCTGTGAAATTATCCCTCCTCCTTCCTTCTGATGTGTCACGTGCTACAGTTTCCCTGATGATCAGGTCTCCTTCTCCAGGGAAGACAGCACGTCTTACCAGCAAACACATGCACCTAGCGAGTACTCAACATACACTGGCTGAATGGATGACTCCATGTGCCGTGAAACAAAGTGAAATACCCAACAGTGAGGTTACTATTGTGTGAAAACAGGAATGCCAAGGGTCTAAAAAGAAGTGTGAGAAAGTAAAGGCAATGTGACGGGATTACTTATGCATTTGTGTCCTTAAAAAGATTGTCTATACATAGAACTCTTACATAGCTCAGCAATTCCACTCCGGGATACGTACCCAAAATAACTGGCCTGGGAATTAAAACAGGTACTTGTATACCAATGTTTAGAACGGCCAATTACCAATAGTCAAAAAGGTGTAAACAGCCTAAATGCCCATCTATCAGCTAACAGATAAACAAAATGCTATTTATACATACAAAGAATATTATTCAGATTTTTCAAACGGAATGAAATTCTGATACATGCTACAACATGATGGCCCTTGAAATTTTTATGCTCAATGAAATAGGCCAGACACAAAGGGTTAAACATTCTATGATTCTACCTCTAGGACTCGCATCGAACAGGCAAATTATAGAGACAGAAAGTTCAGTTCAGTTGCTCAGTTGTGTCCGACTCTTTGTGACTCCACAGACTGTAGCACGCCAGGCTTCCCTGTCCATCACCAACTCCCAGAGACAGAAAGTAGGACAGTATTAACAGTTACCAGAGACTGAGGGGCAGAGATAATGTATACTTATTGGTCAATGGGCAGAGAGTTTCAGTTTGGAACTGAAGAAGCTTTGGAAATAGATGATGATGGTTGCACAACACTGGGAATGCAGTTAATCCCTCTGAATTGTACACTTAAAAAGGTATTTTCATGTTATGTGTATTTTACCACAATGAAAACTTCAAAGATAAACAACAAAGAAAGATTGTTTATACTACTATTATGCATTAGTGTGTCAATGAAATCGGAGCGGCAGTCACCTTCGGGGAAGAACCAGTTGGCGTGCTGGATGATGGGTTCGATGACTGCAACCACGTGGACGGATGTGGCGGCTGCCATCTCAGCGAGCGTTCTGCAAAGAAAGTTGACAACGTTAAACCACCTCCCCAGGGCTGCCTCTAATTTCTGCAGGCTGAGTCAGGGCAATTCAATTATATCAAAAGGATAAAACATTTAAGTACAAAGGCAAAAATGAGATCCACCAGGCCCTGGCCTAGGAGTGTGGCAGTGATTACCCAGGAAGAAAAATTACCCTAACTCAGCTGTCACTCCTTAGTCTGTGCTAACAAGTACGACGTAAGTCAGTGACCAGTGATGTCTCAGAATGCTGGTTTGCAGTTGTTTGGGGAGACGGCTGCATTTTCCCACTCCGTAGTCTTGCCCATGGAAGCCACACTGTCTAAGACCCCGGATCACATATACAATGGTGATCATGGCTATGATGCAACCAAGCACATGTGGTGTTTCAGGGTGTCTCTTATCATAGAAGACCTGGGCTCTGCGTTTACATGTATTAACTAAGGTTGTCACATACGGATGTGGACTGGTCCCAAGGTGCGTGTTCAGAAGTTGACAGTGTCTGAATGCCAGGGCTCACAAGAACGAAAATAAAGAATTGTTGTTCCTGCCACTAAGGAGCTCACATCCAGCCCAGAGTCAGAACACAGGACAGCAGATGGGCTGCAAGGGCCTGACACTTACTGAGCACCAACCATGTTCAGAGCCTCAGAGTCTTCACTGCACTTAATTTGCACAGCGTCAGGACTGTTCTGCAGTTTTCCATATAAAAGAGGACACTGGATCTCCGACAGACTGGATCCCACATCCGACTGTCCCAAACCTACTTCCTCCCTCCTTTTATCACTTGAACCTGTCTTTCCACTGGGAAGAATACTTTTGCTTTGATTTCCAACCATGTGAAAGTTTTAGCTCCTTTCAATTCCAGATTAGTTGGAATCTGAATCCAAATTCTGCCTGAAAATCACCCTCCCCACCCGTTCATACTTCCCCTCCACCCACCTGGATTCTGATCCTCCTGCCTTAGAACCTTAGCACTGGGGAGGAACAGTTCACTGGTGTTCCTGGCCAATTTTTCTTTTTGAGGAGGTATTGTTTACCTATTGATTTCAAAACCTTTTTATATATTTGGATATTTTTAGAGGAACTCCTTCCCCATTTGTGAATTGCCATTTATTTAAGGAGCTTTTTGACTTATTGATTTGTTTCCTAAACTGCTTTTATGCTTATAAAACCCTCTTACATTATATGCTCAAAGCTAATAAATATTTACCTGATGCATTTATGTTTATTTACTTAATTTTTTTTTACGTGCTACGTTTACAACATCACTGTTTATATTTGCCTCTTTGGTCTACCTTGGAATTTATTTGCTATAGGATACGATGCACTATGTAGTTAGCTTTTATATCCACTTATCTTTTGCTTTATGACGTTGGATCTTTGTAAGTAATTTTATAAATTATAAATTTATAAATTTCCAAAACAAGAGTGGACATTACATGAGGAAATTGATGAATTAAAGATAGAAAAATTTTGATTCAGAAAGTCCTTATATTTTTTGAATGGCAACTTGAACCGTTCATGATTTTACAAAGCTGAGGAGCAGTGAGGGGAGGCAGGGAAGAGTGGTGAAAGCTAAGGACAGATCCTACGGGCCCCACCACTTCCCTGCTGTACAATAAGCAAATTATTTGTCCTCTCTAAGCCTCAGCATCCTCATCTGTAAAAATGAGGACAGATCACTGACTTCAAAAGGTTATGTGGCAGACGTCAACATGAGTGGCTTCCCAGACGCTTTCTAGTTGACCTCTTAGATACCTCTCCTCCAGTCAATCTACAATTCTCAGAGCCAGCAAATAACCTTTCTAAATGCAATTGGCTCAAGTGATTCTTCTGCTGAGAAATCTTGATGCCCTCTTCCCAGCATGACCCATAAAATAAGTTCCTAACATCTCAACAAGATGCATGAGGCCCTTCATAAAGTGGCTCCATAAATTTCAGCCATAGCCTCATGACCCCTGTGCTCACGTTATATGAGACCACGTGACACCCCACCCCCAGCCCCAAACACAGAGACCAGGGCCTTTTCATGCCCTCTGTGCCATGGCCACTCATCCATCATCAGCCAAGTGCCATCCCCCCCTGAACTTCTCGGCCCGAGCTGTGTTCCTCCTTCATGATGATGCACAGACGTGTGTGTGGAGCTTAGCAATGCACGATCGCCATCACCTGCCTGGCTGCCCAGGACTGGGGGCCTTGGAGGACGGGGACAAAGTCTCTAACACCTCTGTGTGACCAGCGTGTGGGACAGGACCCAGCGCACAGTAAGGTCTGAGAAAGTCAGCTATAAGGGAAAGACTGTCTTCAGAAGCAAGTTTCATGTCTACCCTTCCCATCAGGTGGAAAGCAGAACTTAGATAATAGGATACAGGGAACGGTTACTCACCCTTCATTTTTGGCCCATAACAAGTTAGGGCCTAACACGATTGCAATGTTGCTGGGGGTCATTTTATTAATGTCGCTGGTCTGAGCAAGCTTCGCAAGGAACTTGATTAAATACCTACGGAACAAAAGAGAGGAGAAAAGCATCTACTCTGAAACACTTGGAGGAGCAGTACCTTCCTGCCCAGGGGGTGCTCAGGCCCAGATCGCACAGATGCTAAGTGCAGGGTGTGACTTAACCCGAAGCTGCCTTGGGTTAAGTGTGTTTTCTTTGTTTTATCTGGTTATTGAAGTAACCTTTATTGTCCTACTCTTTGTGACCCCATGGACTAGCCGACCAAGTTCCTCTGTCCATGGAATTCTCTAGGCAAGAATACTGGAGTGGGTTGCCATTTCCTTCTCCATAAGTGCATGGTCTTTGTTTCAGGGAACAGATAGTTCAGAGCTTGGAGCAGGAAAACAGCTCAAATATAAACCTCAATGATTCAATCTCTATGTGCTATATATTTCTAATCTGTTTTTCCTTTATACCCCATCTCTCTACCCTGAAATAGATTACAATATGATTAACAGTGGGGTCCATATGTTCTTAATATGAACATAATTTCTTTTTTACAAA
Source organism: Muntiacus reevesi (assembly GCF_963930625.1). Taxonomy (NCBI): domain Eukaryota; kingdom Metazoa; phylum Chordata; class Mammalia; order Artiodactyla; family Cervidae; genus Muntiacus; species Muntiacus reevesi. The sequence continues at coordinate 201,040,358 of NC_089250.1, forward strand.
CATGATTTTAAAAATAGAAGTACAGGTTTATTGCTTAAAAGAAACTATATATGAGAATGCTTTAGGCTCTAATTATGAAAATATCCAATTTATCATATACTCTCAGGTACAAGAATAGCACTATAAAAGTAAAAAATTAAGAATAACCCAACTATCTACCAAGAGGGGACTGATTAAATAAATCACAGCATATCCATGTGGTAGATTATTATGTAGCCATAAAAATTTATTACATACTGATATGGACAAACTTCCAGGATGTGTATTATAGCAAAGAAGGCAAGGAGGAGAATGATGTACATAATGTACATTGCCATTTGGTTTAAAAAAAAAAAGTGAAAGGTGTGACAGAAATGTTTGTGGATATGTGTGCAGACATATATATACATTTGATTTTACATCTATTAACTCTTGCTGATATACAAGAAACTGAAAACACAGGTTGTTTCTCAGGAGAGGAAGTAGATGGCTAAGAGATAAGACAAGGAAAGAGATTTTTCCACTGTACATCTTTGAATTTTGAACCATGGAAATGTCCTCCCTAGTCAAAAAACAATTAGTAAAAATTATAATGAGTAAGTTAAATGAAATAAAAGCTCAAATCCCAAAGTACCAAGAACTGTAATTTAGTTTCCACCATAAGACACTGAACAAAGAGTGCCTGCAATTACAAGCTGGCTGTGTTAAATAAATCAAATAAGGGATTATAAATTTAACACATTCATAAGGCAAGGTTGATAGCTAAGATATTAAAATATTTAGATTTTAAAATATTTATTAGAATATTTAGCTTTAGATCTTAGTGATAGGATCTAAGACTGAAATTAAAGGTTAGGTGACATACCAGAAATTTCACTAGTAAAGTATTTGTCGTTTCAGATCATATCTTCTTAACAAAATTTTCTTTGGTTTTAAATGACTTTATTACCTCGGGCTACCTTTTTTACCCTTCTCTCTGTGCTTCTTCAAAGTTACATTTTAAGTTAAAGAGAAAACTGAAGTTAAATACTAGAAATTTATTCCATGGCAAATTTTCCTACAAACACAGCCATTCCACAAACTAATACATAGTCTCCATTTCTTGAAGTTTTATTTAGCAGGATGATTTGTACTCGCTTAAAATAAATTATGTAGCATATGTGAAAGACATTACAGAAAGGACAACTATTGTTGAATTTTTGCCTTTTAGATATTGGACAATTTGGACTCCAAATCCAACATACTGTCAGTCAAACTTTTCATAAGAACTTTTTCCCAACAGTTGCAGTGATGAAATGGTCAGGAGACGTACCTACCGATGGCAGGCATGATACCCGTGCTCAGATGCATCACAGTAACATACGTCAAGCCCCACTCCCAGCAACCCTGAGCTACCCTCCAAAGCACTGTTTTGATGTGCCAAACATGCTTGAATCCAATGAACCCTCCGCTGCGGATTAAACCTTTCTTCACTGCAGCTCGGTGGCTTAATTTGCAAAATGCCAATCATACATACCTAAAGTTAACAAAATTTTGTGGTGGCAACTTCTGACACGTTCTCCATAAATCCTGAAGTTTTTTGTCTTGATCCTGTACACTGAGAAAAAAAATTATTTATAATCATTTATTAATATTCATCTTAGGAATACCTGTGTTCATCTGCTATATTAGCAGCGATGCCCCCACTGACAGAAAAAGCACAGTTGGAAAACAGCACAGCAATTTCTAGTGGTTAGGATTCGGCACTTTTCACTGCTGTGGCCCAGCTTCAATCCCTGGTCAGGGAAGTGAGATCCTGCAGGCCGTGTGGCACAGCCAAGATTAAAAAAAAAAATTAAAGGGGCTTCCCTCATGGTCCAGTGGTTAAGACTCTAAGCTTCCAATGCAGGGGGTGGGGGCGGGGGGGGGGGTGGGTGGCGCAAGTTCAATTCTTGGTTGGGGAACTAGGATCCAACATGCTAGGTGGTATAGCCAAAAAATTAAAAATTAAATTAAAAAAAAACTTTAATTAGAAAGCACAGATGTTGGAAAGAAAACAAATGTGGAGTCAAACACTAACTAACATACGCTGAGCAGTCAGTCAATCTCATTAAGACTCAATCTCCTGAAGTGCCAAACTAGGGATAAGAATGCTAATTCTGCCAAGTGACCGTGAGCTTTCAGAGACAGAACAATGGGAAACCACCTAGATCAATGCTTGGCACACAGGAGGCATTCTGAAAATTCTATCTAGACAATGTGTATATTCATGTATAGCATCGGGGCTCAGGTCTCTTGTCCCAAGGGTGGCCCAGCAGCAGATGAGCGGGCCAAGCTCCTAGCACCCCAATCCCCAGGGCTCTCCCAGCGCTCAGTACTGCCCGAAGGCTTCGGGCCAAGAAGCCCTTTCTGTTTTGAAGCGATTACAGGAATTCTGCTGCTGCAGAGTTTCAATGCCCGAGCTTTCACAGACCCAGAAAGGGTCAGATCAGAGCCCGCAAGGCAAGAGTCAACTCTGCCCGCCAGCAGGAGAGGGCGTTAGAAGTCCTTCACACAACACACCTTCAGACTTAAAACCTCCCCCACAGCTGAACCAGCCTGGAGAGCTGTGCGCAGGGGTTAAACACAATGACACTCCAGAGGCCAGTGGACGTGTCACTGGGAGGGGATGACACTTCTCAAGTATACAGTCAACACACCAGTAGACAGATTCCTTCTTTTACCGCTTATTTCCTCACAGGGACGAGTTAGGGAGAAAAGTCAAGGTCTAGGAGGAGGGAAGTAGCCCACCCAACACGGGACTCCAGACCCCTGACCTGACACTGCTCCGTGGGCTCCCCTGGCCCCACAACTGTGGGTGCTCAGAGCAGACAGTGCCCGTGCTGGTGCCAAGGACACCTGGACTAAGAGTCACTCTTACTTTAAAATCCTCACTGTCTACCAGGCAGAAAGTCTTGCTCCATAGCTGCAGAGAAAAGCTCAGGGACTCCTCTGGTGGTCCAGCGGTTAATAATTTGCATTCCAATGCAGGGGATACAGATTCCATCCCTGGTCAGGGCAGTAAGACCCCACATGCTGCAACTAAGACCTGATGCAACCAAAAATAACTAAATATTTAAAGGAAAAAAAGTCAACACCTTAAAAAAAAAAGCCCATATGCCTGGTTCAACTGATGACGAATGACTCATCAGAACACATGGCCTATTTCTAATCACGGAAATTTGATGGGAACAGGTGAGCATTAGAAGATACAGGGAGGGGAGGGGCGGTATATTCCCCTCCCCTTATAGGTGAGGAATTAGGCATTCTGAGAGGAAGCGAGTCAATTGGGATGGACAAGTTGACCAGGAGGCAGCCAGGGAGAAGCCTCTAGAACTTTTGCAAGAAGTTCTGCCTTGCCTAAAACCAACTACTTCTGGACAGACAGAAGCCAGGGTCGCAGGGGAAGAGATAAACCTCAGGGACTCGGGCTTCAGGGCAGGGTTCTGGCTATGGATCCAAGCTCTGTCAGGTAAGTGACACCAATCTTCCACAAGCCTCAGTTTCCTCATCTGAGCAGTGAGGCTAACAACCATTTCTGCCTTTCATGTTATTAATTATTGGCCACAGGAAGTCATGGGCATAAAGTTTAGTATAGTACTTAGCACACTGCAAATGCTCAGTATAAACTATTGTTACTGATCATGTCAACATTCTATTATTACACAGCTGAGTTCCCACACAGCTCAAAATACCTTATTTTACCCAAGAGTAAGATGATTTACAAACGGGACAGAGTATTACATTGTTTTCTTTAACTTTTAAAATTCGGTGTTCTTTACATATACACTACCGTATGTAACATATAGACAGCCAGTGGGAATTTGCTATATGACTCAGGGAGCTCAAACCGGTGCTCTGTGCCAATCTAGAGGGGTGGGATGGGGCCGGAGGTGGGAGGGAGGGTCGAGAGGGAGGGGACATGTATACCTATGGCTGATTCATGATGATGCATGGCAGAAGCCAACACAGTATCATAAGGCAATTATTCTTCAGTTAAAAGTAAATCAATGAAGAAAAAAACAACTTGGTGTTCTTTACACTTACCTTGCAACTTGTGTCCATTCTTCATACAGATTAAAAGTCATCAACGGTTCAGGCAGCTCCCGTAAATAGGACTTCAAAGCACCTGAAATTGGTAACACCCTCTTTTGAGTGTGACAATGGGCAAGGCTGGGACCCTCAGGATATATTATTTTGCAAATTCAAATGACCTCAATTACAACCATTCACAATACATAGAACAAACCATGAATTGGCAGGAGTGGTTAGAGAATGAAATATTCATAAGACAATTTCTGTCCCATGTAAAATATATTGAGAGATCAACAGAAAGTAAAACTAGCTTCAAAGTAATTTTAACAGACATCATTTCTCTATGCAGATGGAGATTTGGGGGTAAAAAAAGGGGAAGAGGATACAAGCACACCTCCAAACATTTGGATTATAAGCTGGTTTCACTTTTACTTAATAATCAGGAAAATAAAACAAACCCCCAAAACAGGAACAGAAAAGGTATGTATGTGTAAGTGAAAGCACACACACTTTTGAGTTTTGTCATTTCAGTTTTGTCCTTAAATCTATTAAGGAGACCATTTCAGTTTTATCCGTTACTTAAACTTAATATTGAATGTTCAACTGATGCTCTGTCACCACCTTGAGGCGCCTTCTTCCCTGGAGCTCACCTGCTACAGCGTGGGGGTCGGAGTAGAACTCATCCAGGTGGGAAGTAGAACAGTCTAGAGCAGCTTTCAGTTTCTTTAACTTGGAGGCCCCGGCCCCAATTCGGAAAAGGCCCTAAAGACAACAAAAAGCCATTTGTATCACCTACAGTACGGCACCTGGAACTCTGCTCAAAGTTACGGATGAGAGGGGAGTTTGGAAGGGAATGGATACATGTATCTGTAAGGCTGAGTCCCTTCACTGCCCACCGGAAAAGATCACAACATTGCTAATCAGCTATTTCCTTCTGTTGTTCATTGCTGAGTTGTGTCCAACTCTGTGTGACCCCACGGACTCTAGCCTGCTAGGCTGCTCTGTCCAAGGCATTTCTCAGGCAAGGATACTGGAGTGGGTGGTCATCCCCTCCTCCAGGGGATCTTCCTGACCAAGAGACGGAACACTACGTCTCCTGCATTGGCAGGTGGGCTTTTTTTTCCCTCTAACCACTAGCACCATCTGGGGTAAGGATTTCATAAAATAAAGTTTGTAAATACCACCCTCCCCCACCTCACAGAGTACTACACAAATGTAAGAACCTTGCTCTCGGAAACTAAAGCTCACATAAGCTCTGGTTTAGTAGTACATCATGAAATTCATTTTCACAAATCATCATCACAGTGTAAAATGAAATAATCAAATGGGAGCAAAAAAAAAAAAAGTGGGGAGCAGAGTGTACTGCAGGTAGCAAGGTAAATATTGCTCTGTGAAAGCTCTCTTTCATTCCAGGTCTACAGGAGGTAACGGACAGGGTTGCAGTGTGAACTGTGGTCACAGTGAATGCGGTTCAAGAGCCGCTGGCCTGGGGAGACGGGCAGGGATGGCGGCGCCCCTCACCTCCTCCTTCATGCCCGTCTCCAGCAGCAGCATCACGCAGGCCTCGATGGGCAGGGCGATCTCACGGCCGCTCCGCTTCAGGTGTTCTTCCAAAGGCGTCCCAAAGGCGGGCTTCTCCGCCCACTTATCTAGAGCAGCAAACTGTCCAGTGAGACACTCGACCACCTCACTGGCGACACCAAGTTACTTCCTCCCCCAGACCACCAGAAGGGATATTTTTTTTGGCAGCCCGTAGCTGAGGCTTTGGGAAAGGGGGAAACGTGTCCTCTTTGCTCGTGTCATTTACTGTTTACTAGAGCACAACGTATGTGCCAAGCTGGGAAGGTGACCTGTGGAACAGAGCCCGACACGCCCATGTGGTGCCTGATGTGAGATGCCCAGTGGAAGCTGCAATGGGGCTTCTGGCCCAACATGCACCCAAGATGGGTGGTCTGCCCTGGGCTGAAACCAACGGTCTACCTGAGCACAGAGTTTTCCCTGAAAAGAAATTGATCTAGCCATGCAAAGCAGCACTGGCCTTCTATCTGGAGTACAAGAAGTCAAGTCCTTCCAGTGAAAAAGGAAGTAATTTCTTAAAAATGTAAACACCAGCCGGGTATTATCAAACAGGACTGGAGACAGCCACCGTAAACTCCTACCCCAGGACCGGCAGCACCTCTTGGTGCCAGACCCCAAACTGCCCAGGATTCTGAGTGGAAAGAACGCAGCCCCCCAAGGCAGCTTAGGCTGGAGGCGGTGCCGACAGCAGCAAAGCAACGCTGTGTATTATTTTCCGGTCATGTGCGCTGCTTCATTCCACGAAAGATGTGAGGCGGCTTAGCAGAAAGACGTACAAGAAAGCAGGAAGAGAGAAACAGGTGTTTATGACGTGGATGTGTAAGGGATAGTAAGAAGTGGTGGTGGGACCCGGGCTGCCTGGGGGCCTATGGAGAGCCGGCACTGATGGAGATGCATGCAGAGGCCAGAGAGAGCAAACCGGCTGGTGGAAGCTACTCCACTGAGACACGTGGTCAGGAAGGGTTCCTCTCGGCATGTGGACACGTGTCCTTCAGCCACTTCGCTATTCGAATCTTGAATCCCAGGTGGGCAGTGTTACCCCAGTATGGCTCTGACACCACTCCGCACGTGACGGCAGGAGGGGCCCACTGCAGGAAGGAAAGGGAGATCCCACAAACCTGGAGACCTGGGCGCTCCTGGCAAGTCAGAGGTCAAAGGCTGCTTTTCTTTGGTGGAAAGAGCAAGGAGGGTACAAGAAACTGACTCCTTCCATTGAAAAAGGAAATAATTTCTTAAAAATGTAAACACAAGCCGAGCATTATCATACAGGACTGGAGAGGGCCAATGTAAATTCCTACCCTAGGCCCTTAAAGGAAGGGGTGAGGGCCCCAGCCCTGGTCTGTGGAATTCTGAACACAACCAGCACCCAGGGGGCTGGCCCTTCTCAGAAGACAGAGCTCTGGGACAGTCCACTCAAAGGCCAGATCTTACCTCGAACACTTCGTCCCTTTATTTAAAGCAATGATTCTCAACACAGGCAGAAGGGGGCCAGCTGACCTTCCCCTGGGGGGGACACACCAGAATCACCCAGGGACTTCTGCAAATGTTTCCTGCCATCACCTCCCTGTGCCTGACCCTGCAATGCTGAGGGGCGGGCACACTCCAGACCCTGGCCGGAACTTTCAGGTCAACACTGGACAGGGCGTCCCACCCCACCTTGGTGTAACGTTGGCAGAGGATGGGTGTGAGAGCCGTTGGCTTAGAGACCACTCCAGAGTCAGACTTCACCACTGGGGCTGCCCCTCAAACGACAGACCCCTGAAGTGACGGACCTGCAGTGTTGGGTCAGAGGTCACAGAGAACAACCCCCAGCCCCACTCCCCGGGACGAGAGCAATCAGCGTGTGAAGAGAACACAAGACACACATGTAAACAGACAACAGAAATTAACAAGATGAGACGTGTTTGCTAAGTCACTGCAGAAAAATGGTATAGACAAGGGTCGCAAACATTAACTGTGTGCGGGGGCCGGTGGGCGCAGTCAGAGCTCAATCTGGTGGGCAGCGTGTGCATGGTCTGCCCCAAGGCAGCAGCCGTTCCTGGGAGCTGGACCCATGTCACCATGCGGGAAAGCAGATCCAGCATCACCAGGCCCTCTGAACTTCCAAGAGAAGCCAGAGATTAGGACTGTTAAGGTTTTCAAATGATGGCAATTAGTTTAAAACAATTTTTTTTTAAGTGAGAAACGGCTATTTGCGACTTCTGGTGTAGACCATAAATGCTAGAGCGATTTGGGAGATGCAAGTGTTCACTGTTGGCTTCAGTTGTCAGAGAAGGCTTCTCAAGGAGGGGAGCTTGGTGAAAGTCTTAGAAGGTGGATAGGAATTAAGTAGACCAGGAGGACTTGGGCTGAGAAGAGAGCAGGGATCCTGAGTCTGGGAACTGACACTTTAGTCTACATTCTTGCACCAGGCGATGGGGGCCATGAGTGGGAATGGAGAGGAGACTTCAGAAAGGAAGGAAAAGAGGGCTCTGAGGTTTGAAACCTGGACTGTCTGGGGAAAGGAGGTACCGAGGAGACCAGGCAGAGGAAAAGGCCAGCTGGTGTGGGGGAGCATCAGGGTGCTCCTTGAGCTATGCTGAGTTTAAGGTGACAGCCAGTCATCGACCGACCCTGAGGCTGTGTGGATGAAGATGCAGGTGGGAGTGGAGGCCTGGAGAGAAAAGGTGGGAAAGACAGGAGGTAGAAGAATACAGGAACAAGGACTGGATCTCAGAAAGGCCTCAATTTCTGATGTGGAGAAAACACAGCCCCAACAATGGTGGAAAACACAAAATGAGCGGGGGGAAACTGGCAAGGAAGAGCCCATTCAAGCCACGTCACGTGCCAGAATCTGACAGTCCAGGATCATCGGCCCATCGGGATTTGCAGTGCTTTTTGTTTTCCATTTTTGGTTTTAATAACGAAGTGCTTCGGAGTGGAAATCAGACCACAAAGCACACGGGTGGGAAGCTGGTTAGAAAACTGAGGTGGTCGATAGAAATGAGTCATCTGAAGAGTCTCCCAGAAAAACAAAGGAGAACAGAATGAAAGGCACCATGCTGAGGACAAGCAGGTACCGAACAAAGGCCAGACGACCGGAGTGGGAGACCAGGGCACTGGGTGGGAGGTTGAGCTTTTTTCCTATCATAAGGACACTCTGAGTGCTTCTAGAAATAGAGAAGAAGGAAGAGGAAGACAGAACTAAGATAATGAGGCAGACTGGAGGCAGAGGTGGAAGGGGCTGACCTGCAAGGCTTGGGTGAAGGTGACAGCCTCAGAGAGAGAGAAGGAATCTCATTTCTTTTGACGGCTGCTCCTGCCACACGCCGGCTTCCCTTGTCCCTCCTAAAACGCCTGCCTGCCCCTGCCTGTTCCCCATGCTTTCTGACATGCTTCTCCAGGGAAAATAGCCTTGGGTAAAAATAGAACGGGAACTTTCAAAAGGGGGGAGTGGAGTTGCTAAAGAAATTTCTTTTTTGTGTTCCTTAGCCAACCCTTCCAGACTAGGCTTGAAGCCATTCAAAGGCTAAGATGGCTAACATCAAAGGCTAAGATGTTTACTATTTTGTCCCGTGTAGAGCACTGCGCATGGGAGGTATCTCATAACTAAAGGCTCTTGGCGCTCTGACCTTGGCCAGCAAGAGCTGGCCCTTCGCAAGGCTGAGTGTTTGCCGGCTGCTTCGTTCCCCTGCACTGTAACTCAACCCCGTTACCCACGAATTAGGAGATGGGATCAGATGGGAGATGGGCTAAAGGGTCAGGCAAGACACAAATTTCTAATTCTGAAATCTAACAACTCTCAGGCACAAAGACTATCTGTTGGGATTGCCTGCTATTAATATTTAGGAGAGATGAGTGGTATTCTTGAGGGGCCAGTGTGTGTGCACAGCCACAGCCATGCACACACGTGTATGTTTCACAATTACAGACTCGTCACACTCAGCGCCCGGCTTAATCCTCTTTCAGCTCAAGACTGATGCTTCTTCTGTCGGGGGCACTTATGTTCCAAACGCCAGGACCACACCATAAGGCAAAGTGTGTAACATGTCTAAAAGAGACAGCAGCGTCTGCTCATTTACTGATCTCTGCTGGGAGATGCTCTGATAGCAAATCAGAGAGGATTAGAATCAACACAAGACATCAAGGGAAAGTTCGGACTGCTCATAACCCAAGGGTAGGATCAGCAATGTGCCTGAACACAGTGGGCAAATGAGTGCTGATGAGAACAAGATCTGAACGAGGTGGTCACGTTCTCATAACCCAATCACACTGGTTACGTGCCTAACACTGCGGTATCAGGTACTGGCTTCTAAAATTTCCTTTGGGAAGCCCCCAACTTTTTTCCTACAATGTATGCCCCTGGAATCCCAGAGCCAGAATAACGCCCTATGGAACAAATAACTGATTTGGGAGAAGGTAATTAGAGGCTAGAAGGTTTTGAGCCTATTCAGAAGACGGGAAAACAGGCGCTCCCCCAAAGGGTGCAGCTTTCTCTTCAACTGAAGGTTTCAGAAGAACTGCGAATGTTCCATTAGTATGTTAATTTGGGCTTGGAAGAAATTAGAGAATGCAGCAAGGGAAGATGAAAGTGTGCTGGGGAACAGTGCCCGCCTAGGCAGAGCAGCTTTGTCCAGAGGAAACGCATGCAAAGGAGCTGGGTGAAGAATAACAGAGGCGGAAGTGGCAGAGGCGAGAAGGAGGCGTCAGGCCAGCACGCAGGTTACGTTACCTTGATGGGCTCGCAACTCGGGAAGGGCCTTTTCTAAGACTGCTAATGCTTTTCTATGGTAATCTGCTTGAGCTTCTAATAACTGAGAACAGACCCACATTCAAAAACAAAAGTAACGTTAGCATTGGATGGACATACACACAATGGCTGAGCAAAACCAAAAATGACATCTTTTGCAAAAAAAGCTAAAATGACTGAATTTTTACAGTGCTTTCATGTCTTGCCAGGGCAAAGGGCTTACCGTAACAAAGAATTTGCCATACTCCCCTTCTTTGGCCATAAAGTTGTACATGTCTGCTGCAAGTTGATCCTGGGTAAGTGGAAGAGGAGATGTGTCATTGCAGAAAAGAGAAGTGAAAGCAAATAGTACCTGAGAATTGATCTCCATGAACTCCTAGAGCAAAACGTGATAGAACAGCCACAGACTAAATGTCCATCAGATGACTGGTATACTCATACACAGAGATGATGAAAAGAATAAGCAAGCTTATTATGGACTGACATGGAAAGATCGTCAAGGTTTATTATCAAAATGCCTTGTTAAGACACGAAACACAGAACACTCCTTCTGGTGTAGTATGTTACTATCAGTGTAAAAGAGGAGAGGAAAGATTTTTACCACGTTTGCATAAAAACACCTCTAGGAGAAAAAGCAACAGGGTGTGCTTAGTAACAGGGGTTACCTGTCGGGAGCAGTGGAAATTAGGAGGAGAAGGACAAGGGCAGAAGAAAGAGTTTATACTGTTTTATACTTTTGACATTTGAACTTATGTACAATGGACTGGTTCAAAATTGGGAAAGGAATTCATTATATATCATCAACCTGGTTATTTAACTTATATGCAGAGTACATCATGCGAAATGCTGGGCTTGATGACTCACAAGCTGGAATCAAAATTGCTGGGAGAAATATCAATAACCTCAGATATGCAGATGATACCACCCTAATGGCAGAAAGTGAAGAGAAACTAAAGAGTCTCTTGATGAGGGCAAAAGAGAGCAAAAAAACTAGCTTAAAACTCGATATTTAAAAAACTAAGATCACGGCATCTGATCCCATCATTTCATGGCAAACAGATGGGGAAAAAGTGGAAACAGTGACAGATTTTTATTTTCTTGGGCTCCAAAATCACTGCAGATGGTGACTAAAGCCATGAAATTAAAAGAATTCTTGGAAGAAAAGCTATGACAAACCCAGACAGCATATTAAAAAGCAGAGACATTACTTTGCCAACAAAAGTCTGTATAGTCAAAGCTAAAGTTTTTCCAACAGTCATGTACAGGTGTGAGAGCTGGACCATAAAGAAGACTGAGCACCAAAGAATTGATGCTTTTGAACTGTGGTGTTGGAGACGACTCTTGAGAGTCCCTTGGACTGCAGGGAGATCCAATCAGTCAATCCTAAAGGAAATCAACCCTGAATATTCATTGAAAGGACTGATGCTGAAGCTGAAGCTCCAATACTTTGACTACCTGATGTGAAGAGCCAACTCACTGGAGGAAAAGACAGAAGGGGGTGACCGAGGATGAGATGGTTGGATGACATCATCAACTCAATGGATATGAGTTTGAGCAAACTCCAGGAGATAGGGAAAGACAGGGAAGCCTGGCGTGCTGCAGTCCATGGGGTCACAAAGAGTTGGACACAACTTAGTGACTGAACAACAACAACAAAATGAATTACCTACACAAAAATTAAAGAATTTGTTTAAAACTGATAAATTGGGCAATTGGATATATCCACATTTCAAATTTTCATATACATATATATTATAATTTCACACACACACATATATATTTTTAGTGTACTACTTTCTGTTTTGAATAGGGTTTTGGATCTGGGAAAGTAAAACATTTCTGTGAGAGTTCTCAAATACAGATCCACTTTCATGAGGGTTTGAAGTTTGAGTTGATTATATATGTGGTCTAGGAATCCTTAAAATGAGAAAGTTTAGTTTAAAATTGCCCTGGGCTGGTAATACTCTCTGGGAGACTGATTTCTAATTCCAAGAAGGCCCACAGATAAAGTCCCTCTTAAAATAAGCTCATACATGATATAAAACTGCAGAACAGTCTACCATAAAGGAGACCCTCTCAGAAAATTTAAGAAAACAAAATGAACAAAGACTTAAAATAAGTATACATAAATGACTGAAAACATTAAAAAAGAAATAAACAGTAAAAAAGGATAATACACTATAAAAAAAAAGGCAGACTTGAAGAATTAGAACTTTAAAATGAAAAATATAGTCAGTGGAATTCAAAACTTGATGTTAATTAAACATCAGATCATACATAGCAAAAGAGAGAATCAGTGAAACAGAACTTAGATCTTCGGAAACTACCTAGAAGTTAACATAAAGAGAGGAAGAGACAGAAAATATTTTTGTAAGTTTTCACTGTTTGAGGTTCTGACAAGCCATGGTGTGGAAGTTCAGAGAAGAGATCTCAGCCCATAATGCACCAGTTCAGACACCCAGACTGCTAGCCAAATTTATATCCCATAAGGAGCCAGCAGCCGAGAGCTAGGTTAGACCAGATGTGAATGACAATGGCAAAGCTACAACTCTCTGAACAAGAAAAAGCCAGTGTGAGACTTTTATCAGAAGCATTTGTGTGGTTACCATCTTTTTAAATGCAAAGGCTATGGCATGACTTCAGTATTAGTTCTTAACCACTATATTATTTTTGACAAGTTGTTTTACTGCAAATTGTCCAAGGTTTCCTATCTTGGAAAAAAGTGAATTATAGCACAGCCTGAATAAACCAAAATATCCAGTCCTAATGCTGCCTAGAAATGAACAGACCAGTTTTGGAAAATGGTGAATATAACAAGAGGAAGAAAAGTCTCAGGCCATTCTAAGACTCATCAAAGATTTGCTTCTTTACCATCTCAAATAACATTTTGAATAAACATCTATTTTTGTAGATAAATGCATAGATAATAAGATAACCACCTAGTCTGGAATTTAATTTATGAGATTCAAATTTATATTTCTCCCATGTTAGAAACCAATTGTCCTAGCAACATCTTAAAAATAATCCTTCCCTTTCCTATGGACATATTATGACCCCATTACTATATATTCAACTGTTAAACATAATAACATTCATTCTAGAAAACCTATACAATTCTATTTTTGTGCTTACTGTGCATTATTTTAATTTTTATAACTTTTATGAAATGTTTTTCTATAGTTTTCTCCCTTTCTCTCCCCCCACTCTTTATTTTATTTATTTTTAGTTGGAGGATAATTGCTTTACAATGTTGTAGTAGTTTCTGCCATACATCAACATGAATCAGCCACAGACATACCTATTAAAATCTTCGTTTTAAATAAACCTAGACATTTTAATCAAGTTTTTAAAAAAATATTCTACTTGAATTAAAAAAAAATAATGTTTCACTCTGATTACAAAGCAATATAAAGAAAATAAAGAAAATAGGAAAAGAAAGAAAAAAGGAGGAATAGAAACCACCTTGAATATCATTTAGGGAATTCTAATAGGAATTACGTAAGACATGAAATAACTTGCAATATTTGACCTTTCATCCATCATTTGCAAAATCCAAAAGACTGATTTAAGTACACATTCATTAGGGAATTTTCCTACCTTGCACTGTTCTACTTTATTTCCAGCTTCATCCATCTCTTCCTTTAGGGTATCTATTTTTGATGGAAGCCCCTGAAAGTTGGTTCCTGAAGATTTGTGAGCCTGGTTCCACCTGCAGAAGCAGAGGGGTAGGCATTATCTGAGTATCCACCGTATACACGCAATCTTGTGGAGTCAAGGATCTAACAGAGACAGATTCCTTTCCCAAAGCTGATTCTACCTGGGACAGATGTTAGTACCTAGGACGCCAGCTTCTCTGGAGTTTATCCTCTAAGAAAGGAAAATGGCAAAAGTGACACAGGCTTCCCGCTGTGACAGGATGCTCATGGTGCTGGGAGCAGCTGTCCGCTCTGAGCAGAACTGACACATCTTGTCTCATGCAAGCCCCGCTGCTGGAAATCAGTCCATGGAACCTCTTCCTCTAGCGTCCCATCTTGGCATTGTTGCCATGAAATAAATACCCCCTTGTCCTCTTGCTTTGATCTAGAATGTTCCCTGTGCCACTGGGGGTCAGTTGCTGCTCTTTAGGACCCCTCACAACACTGCCAACAACTGTCCTGACCTGTGACTACTTTTAGCAAGTGGAAGCCAGAACTTCAGTCATGGAGCTAGTCATCGATAGCTGTGAAAGCACTTTAAGAATTAAAATCACTTCAATGTATGACAAAAACCACTACAATACTATAAAGTAATTAGCCTCCAACTAATAAAAATAAATGAAATATGACTAAAAAAAATAAATAAATAAAATCACTTGTAAGAATTAATATGCCAAAGACAACAGCTACAGCAAATCTGAAACATAATGTCGAATGTTTACATTCCTTTCACAGTGAGTCAGGACTCCCTTCCCCCAAATTATACAGTTATAGTCATGGTGAGGGGGGGCGGTGCATGGGGAATAACACTCTAAAACAACTTCTCTTCGGTTTTCAAGAGTGTTTTGAGTTCTTTTTAAATATGGGCATACCTGCTATTGTGGAAAGTTCTAGCACTTTAAATTTAAACATGGATATTATATGGATGCAGAAAAGAACTCATGTTAGCATCTTATCAAGCTTCCCAGACGACTGCATTGCCCTCAGAAGGCTCCGCCCCACTCTTTCACATTCCTGATTGTGGCGCACTCCTCCACAGCAAGGCTTCAGTAAACATGCTGAAGCAAAGCTGGCGATGGAAAAAGCATTGACTTTGAAGTCTGATAGGCTCCAGTCTAAAGCTTGGCTCTGCCTTCATTAGCTGTGTGACCTTGGGCAATGGCCTAATCTCTCTGTGCCTCAGGTTGTCTCATCTGCAAAACTAAGAAAACAAATACCGTCTGCCCACCAGAACTGTCCTAAGCAACAAAGGAGAGAACAAACATACATGTATATGCGTGTGCACGTGATGGGAGTCCCACCTGATGTTAGCAGTTACCATTTTCCTCCAGGGAAAAACAACAGGAATAAGTAAATCTAACGAGGAAATATTCATCTATTTCAGTTTCTCTGATCACTAAATGAAGGGGGCCGTGAACGCAGGACGAAGAGTCAGTGCTGAGATCTCCTACGGGATATGTGTGTTGCAGATGTAAGTTCCGGGCAGGTAGGCATCTATAATATTGCTCAACCAACTCCAGTAAGAGTGATTCATAGCTTTGTTTAATTAACCATAAAAACATCCTTGCTTTTCTTCAGCGAAAATCTACCACTGAGCAGCCTGCACTCCCCGATGCTGGTTCTGGCCACAAGATGCTAATCACACATACACAGGTGGCAAGAACATGATGGGCTTTGCGTTCAGAATCCTAGCTCTGCTGTTTGTTGTGTCTAAGGGCCAAAGCGAGTCACAGACACGCCATGTGCAGGTGCCTCTTCTCTCTGTAATGCAAGTCTCCTCTCAAAGCAGGGGATGTCACATAACCTCCGAACCCCTGTCCCCCTGCAACTCTCACTGAAGGGTCTCTGCATTTAGGATCTGACAGAATCTGGTTCACAGTAAGGACCTACATCATGTCTGGTGAAAACACGAAAAGGCAAACTGATAGGGATTGGTGGGAGAATCGGAAGAACTCACATATCACATATGTGTATCTGGCATGTGGCAAGCGCCTGGTAGGTGGTGGCAATTACCATTTTCACCACGTGTTCATTCCTACATGTCCCTTTAATCATCTCGACATTTGTTAAATCAGGATGTGTCTTACCAATTGATTTGTGCATTTAATACAGTGGTGTTTCTATTTCATTTCCCTCTTGAAGTCGGGTATTAGATCAGTGGTGCATCTGACACTCAATGGCATCTTAGAAACAAGGAAATGCAGCTCTGTTACAGACTCAATCTGTGGTAAAAGCATCTGACACGCAGTAAGTCAGTAAATGGTGGCTGTGTCTCCATTTATTTGTCAAACAGAAATAACCACATCTGTTTCACAAGAGCGCAATGATGACAATTAACAAAGCAGGGCTCAGCAAAGCCACCTGTTTTGCAAATAAAATTTTCTTCAAACACAGCCTTGCTCATGCATTTACACACTGCCCAGGGCTACTTTTATGCTGCAACAGCAGAGGTGAGTAGCCGGAACAGGGAGCTTCTGGGTGGCAAAGCCGAAAATATTTACTATCTGGCCCTTCACAGAAGAAGTTTGTCAACCCCTGTATAAGGTATGAGAAAGGATCGGGCCTGTGGGGGCCATCTCCCTTATCCCCATGCTTCTCATGTGAGTCATCGATACAAACGCCCTCACAGATGGAGCTGAGGCTGCAGCCCGGATCGCTGACAGGTCACTTGACATCAGCCCTCTGGGATGGTCACTTGTTTTTACTTACTTCTTCCCTGTTGAGCACCAGCATTTCTTTCTATTTTTGAATTAATTATATTGTATTTTGAATGATTTCCCCAGCTTTTCTGAATGTATTGCATGACGTTTTCTCTGATACAGTAAAACATTTGAGTATACAAATAGATTACAAGGTCTGCAGTGATGAATTAAAGATAAAAGTGCTTTTTAATCTATTTGCAGACACAGCTTCAGATATAGTTCTTCCTGTTTTTGGTTGTTGACAGAACATAAGCAGTTTCTTACATGTTTTTAAAATTTACAGTCAGGCTCTCTCCCTTTATCTGGAAGGAAACTGAGTTCCCCTTTCTGCAGAGCTTTCACCTTGTGGAAGAGACCACAGGAAAGTGCAGATGAGAACAAAGTAGGAGGGGAAGAGAGGTTCGATAAAATGTGACAATTAAAAAATGAAACTAACTATGCTCTGGGAAGGAAGGATGACTTACTCCCTTCCTGAGTCCTGTCTGTTCTCCACAAGCACGTGCAATGTGCAAGAATGCCTGTTCTAGGATGGACTGGAGCACAGAATCCCTGACTGTGAAAAATAGTCAAAACCACATGAGTGTATCTTGACACAGTGGGACCCTTTGCGGTTGCTAGATCACAGATCTATTTATTCCTACACTCCACTACTCCAAGAACAACACTCCTAGTCTTTCTTAGAACCGTCTCTTCTTCCCTGAAAACACGTAGTTTTTTTTTTTCTTTCCTTCTCCTTTCATTGTTGGTTGATTAAAAGCAGGGTGTTCTAACACCATCTCGCTACCATGCTTGGGAGAATGAGGCTGGAAAGCAGGTGTACGTGGGTGTGAGTCAGGCATGTGAGTCTGCGGCGACTTCCGTGTGTCCACCAGCGGTCTTTATCTGTGTTGAAGAGGGGGACGGCTGCTGGGGATGTCATGGAAGATCGCACTGTGGGCTGTTTTCGGCTTTCTCTTACCTGGCTCTGACCGAGTCCCAGTCTAACACCAGTTTGGCGAGTTGCTTCCTCTGCTTCTGGATGTTGGGAATCTCGACCTGGAAAGAACACACGAACATGCCGCGTGGGACGAGCTTCAGGCTTTTCAGTTTAACGTCTGAAAGTGTGACCTTTATTTACAAATGTTTTTTCTCTTTAGGCAAAGGATTTTGTACCCTCCGCTTACGCCCCTTATTTCCACAAAGAAGCGTAAATGTCAAAAGCACTGATGGTTAAAATTTCAGATACACGTGAACCTTCCCCACCCAGCCCCCACCGAAGTCCCCACCTCTGCGATGCCATACAGAGGGTCCACAATCTCCTTCTCGACAAAGACTTCATGCTGAGAGAGTTCCAGAGCCAGCTGATTCTCAGCATCTCCACACGTCTCCAGCATCTTCCTTTAAAAAACAAGATGCGCCGACAGCACATGTACATCCATTAAATCTGGCCCCCAAAGCCCACACTGAGCCAGCTCCGCAGTCCCCACGATGGGAACACCTTAGGGCGCTACATGATAGAGCCTTAAAAATGCGTAAATTTATTAGGGCGTGAGTCCACATGCTTGTTCTTTAAAATGAACGAGACTATCTCAGGTACACTGTGTGTGTGCATGGGTGGGAAGTGTGTAAACAGTGAGGTGACAACTCACTGAAAGGTTAGGTCCTTGGATCAGGGGAAACCAAATATTCTCAAAAGCACTCTGAAAATCATTTAAAACACACATCAAGTTCATTATACTATTATGTTTTCTGTTTGCTAGAAAATAATAGTAAAGTTCATTATACTGTATCTGTTTTCTGTCTTCACGGCCTAGGCAGTGCCCCTCAAAGAACGACAGAGAACTACAGGGCGCAGAGGATGGCAGACCCTGGAAATGGGCTGAGAAGTCCGAAGGTCATACCCAGCTGGGAGACGACGGCCCGTGTTACAGCAGGAGAGAGAGCTGACAGGATCCAAGGACACTAGCCTCGCAGAGAAGCGGGTGGAAGGAAAGGTCAGCCTTCCCTTTTACAAAGAAAACAGCTTTACTACTAGATTTTAAAACTATGTAATACATGATCATTGTAAAAAAAAAAAAAGAAAGAAAGAAAAGATCCACATAATTCAGCAAAGGCCCTATTTTGAGATGACCTCCACTGACATTATGGTGATCATCTTTAAAGACTCTTAAGGACTGGAAGGGACTGGTCAGGGCCTATAAATCCTAGTCAACACCTGAACCAGGGAAGAGACGCAGTTCTTTATATCCAGGCTCAGCAGAATAAACACTGACCTATCAATTACTTCGCTATTAGCCCTCTGTAGCCTCGATCCCCACTTCTATTAAAAGAAAGATTCTCTAGCATCCCAGGGGCCTCCCCTGAGGCCTGAGCCACTCCCCTGGCAGATGGGCCACGCCATCACACTCACGGTCCCTCTGGCCACGCAGGAGGCCGCCCCCCAGCCACCCACTTCCACCAACCCACAGGGCGCTCGGTTCTCTTTCTGATAGCAGTCAATTCTTACCCCAGGAGAGAGTCTTCTAGCTGAGTTGATGCTTCCTGCATATTCTGAGCGAGAGCTGTCAGAGGGAGTTTTTTCTGGAAGGCAGAAGACAATAGGGTTTTATTTTTTTCGTTAGAGTTGACACCCATTCTTAATCACCTGCGTCAGATCATCAGTCATTGGTTTCTTCTCCAGGTACACCGCACAGGTAAGAAATACCTACTTAGGTTTAGGTTCCGGTCTCAAAGGAATCAATTGTGTGACTTAACCTCTGTGTTCATTTCCTCATGCCTGGAAATTAGGGCTAACAAAGGGTCCCAGGGCTGTCTGTTGACTAAAGGAGATATATCAAGGTCAAGCAACCCCCCACAAGGTAAGTACTTAGCACATGTAAGCTGCTATTATCACTGTTGTTGTTGCTATTACTATAATTACTGGTTAATCAAGAGCATACTATGTCCTATACACTAGGGACATAGGACATAAGACATAGACCATGTTCTCTGATTATCACGGCAAATAAATACAATGAACTGCTCAAATTTCAAAAATTGCTAGAATACTCATTCTTAAACTGGCTCTTACAGTGGCCATAATCATAAAGATTTTGCTTCAGTTAAAAATCTGAAAATACCAAGCTAAATATCCAAAAAAGTTTAAGGTTTTTAAGCACAAAACCATTCCTATTCCTACCAGAGACTGATTTTTCAGCTGGAAATGACCGTAAGGGTCATCTGATTAATGTTCGTATAGTGTGGCTGAGAAATGGGAAGCCCGGGGTGCTTACATGGCCTGACCAGGCACCCCGGTGAGGGCACGGACCCAGACCTTGGTGCTGATGGCCCGAGCCCCGGTTCAGATCCTGTCCACACCTGGCTGGTGGCTTATCTCAGAATACGGGCAGAAGACGCCAGGACAGCTGCATGTAGGTTGGTCATAACACCATAACCTGCTAACAAAAACTGCTTTCAATGCTGCAGCACCCCATGTCATTTCGCCTTCCAAGTAGGAACAGCACTCATGTTTAAGACCCAGGATTCACCTTGCCGTGGCAGAGCTCTGCCTTGACCTCACGCATGGCACCTGCCTTTCCTGCTTTCAAAGGGGTCCACCCAATATACTTAGAGAATTTCTCTGGAAGGCTATACAAGAAACTGCTTCTACTGGTGGTCCTGGAGAGGGGGACTGGGTACCCAGAGAACAGAGCTGGGAGAGGCATCATGTTATGTTCACTTGAATATTATGGATTTTGACCATGTAAATGGAACAGCCCATTCAAAATGGTTCATTTAAATTTAAAAATAAATAACAATGGGGACTTCCATGTAGGGGTCACGGGTTCAATCCCTGGTCAGGGAACTAAGTTCCCACATGCTGCGCTGCATGGTGCAGCCAAAATAAAACAAAATAACATAAAAAATAAATAAAAATAAATAACAATAAATATATTTATCCATCTCCCTTTCCCATCAGGTTATTTTCAAATAAACAAACAAGAGGCTTCATGTGCCCCACAAGGAGACGCTCCCGGATTCCACCTTTCTAAACTAGGAAGCTATAAGAATATGGGCAGTATACTTGGATCACAACAGAGGATAATTCATGCCTTTTAGTGATGTTGCCTTTCTAAGGGAACTTAATGTATGCTAAATGCAGTAAGGAAGAGAAATATACTTTGTGCAATTCTAGATAGAGGTCTATGGGGAAACAAATCATAAAGAGAAGAGTTTATTTTGATAAGTGTCATTCAAGTACCCAGCTGTAACTAAGCTGTGGTTTCCATGCCCTTACTCCCAAGCACAACAATCCCATTTCCTAATGTCCAGATTACAGACATTCCACTCATTTGACACTTGAGCTGATTAATGAAGATGCTGTCTACTCACATCAGACGCCTCCATAGAGACGGCTGAGAGCATCCTAATTTACAAAAGGCATGCCAGTTGTGCAAAAATAATTCCAGATCTAACATGTATGACCCACAATATAAGCTGAGAAGTTTGGGTTGAGAAGGCCACCTGCTACGTCTCTCTTCCCTCTAATTCTTGCCTCTTCCCAAGCATGGAAGCTTTCGATGGGGCCTTGGGGAGGCTCCTCTGGTATTTCCTCGAGCCTGAGAGGCTGCTGCAATTTTCTCAACATGACTGACATCTGATGGCCGCCAATCACCTGTCGTTTCCATGGTGACTCCCCTTCCCGCATGCAGAGTATAGACATTCTCAGAGCCTGTCCTGGGCACTTTGATTTGAGGTTGGAAAACGAAGGCTGAGGCATTAGGTTTCAGCAACGAGGATGATACACCTTTGCCCCTGCTGCCTGGGACAGGCCCACCAACTGCCACTCTATTCTCCTTTACAGCCAGGCCACCACCTCCTCCAGGAAGCCTCCCTTAACTACCCCTCTCCTCTGGTATCCGTCCTTGGTCCAGGGCTGTGTCTCAAAGCAGACCAAAGGAACAAGAAGACAGCTCTGTGTGAAGGACAATGACCTATAGCATGAATGGGAGGAAGCAGGAAATACTGAGACTGAACTGATAAGGAAGATTTGATTGGATTATGAAGGGCTCAAGTCATCTTCCCCAGGTGGCTCAGTGGTGAAGAATCTTCCTGCAATACAGGAGATGCGGGTTTAATCCCTGGGTTGGGAAGATCCCCTGGAGAAGGAAATGGCAACCCACTCCAGGATTCTTGCTTGGATAATCTCAGCGGCAGAGAAGCCTGGCGGGCTACAGTCCATAAGGTCTCAAAGAGTCAGACGAGACTGAGTGACTGAACACACACAAGTCCTCTAAAGAGCCTGGACTTTAGGATACTTTGTACAGCACAGAGAATACGGCCAATATTTTATAACAATTTTAAATGGAGTATAATCTATAAAAAGATTAAATCATGAAACTAATATCATTTTGTAAGGCTGCTATACTTCATTAAAAGGAAAAGACGACCTTGAAACTAACCCAGACAATGAGAAGCAGCCACTGTCCTGACACACTGCTGGCCTCTGGGATGCTTCCTTCTGTGCATCTGTCCCCTCAGACACTGCAGAATGCTTAATATCTTGCTCCCTGCCCCCCAAATGTCAGGAGGGTCCCCTGACCTTATGGCAGCCAAAAAAGTCTCTACGCCTTTCCAAATATCCCCAGGAGTGTAGTTCTGGTCCCTGCTGAGAACAAGCATAAGATTTTTTTTTTAGGCAGAAGGATAACAGGATCAACTTTTCTGTTGTCTGTGTTTGTTGTTTGGCCTCTCTGCATGGAATGTGGGCTCTTAGTTCCCTGACCAGGGATCGAACCTGTGCCCTCTGCACTGGAAGTGCAGAGTCTTAACCCCTGGACTGCCAAGGAAGTCCAGGATCAATTTATGTTTCAGGAAACCAACTCTGGTGATCACGTTGAAAAAAGGCTAAAAAAAGAAGGAAATGAGAGGCAGACAATGTAGCTCAATAAGTGACTGAACAGTCCATATGAGAGGTAATCGGGTCTTGCATTTAGGCGAAGGTGGTAAAGATGGAGTGGAGGTGAGGAATTCAAGACATAGTCACAGACAGAATCACAGGACTTGCAAATCAAGCAGCTATGGGAGGGAGAGGATAAGACAAGAAGGAAAACAAGACAACCTGGTCTGCATAATAGGGTGCATGGAATTCATGAGTCAACACAGAAGGAAGACTAGGTTATGCATGATAAAATAGACAACCAGGGGAGGCAGCATTTTCCTGATTGAAAATGGTTTACAAGTGCCAACAAGGTCCTACGTGTGGAACTCTGCTCATACTGCGGCCTGGATGGGAGGTGAGTTTGGGGGAGAATGGATACACGTGTGTGCACGGCCGAGTCCCTTCTCTGTTCACCTGACTCTCACAACACTGCTAACCGGCTCTACGCCAATACAAAATTAAAAGTTTAATTAAAAAAAGACAACATGGTTTACAGGTGCCTGAATAAACACACTAGTTAGGAGCCATGAGGAGAGGAGGAGCCCCAAGGAGTGTGAAGGTGAGAATAAGGAGATGATGGCAGACCCTTAGGGAATGATATTAACAGGGTAGCAGAGCAGAGGCCATGGCAAGAAAATGGGAAGGAACAGTGGGGGCAGGACCAGTGGGCTGGGCCTGGTTCTGATGGCAAGCTGGCCAGAAACGTGTGTAGGAAATATCAAAGGAGATGACACAGATCATCTGCCACCAATTCTTATGCGACATCTAGTGACAAATAAAACAATATGGGAGATCATAGCTTCCCTGAAAGCCATGGAAACTCCCACTTTAAAGTTACACGGGGTTCTAAGGGTCAGAGTACACTCACAGGCTGGGAACTTGTAACACTAAGGAGGGAATTGCCTGATGAGCAAAGCTGCGGTGCTCTGCTCAAGGGATATGGGGACTAGGATGCTTTGAGCAAACGTACCCTGGAGTAGACATCGGACTGTTTCCTAAAGCCCATCCTACCTCCTGCCTATAACAGCATCCTGAGTCCTGCTGAGGATCTACTCTGGTTTCGATGGAGCCTACAAGCTGGAGGTAAGACCACAGCCCAAACTCTGGGATGAGCCGTGATTGACTTAAGCTAACCAGCACATCCCGTCTCCTCACCCAGACTCACCCCCACCCACCGTAACTGGTGGGGGTTGGGAGGAGGCTGTTCAGGAATGGAGAATGTGACTCAACGCACATCAATGCAATGGAAAGGGACTTCTACCTGCCAATGGTATGGCAAAAAAGAAGTTTCCTCACTCCATTAAGGACACTACTAGGAGACATGCTCTCTACTCCAGCTGGACATGCACAAAGAAGCAGGCGGCCCATGGAAGCTGCTGGTAGCCAGCCTGCACCATGAGGGATAAAGCAGACACTGAAGAAGTTAAGAGGAAAGATGGAAAGAAACTGGGGTCCTGGTTACATCACTGCAAGGCTAGACCAAGCCGTACCTGAAGTCATCCCAACTACTGGATTTTTCAGTTAGTAAGTCAGTTAATTCTACTTTCTCAGATAATTCAAGAGAGACTTTCAGCTTTCTGCCGTCAAAGGATTTCTAACTGATGGTACAATCTCTAAAGGGCTTCCCTTGTAGTTCAGCTGGTAAAGAATCTGCCTGCAATGTGAGAGACCTGGGTTCAATCCCTGGGTTGGGATGATTCCCTGGAGAAGGGAAAGGCTACCCACTCCAGTATTCTGGCCTGGAGAATTCATTCCACGGATTGTATAGTCCAGGGGGTTGCAGAGAGTCATACACAAGTGAGCGAATTTCACTTTCACTTTCTTCTTTTTTTTTTTTTTAATATACATTTACTTATTTTAATTGGAGGCTAATTACTTTACAACATTGTGGTGGTTTTACCATACACTGACATGAATCCGCCACGGGTGTACACGTGTTCCCCATCCTGAAATCCCCTCCCACATCCCTCTGGGTCATCCTAGGGCACCAGCCCCAAGCACCCTGTCTCATCACTTTCACTTTCAATCTCTAAAAGCACCTGTAGAGAATTCAGTGTGAGCAGAGCCTTCAGCTCAGGGAAGCATGAAAGAATGTTATGGTCAGGCATGAGTCGTGAGTGTGAATGGTGATACAAGGTTCATGTCTGCAGTCAAACCTTCTGATGCTACTTGGGAAAATTCGACTGATAAAGGGCAAGAAGCTTCTCAGGGGCATGAGAACCTGGGCTCCGAGTCCCAGCCAGCACTCACGTGTCTCCTCTCTGTGTCGGTGCCATGCTGGCCCTGGAAGCAGGCCATGAGACGCTTGTGGGAATGGTGACACATGGAGCGCACCGTGTCCAGACGCCGCTCGATCTGAAAACACAAGAGACAGACGAGCAGTTGGCGGGGCTCAGGAACCAGCTCTGCCTCCTCTCCTGCAATGTTTGCACGCAGGCAGGGAAGAGTCCTGCCATCAAACTTTTTAGGTGTAAATGGAAAAGGCTCCCATACATCTACAGCAGGGTTTCTCACTATTGACAACTGGGCTGGGTAATTCTGGGCTAGGGAGCTGTCCTATGCATTATCGGTATGTTTAGCATCATCTCTGGCTTCCACCCACTAGATGCCGGTCGCACCCAACTGCCCCCTTTCTGACAACCACAACTGTCCCTGGATATTGTCAAATACCCTCCCAGAGGCCAATATGGTCCCTGGTTTTGCAGTGAAGCCTCAGATCCCTTATAGACTGACTCCATGTGCAGGAGGAAGGGACAGTCCTGACTAGAACTTGCACTTTGATGAGCGGTGGCCAAATCACACACCACAGCACCGGCAAAGCCCCGGGTCCAACCAGCAGCACTACAGATGAACAAGCTGAGGCCAGCCCCAGGCCCGCTGCCAGTGGGAGAGCCATGGGGACATTCAGCTTCCTCCAGATTGTGGCAATGGAGTCCTCCACACGCGGTGCATCAGACAGAAGAGTCAAAGATGTGCTCCTCAACTGACACTTGAGATCAGTGTTTTCAAAATTGTTCCTTATTGTTCCTTATTGGGCTTGGGATGGCTGGGTGGGGGGGGGGGGCTGTTTTTGCCTTTATTTATTTATTGTTTTAGAACAAACCTCTAAAGCAAAATGGACACCCAACAGTAAGAAACTCTGACTCTGGGGGCCCACTCATTATCATCAGCTTCCCAAAATATTATTGCTGGGATATGGCTGTTTATGGCAAAGAGAGCTGCTTTTTACAGGAAGGAATGCCAAAAATGTGTATTCTGATGACTCATTAAGAATGAGGGCAGGCCCTTAGGGATGCTTTCTATTTTAAAGAAAAATCAACAGATTTCAAGAAGAGTACATTTTTATCCCAAAACATTTTACCCAAGTAGATGGTTTTGGGCCTCCTTCTCAAGCAGCCCTTCTTCAGACACGGGGCCCCTCCCAGGACCCCAATCTGCAGCCTCATTTATTTAGGACCAGATGCCACATCACTTGCCCCAAATGTTATAATGACCTGATTGTAAGGCACTGGAAAATTAATATGCGTTCTCCACTGGCCATAAAAACACGGGCGGGGGGGAACCCAGAAAACTTCATTTTTACTCCATTCCATTTTCCACTGGTGGTGGTTTAGTCGCTAAGTCGTGTCCAATTTTTGTGACCCCATGGACTGTAGCCTGCCAGGCTCCTCTGTCCATGGGATTCTCCAGGCAAGAGTAACAGGGAGGGTTGCCATTTCTGTCTCCAGGGGTTCTTCCCAAGCCAGGAATCGAACCCAGGTCTTCTGCATTGGAGGCAGATTCTTTACTGACTCAGCTGCGAAGGAAGCCTCAATTTCCACTAGAATTCCTTGATGACTCAGACAGTAAAGAATTCGCTTGCAACGCAGGAGACTCAGGTTGGATCTGTGGGTCGGGAAGATCACCTGGAGAAGGGAATGGCTACCCACTCGAGTATTCTTGTCTGGAGAATCCCATGGACAGAGGAGGCTGGCAGGCTACAGTCCATGGGTTCGCAAAGAGTCAAACACGACTGAGCGACTTCACTTTTATAAAGTCCACAAGGATAAGGCCTTGGTCTGTTATGTTCACTGATTTATCCCAAGTGCTTTGATCACTGCCTGGCCCATGAATGGAAGGTGGTATGTGTTGAAGAAACAAGTATATACTGAATCCCTGTACACGGTATTAGAAAAACAAGAGTAAATAATCTGTGGTTCTTGCCCTCCTGGGGTTGACAGCCTCTTGGGGAAATTCCAGACAAACAAGATAAAAGGGCGGCCTCTTGAACTGCTCTAACTGAGATCTAAGAAAAGAGGCAGGAGAAAGAGCAAATTGAGGGAAGTCTCACACCAGAAACAAAATAACTTCTGTGGCTTGTGACAGTGGCAAAAATCATATCAACAAGTCACTAATATCTACCCCTTACCACGGGCCGGGCTCTGCTCCCAGAGCTGACCACGTTTAACCCGTGAGCCCCCCCCAACAACCCCACGGGGTGATATGTCAATTACCCTCCTTCTTGAGAAGTGGAAACTGAGGCAGAGGGAGGTTCAGAGAATTCTTGAGGCCACCCAACTAGTTAGGGGCAGACCTGGCATGGAATACAGGTGGCTGGTCACCAAACTCAGCCCTCTGAACCACGACACGCCTTCTTTATGGCTAAAGGCCACAGAAAGAAGAGCAGGAAGGAAAACAACTGCTGCAGACGTGGAGTATCTGTGTTATAAAATAAGGAGTTCCTATATCTTGTGATAAACCACAATGGAATAGAATATGAAAAAGGATATATAGATATATATAACTGAATCATTGTGCTATACAGCAGAAATTAACACAACACTGCAAATCAACTATACTTTAATCAAATAAATATATATATATATAAATTAAGGATTTCTAGAAACTACCAAACTCCTCAGGCCCCAGTGGATGTTTCAGCAAAGAGACAAGAACGGTCACTCTCTGAGTCCCGTACAATTTCTGCCTCTACCTGCCAGCAAGAGCTCTGGTCTCTTCTCAGGGCTTTGGGGATGAAATCACTGACATGAGATGTGGGAATGAGAATGCTCACAGGAAAACCTAGTGGAACTGGAACAAACAATATTTCTAAAAGTCTGAAAATGGATTTGAAATATCTGATAAAAGCTAGAGGGGAAATAGTGTTAAGAATTTGATTCTTAAGCTACAGTATGTATGTTAGTCACTCAGTCGTGTCCGATACTTTGTGACCCCGTGGACTGTACCCCGCCAGGCTCCTCTGGTCATGGTGTTCTCCAGGCAAAAATACTGGGGTGGGTGGCCATTCTCTTCTCCAGGGGAGTTTCCTGACCCAGGGATTGAACCCAGGTTTCCAGATTATTTACCATCTGAGCCATCTGGGAAGCCCTAAACTATAATATTGTATATCAACTATATCTAAATAAATATTTTTTAAAAGATTATGATTCTTTAATAAATCTTAAAAAAAAAAGGAGTCCTTGATAAAAATATCTAGTCCTTAAAAATAGAAAAAAAAAAAAGTGCTCTTAAAATCTTCTACCTGCAGAAAACTGTCACAATTTAGGAGACTGTTTTGCATGGGGTGGGAGCAGAGCACAGGCAGTGTTTTTCTAAGTTACGCAGCTCCTCTCCGCGGGAAGAGACAGAAAGTCATCTGGGAGCAGATCTCTGGTCTCCAGGGACTCCTTGGAGCACACCTGAGGCAGGTTATGTAAATAAGAGGCTGGGAGACAGGTGAAGAAGTCTTAAGAAAATCTGCATGTGGAAGGGGTCCTGTCTTTCTCGAAGTGTTCGGTGTGGGTGGGGGTGGAGTGGGGCTGGGTGACGTGATGTCTACATAGGGTCCCAGCCCTCCCGGGAGAAACAGCCAGCCACACAGTCAGGGAAGCCTATTGAAAGGGGCATGGAGTAGCCGTAGTTAAGGTCCCCGGCGGGACGCGCCCCTCCCGGTACAGAGAGGAAAGTCTGGCCTCGCCATATGAAGCCACCCTAGGGCCTCTGGGTGGTTTTGAGAGGCCTGGTCACTGTCACTGAGACTCGGAGTCCTACGGGACCCAACTTAGCTCAGTCTGGGGGGAAGAAGCATAAAAGGGAGCAAAAAAATCCAGACTCTGTTGGAGCCAGTGGGGTCACTGCTGCAGCCGGTGGGGCCTGTTGCATCAACGGCACCGCGCAGCGAGCGGCCTGCAGGGACCCGTGACCAGGCCACGGTGCCAACGGCCCAGCCGGCCCAACCAGGTTCCGCCCCCTGTCCCCACCCCAACACCTGGCACTTGGACGCGGGACTAGCCCCATCTGAACTTCATAACATGACACCAAAGTTTCAGATCCCCTTTTATCACCGCGCAACTCAACTGCTTTGCTTTTCCTGCTCAAAGCCATGCTAATCATGCTAATTCTGTTTCGGGAAAAATCCCCCCAAAACAAAGAACCATAAGGTTCAGCTCTTCCCTATGGGTTTTTTATTTGTTTGGTTTTTTCCGCCTATGGGCTTTTTTGTTGTTGTTCTTATTTAAATGGAGCACTTTAAAAAGTCTTTCTTTTGTTACCTGTAACAGATCTTCACTGAGGACTTCTGTTTTCTCGGCCCTGTGGGAAAAATTCAAAGTTCAGAGTTAGACGTCTGGAAATAAAAAGCAACCCATGAAACTGAGTAGTTAGTATCCTGGAGTTTAAAACACAACAGGTAGAAATGAATGATCACAAGGGGGGAATTTTTACCAGTTTTTATATTAGAGGGTGACTTTAGCAAAACCACAAAGAAACAAATAAATGAAAGTCTGCGGAAACTAGCAACCCTAAAGACCAAATGATTGAGATCATTGGTTCTCAAACTTGGGCATGCACAGACCCAGCAAGGGGGGTGGGGGAGGAGGTGTGGCCTTAAAATGCCATATTCCAGAGTTGCTACCACTGTAGTGAGATCCTGAATTTGTAACAAGCCCTTCCTTGCCCAGAATTCCCTGGCAGGAGGCCTGTAGACCACACTTTGAGAAAACACTGCTCTGGAGAAAATTAAACTTCAGTTCTTAAAATGATCACTTATGAGTTTCACAGCCAACAAGCGTGTCACAGATCCAGAAAGGTTATGCAATGATACATACACTAACAACACTTAAGTCTTCCTTCCTTCAGCTATCTCATCTTTACTTTCAAAAGAGCCAAAATATTTTCACCCTTATCTATGCTTCAGAACTCCTGCTGACCTTTCTAGAGGACTGATACAGCAAACGACAATCAGCAGAGCACTGTGAGCTGCTGGAACCTCATGTGCCAGACCATCATCTTTTTCCAAGAAGATTTTTCTCTGCAGTTCAAAACAGCAGCATTGTTGGTATACCCAGGATCACTACAAAAGAGCCATTCTGGACTTCTGGTTCAAATAGTGATTTAAGCCCAGCCATTTAACATCCCTACCAAATTCCCACTGAAACAAACTGGGAAAGTTTTAAAGGAAAATGAAAAAAAAAAAAAATTCAGTTCTGATCACACTGTAGGAGGGAGGGAGGAAGACCAATGATGAATCAGAAAATTTGAAGCCTTTTTATAAGATACACTGCAGAACGGAAGGCTGCATGACCTTGATCTTGCCCATGAACCAACACAAGAGAAGGAGAAGGCATCTGGCCGGAAAAACCGGTGGGACCCCCAAGAATGACCACAGAACACCGCTAGGCTCAGAAGAGCACTAGATGCAAGGACGATGGCCCACACCCCCAATCCCATGCTTGGGAGACGGCACATCAAGTGAAGCCCAGCCGTTGGCACAGAGAGCTCCAATACCAGTTGTCAACAGCGGTGCCCCAGTTAACCTGGAGATGCCTACAGGAGTGGCTTACTTGTGGTTTCTGCAGGAAATTAGAACTCTGATCTGATTCAATCCTCCCAGGTCCCGAGGAGCAGAGCCTGGAGACCAGCCCAAGGCCCCAGGTTCCCAAAGAGGTCAACTCAACTCTATGAACGAGTTCTGGAAGCAGCCGGCCAAAATATGTCATCCTAGCCCTCGCTTGGCACGCATGGTGCCAGGCATTGCTGAAGCGCCAAACATAGGTAGTCATGCCAGTTAGGGAAGTGGAGCAGGACCCCAGCTGACTATGAGCTCAAGCAAGTGGCCTCAGAGAGAAGCCTGTGAGTCAGCCTAGCAGGGACAAACCTGGCATGAGACCACCATAGCTTCATCATTAATCCCAGCCTTGCCACTCCTCGAGCAAAATACCACCTCAAGACTATGTAACTTTCATTTGTCTTCACTGGCCAGAACCCAAAGTTCTGGATAGGGCCTTGGACGACTCTGACAGCATGCTGATATCTCCTTCTGTAAGTAGAAGTACGTGCAGAGAAAAGCCCCAAGGCCTATTAAAATATTCACAAGTTCAAAAGAGAAGACTCAGAGCACATATGTCTACTTATGAAACAAAATTTTAGAAATAGAAGAGAAAAACTTAATTTAAAACTCCCAGTGTGGTACACATGGCCAATCGGCACATAAAAAGATGCTCAACATTGCTAATTATTAGAGAAACACAAATCAAAACTACAACGTAGTACCACTTCACTAGTCAGAACGGCTGTCATTAAAAATTCTATAAATAACTTATGTTGGAGAGGTTACGGAAAAAAGGGAACCATCCTATACTGCTGAAGTGAAGTGAAAGTTGCTTAGTCATGTCCGACCCTTTGTGACCCCATGGACTATACAGTCCATGGAATTCTCCAGGCCAGAATACTGGAGTGGGTAGCCATTCCCTTCTCCAAGGGATCAAACCTGCATTGAACCCAGGCCTCCTGCATTGCAGGCAGGAGAATTCTTTACCAGCTGAGCCACACAGATTAATTATACTGCTGGTAGGAATGTACACTTGGTGCAGTCACCATGGAAAACAGCATGGAGTTTCCTCCTTAAAAAAACTAAACACAGAGTTATTGTATGACCCAGCAACTCCATTCCTTGGCATATATTCCAAACAAAATTATAACTCAAAAAGATATATGGACTCCAATATTCACTGCAGCACTATTTACAATAGGCAAGATACGGAAGCAACGTAAGTGTTGACAGATGAACAAATAAAGAAGATGTGGTATGTGTATGTACACACACACACACACACACACACACACACACACACACAATGGAATATTACTCAGCCATAAAAAAAGAATGAAATAATGTCACTTGCAGCAAAACAGATGTACCTGCAGATTATCATACCAAGTGAAGTAAGTCAGAGAAAGACAAATATCATATAATATCAATATATACGGAATCTAGAATATGATACAAATGAACCTATTTACAAAACAGAAACAGACTCACAGACATAGAAAACAAACATGGTTACCAAAAGGGAAGAGAGATGAGGGATACATTAGTAGGAGTTTGGGATTAAGAGATAAAAACTACTATAAGTAAAACAGAAACAACAAGGTCATACTGTATGCACAGGGAATGATACTCAATATCTCAAAATAAACCATAATGGAAGAGAATACGAAAAAAATATATATGTATGTATAACTGAATCACTTTGCTGTACCCCAGAAATTAACACAACATTGTAAATCAACTATACTTCAATTTAAAAAATAATTAATAAGATAAAATCCCAATGTGGGTGTTTAGAAGGCATGAGAGAGTTAGTAACAGCTCAGAGGTCTGAAAGAGTAAAGTGTGCATCTTGTCCCTGCTGCTTGTTCAGTGGCCTCACACTGGTAACTTGAAATGAATAAAAAAATCAAATACAATACAAACAAATGCACATAATACAAATCAGGGCTTTTTTTTTTTTTTCTTGAGAGTCAGCTATATGAGCATAGCACTGCTACAGCCACAAAGAAAATAAACCTAATGTAAAAAGAAAGCAAGAATTAACGTCAGAAAAATCAAAAGTCTATTGGCAAGACGGACCTAGTTTACTACGATGCTTTGCTGCAAATAACTGATTGAGTATAGTAATACATATATCAAATAGCAATATATGCAAAAGTTGTAATATAACTGTATTGGAAGGATGGGGAAGCAGAAGTAGAGAGCCCCAAGGCCCATTTATCATAATAGGAAGTCAATAAATAATATCTAAACTTGATAACTCAAAAGACAGTGGTTTATGTATATTATCTATAGATATAGATAGGGGCTAATGCCAAAATAAACAGCTCAAATTTGAAAGCAGTTGCCTCTTCAGTGAGGGAATCTCAACTGGGAAAGTGCTGCGAGTGAGGAGAGAATCCACTGTAATTTGTGCATAAGCCTTTTCCTGTTATTTGACTTTTAAAATTACAACAAATTGCAAAAAATAGCACTTTTTTCCCCCCGCCCCACCCCCTCACTTTTTTAAATAGTTAAAAAGTAACAACAATTCGTTACTTTTTTCAGCAACACGCTTGATATGGTTTCAAGCGATGCATAACCTTAAGTGAAGCATAACTTTAACTGTAACGTGATGGGTCCGGCTGTCAGTCTGTACAAAGGAACAGCAGAACACAGACATCAGAGCATCCAAAATACAAGGTGGATCAGTGTATTTGTCGTCCTTTCTTCAAACTGACAATGGTGATCCTTTCCTTTAAATTTAGAGGCACTTTACTTGAAAAGGTATCTGCAGACTGGAAAACACATGGAACATACTATGTGAAAACGTGAACAGACAGTTTAAAGATAAGTTTATCCTCTGTTCTCCTCCTTTGTGGACACTCAGTATACCACACTGATGAAGCTAACTTTAGAAAGAGATCCAGTGCATCTTCTTAATCAGATTTTAGGGTTCAATGAAATTAATTAAAGTTGCCTATAATCAGGAAAGATTATTCCCTCCCCCCCCAGCTTTACTGAAGTGTAATTGACAAAACTCCATACATTTAAAGTATGCAATGTGATGATTTGATCTACACACACATTGTGAAGTGGTTACCACAGTCAGGTTAATGAACACATCCCCTCTACCTTTTTTGTTACAGTCGTGAGAATGCTTGAGGTCCCCTTTCAGCAGATGGCAAGTATGTATTATTTGCTACAGTCACCATGCTGCAGTGAAAGTGAAAGTCACTCACTCCTGTCTGACTCTTTGCCACCCCACAGACTATACAGTCCATGGAATTCTCCAGGCCAGGATACTGGAGTGGGTAGCCTTTCCCTTCACCAGGGGATCTTCCCAACCCAGGGATCGAACCCAGGTCTCCCACATTGCCGGCGGATTCTTTACCAGCTGAGTGAGAGCCCCAGAATCTATTCATCTTATAATTGAGGGCTTGTACCTTCTGACTAGTATCTCCACCATTTCCCTGATGCCCCAGTCCCTGGTAACCACCATTCTACTGCTTCTCTGAGTTCAACTTTAAGACTTCACATATAATTGAGATCATACAATATTGGTCTTTCTCTGGTTTATTTCACTTAGCATAAGGTCCTTCTGGTTCATCCACGTGTTACAAATGGCAGAATTTCCCAATTTCCTTCTTTCTCATGGCTGTGTGTATGCAACCTCTTTATCTATTCATCCATCACTGATGGACATTTGTTTTTATACCTTAGTCATTGTAACTATGCTACAATGACCATGGACATGTAAATGTCTCTTAGAAATACTGACTTCACTTCCTTCTGATATACACCCAGAAATAGGATTCCTGGATCATATGGTACTTCTTTTTTTGAGGAACCTCCACACTGCTTTCCTTAATGGCTGTACCAATTTACACCACCAACAGTGTAAAAGGGTTTTTTTGGCCATATGGAACAATGTCTTCATTGGGTAAATGTCTGTTTAGGCCTTTTGACCATTTTTTAATCAGGTTATTTGTTGCTGTTGTTGTTGTTTGGCTATTGCATCAATGCAATTGGCAAACTCATATAATATATGATATATATATGATACTAACTCCTTATCAGACAGATGGTTTGCAAATATTTTCTCTCATTCCAAAAGTTTCCTTTCCATTTTGTAGATGGTTTCCTTAGCTGTGCTGAAGTTTTTGAGTTTGATGTAGTCCCACTTGTTTATTTTCAGTTTTGTTGCCAGTGTTTTGAGTGTTATATATGTGAAATTATTGCCAAGACCAATATCAAGGAGTTTTCCCTTATTTTCTTCTAGGGCCTTTATGGTTTCAGGTCTTGTATTTAAGTCTTTGATCCATTTCAAGTTAACTTTTGTTGAGTGGTATTAGGTAGGAGTCCAGTTTAATTATTTTGCATCTGGATACATATATTTCCCAACAGCATTTCAAACAGACTGTCACTTCCCTACTGTGCATTCCCGGCGCCCCTGCCAAGGATCAGCTAACTGTATGTGCGTGGGTTTGGTCTGGGGCTCTTCATTCGGGTCCACTGGTCTATGTGTCTGTGCTTATCCCAGGGTCATACTGCTTTGACTACTGTAGCTTCATAATACAGTTTGAAATCAGGACGTGTGATGCCTCCAGATTCGTTCTTGCTCAGTAATGCTTTCGCTATTTCAAGGTCTTTTG
Source organism: Muntiacus reevesi (assembly GCF_963930625.1). Lineage (NCBI taxonomy): Eukaryota > Metazoa > Chordata > Mammalia > Artiodactyla > Cervidae > Muntiacus > Muntiacus reevesi. The sequence continues at coordinate 201,075,437 of NC_089250.1, forward strand.
TGGTTCCATATGAACTTTAGGATTTTTTTTTTCTATTTCTGTGAAAAATGCTTTTGGAATTTTGATGGGACTATACTGAATCTTTGAACTGCTTTTAGTATAGAATTTTAACAATACTAATTCTTCCAATACTAATTCATTCCAATGAATATGGGTTATCTAGGAAAGATTACTTCTAAATCACAACTACAGAATGTAATATACGAACTAGGATGGCTCCCTCACACAGAAACTCCCCAAAGGACTGTGCTATCCCCATCTTAATTTTAGGGAACCACTAATGTTTGCATCTCCCCCCACGCCCATATGTGGTCCAAATGACCTGACCTCCGTCATCACTGTGACTGGTCCAAGACTCAGCCCTTTCTAGGCTGAAGTGCTTTGGAACATTTATCTTTACCACAGATGTGGAATTTTTACCCTAAGGAAAGTTTGGCAATTAGCATTCAGAGTACTGGCCAAGGTCCCCATCTAAAAGCCTTTACCTAAGCCAAAGAAACTTAGTTTTACTGAGACTGAATTTATCAAGATAAAGTGATCCAATTATAAAAACAATACTTGTTTTCAATCAAACATTTTGCTACACAGACCTAAACTCTGCATATGAGTTTTTTTTTCTTTTTTTCTGCTTTGTCTGAGCCTTCCTTGTGTCCAGCGTTCCGTGCTTGAAAACACGCTTGATGTTTCCTGTCTGTAACTGGAAAAACAATACCGAGCAGGAAGGTGCCTCCCACTCGCCATTTTACTCTGGGGGTTGTTTTTTCCTATGCAAGCCGCTGCACAATTTCACTAGTCATTCAGACAAGGCTTCCATCAGGCACGATTTTTAATTAACTTATCACTTTCTGATAAAGCATAAGATTTCCCTCTTCTAATTCCCAAAGTCTAAAAGCAGCCATGCTGTGTGGGCCATAATGTTTCATAACCTTTTCCAGAAAAGGTGAGGAAAAGGGCCAAAGGAAGATTTCCATTTGGCCTTGACAAGTTCCACCTCTAACCGTGGACTGATTTCTGGAGGAGTTTCTGCCATCACTACACTCAATGCCAGATGCTGCTATCATATCATGAACTGCCATTCTACTTCCTGGGGCACAGATATCAGCTTAAAGCATGTACCATGGGAGCCATGGACATAAATGCTCAAGTCCACACCTTCAATGCACACTGTGATCTTCCAAGCACTTTTTGAGCGTTACTGACCTCATCCCAGCATGACAGAACACTCCCTGGGGGCAGGGACCAGGTCTATCTTAGCATCAAACCTCCCCCAGCACCTTGCTTAGCCCCTGCCTGCCACACATAAGCACTTGAATGTGTGTGTGTATGCTTAATCGTGTACAACTCTTTGTGACCCAATGAACTGTAGTCTGCCAGGCTACTCTGCCCAGGCAAAAATACTGGATTGGGTTGCCATTTCTTCCTCCAGGGGATCTTTCTGACCCAGGGATCAAACCTGCATCTCCTACACTGCAGGTGTAGTGCAGTGAAGCCATCAGGGAACCCCAGACACTTAGTAAATATATACTGAATGAATGAATGACAAAGTGACTGTCATAATGACAGAGAAATATTTGCAATAAAGAATATTCTAGATTTCAAAAGAGATAGTGAGGAAAACACTCAGTCACACTAAGGCAGAAAAACAGCCACATATAAATACAGATTTGCCGTAAAATCCACAATGACTACAATTATAATGTGATATTCTCTTCTGAAATTCATCTTTCTTTCATGAAAAAAAAAAACAACAAAATGTAAACCATCCCTATGACCAGGGGTCAGCAAACTATGGCCTGCAGGTCAAATCCAGTTCACCAACTATTTTTGTATGGACAGCAAGCTAAGAAGAATTTTTATTTTGCAATGGTTGAAAGAACTCAAAAGAGCGATAAACAATATTTTATCACATGTGAAAATTATGAAACTCTGGTTTCGGTGTGCACAAGTCAAGGTTTCTTAGGGCGTGGCCTGGCTGATCTGTTGATGTATTATCTAGGGCTGCATTCACTACAGCAACAGAGCTGAATCGCTGCAACAGAGACCCTGTGTGGTCTGCACAGTTCAGAACACCAGCTGGCTTCACAGGAGAAGTCTGCTGATCCGGGAGCTGTAGCAGTGATGGTTACAGTGTGTGGTGCAAACCACGCCCACAGGCTTTCGAAAATCACTTTGCGGACTGCTATGTGAGACTGGTCTGGAGGTGTATTTTCTCAGCCTCGTGTTCGATAAGCAGCTACTAAAACGAATGTGAGTTGCTGGCTCTGACAGTATCGTTCAAAGGTGGAGGCACAGCCCAGGGCTGGTCATGCTGGTGACACTGAAAAATCAGAAATTAGGCTTCCGCTCCGCCTACCCACTTCCACCCACCCATGTCCCCCCAAAAACATGTATTATAATGATGGTTTTTTCCTCGATTCCTGCTTGTAAACAGATTGCAGGATGAGAAATAAATACAATTGTCTGGTCAGGCACTGCACTTTTTCTGGAAAGACTAGATAATAAATATTTTAGGCTTGCAGGCCACATCGTCTCTGCTGCAATTACTCAGCACTGCCATGTAACATGAAAGCAGCCAGGGACAACATAAAAATGAATAAGCCCGGCTGGGCTCCAATAAACTTTATTTATGGACACTGAAATTTGAATTCACATAATCTTCACATGTCAGGAAATATTATTCTTCTTTTGATTTTTTTTCAACCATTTAAAAATGCAAAAACCATCGTGAGCCTACTGCAGCTGGATTTGGTCCACAGACCACAGTTTGCTGACTCCTGATCCATGTACAAGTGAAATACAGTTTCCCATGAAACTCCAATCCTTTTTAATCGCTTCCAAATTCTTCTGACTTTGAAGGGGGATTTCTGCACTTTCCCAACTTGCATTTCAGACAGTGGCTTTGCAGGACACCATTAGATTACTCCTCTTCAGTCCCTTCAGCCACTCTGGGGGCTCATCTTTCCACCCACCCAGTACCCTCTCTACCCAGGGATGCAAATCAGTGGTACAGAAGCCAAAACTATCATCTAACATCGAGGGCTTCCATTGCCTCCAAGATCACAGTGCTGCCATTTTTTGGTTTAGAAATTCACAAGAGATCAGAGTTCTGTAGGTTTTTCACTTACACTTTCGCTTTGATATGCCAATTAAAGTGGGGGGAAAAAATAAAAGAAATGGGACATGGAGAGAATTTTTAATAAATTGATTTTAAATTCTGATTATCTGCAAATATCTAAATGCATCTTTGATGAACAAGATAAACTCTGATCAATCTTTTGCGGATTCTCATTATCATACGCGGGGCAACAGCACCGCATGGTCACTGCATGCACTGGAATTTATATTCTCAGAGGAATCACAGCAGCCAGACCCACGGCTAAGTGGTCTATCTCATTCTGCTGGGAACCAGATTTTGTGCAACGCTGTCATCTCCTATTACAAGTGTTTACAAAATCCCCTTGAGCCTGGGCTCGGAGTTTGGGCTCACTCATCTGATTTCACAGTGAGCCAGGGGACTACTCAGTGAGTTTTTCCTGTTTTATCTCATTAGATTAGCTGTCTTCTTAAGTTCCTGGGAAGGAATTGCAAATCCACTTAATTGGATTTTAAAAATAAAGGCCCCTCTGACACTTTATAAATGAATCAATTTGCAACACATTCCACAAAGTAATTTTAAAAGCCTTAAAGAAGCATTTACAGAACTCAAAAGGGATAGTATGGGGGGAAAAAAATCTCCATACATACTACTGAAAAGAAACTGGGTACTAATCGGCTATACCCCAATACAAAATAAAATATTAAAAAAATAAGAGGGAAAATGATTAAAGAGAAACTATTTTGGTAATAGTATGGGCAACAAACATCTGATAGTTCTCTACTTTGATTTATTTCCCCAAATGATGGGATTTTACCCACATATTTACAGCTGCTCTAAGTAATATATATATATATATTTTTTACTTTAAATAGCAATAACAAACCCTATAAATCTTAACTGAATCTCTGTAATATTATTTGAATTTGAATCAATGACTGAGGTGAACTGTTACATTTTAAAATAAATTGAATTGAGTTTTATCATTTTCCTACATACATAAGCTTGTCCCACAGCTTTTTGTTTGGTCAGTTGGGTTTTTCCTCTCTCTGGCACCTGGAATGGAATCTCTTTGCCATCCCTGCTGTAACCATGAGACAAGCCTAAAAGCTCCACCGAGGACTTCTGCGTGTGGCCAAGCGAGAAAGTTCATGGCCACCAGCACACTGTCCGCCTCCTTTCAGTGGTCGGGCGTCCAAGTGCCTCCCTCCCAGGCCTGCTCTGGTCACTTATAGTTCCTGCTCATGCCTGGGGGCAGCTGAGTTTGCCATCTCAGAACTTCCTCTCATAGCTTCCTCAGACAGGTAAAAACTACATGAGGAATATTTTGCAAAGCAGTGCAACGCAAACAGTGCATGCGGAGCTGAGGCCTCTGGTGGGAAGTGAGGAGGAGGAGGACCGGGGCCGGGGGCGGGTCTTGTTCACTGCCAAGCAAGACATGAGGCCAGCAGCAACTGCGAAGCCACGCAGAAAATCGAAATCGAAAGTGCCAAAGGCAAAGCCACACAAAGTCAAGGGCTCGGCTCTGACTCAGGGCCGGGGCCGCCGGTGGAGGCACTCCGCGTCTGAAGACAGGTTGTGCTGGCTCCCTTCCGAAGGCTTCTTCCTAAGTCAGCACATTTGGACTTTGGAAAGTATGTTCCCATAGAAAGCAGGTTATAAATGATTGTTACGTTCTCAGCCCAGCTTAGAGGGACCTACTTACAGCTTATCTAAGCGACAGCCCTCGTGGGCGGGCGTTGGCTGAACCCAGGGAACAGCAGTAAAAAAAGAAAAGCCAGGAGATAACTGCGGTTCTCAACCATGGCTACACATTATAATTCTTTCAGAATAACGCAGGGGGTTTTCGAAATAATGCAAGCAATTCCGTCTGTATAAAATGACCAGAAAAAGCAAATCTAGAGAGACAGAAAGACGCCTAGTGGCCACCTGAAGGGAAGGGTGGAAATGTGGATTAGCCAGAGGGGAGCGAGGGAATCTTCCTGGGTGATGCCACTGTTCTAAAATCAGATGGTGGTGATGGTTACCCGACTATGCAGATCTGCTAAAAATCATCGAACTGGATGTTTAAGATGGGTGATGAGTGAATTTTATGACATACAAAGTGTATCTCAGACTTCCCTGGTGATCCATTGGTTAAGAATTCACTTGGCAATCAATGCAGGGAACATGAATTCAATCTCTGGTCCAGGAAGATCCTATATGCCTCAGGGCAAATGCCACAATGACTGAAGCCCTAGAACCCATGTTCCTTAATAAGAGAGATTGCCACAATGAACCCTGAGCACTGCAACTGGAGAAAGCCTTTTCGCAGCAACGAAGATCCACAGAAGCCAAAAAAAGAGTATATCTCAATGAAGTTGCTAAAAAAAAACAAGAATAATAGCTGGACCCCAAACCAGAAAGGTTGAATCAGAACTTTGAAGGGTGGGGCCTGGCCCTTTTTTTTAAAGCTCCCAGCCCACCCCAAAGTGTAGCCAGGGCTGAGAACCCCTGCATTAGACAGTCTGAGGCGGTGGCAGAGGACGTACCGGGACACGGTGGAGAGAGGGATCCGCAGTAAATGTAGACAGAGGGGAGAGCCCGCAGTGTTCCTGGATAACAGACCAAAGACACCCTTCTTCGAGGTCAAGACCATTCAGGATGTGGTCTGATGGGAATGACTCATAACTGACTCTTCCTTCCCAGGAGGAATTCGCTAAGGAATAAGAAACTAATGGATGGCAGATTCTAAGTTTCATTGTAAGTTTCAAGGATAAGGAGACACAGCATGACAAGAGCTGAGAGTCAGGGTTCTGGAGTCAGACAGACCTGACTTTGACTCCCCGTGATGCGGTCAGCCAAGCTGCAGGGCTTCCCTGCTGGCTCAGAAGGAAAAGAATCTGCTTGCAGTGCAGGAGACCCAGGTTTGATCCCGGGGTCAGGAAAACCCCCTGGAGGAGGGAATGGCCACCCACTCCAGTATTCTTGCCTGGAGAATTCCACGGACAGGGGAGCCTGGAGGGCTATGGTCCATGGAATCGCGAAGAGTTGGACACGACTGAGCAACTCACACACACAAGCTGCAGATGGGAGGCTCCACTTCCTCCACTGTAAAATGGGGATAATCCTAAAAGCTTCAAATAGGAATAACCATAATACCGTCACTTTAGTGGGTATTTAGAAACGCCATTTATCTCATCTGACTTAGCTCTCATAAGTCTGGTCTCTGGCACTGAGTGACGGTTCACGGAGTGCTAGCCGTTTGAGAATTACAGCAAACAACAGCCACCAGCAGATAAAACCACGACGGTCCATCTAAGAAAAAGCTTTCTGTAGTCATCAAGCTGTTGTAGCTCCTCCTGGGAGAAGTCACGGCTGAGCCCAGACCACACAAAGACAAAAAGCTGTGTCACACTCACACAGTGGGAGCAGGGCAGGCTGGTCAGCTGCAACAAAGGCTTGGTTGTGATAACGCTGTGTGGGCTGCAGGCCACCAAGAGAAGCACCGGCACGCAATACACAGAAACTTAGCGATCAAATATGTGGTGAGTTAGCAAAACCCTTCATCAAAGGATCAGCATCTTAAGCAGGCTGAGCCTCACAGGGACGGTAAGGAGGCTGTGAGAATGCCAGCGTCGGTGGCTCTCAAGTGCCTGCTCACTTGATTCATTCAGCCTGTATTCATGGAGCTCTCCCTAAAAGTCAAGAACTGGGAAGGGAAGGGAAGAGAGATGAACCACAGTCTCCACCCTGGAGAGCTGATGGGAAAGACAGAAAGGTAAACAGGTTTCGCGTGGAGCGGCAGGAACCCAGAGAGAAGGGTAATGGACTGCGCGGCCAGGAGAGGTTTCACAGGGAAGCCCTCCAAGAAGATCTCAGGCGAGACGGAACATCCGAACGGCGTGGGGGAAGGGATCTGGAGAGGGCGCTGCGCTGGGGAGGGGGCCTGGCTGAAACAGAGGCTCTGCCCGCCAAGGAAGCCGAGGGCAAGGGGGAGCCACTGATGGCGTCTCAGCGATGGAGTGGCAAGGCGAAGCCCAGGTCTGAATTTTAGAATGACAGCTCTGACAGCAGGATGCGGGGAAGAACACCTGGAGGACCCCGGAGCATCATCCAGGAGATGGGATAAGACGAGAGACCCAGCCCTCACAGTCTCATGCCAGCCAATGACATGCCGCTATTTTAACAGAAATAATAGGGCAGGATTTATAAATTATAAACTCATGGCTTCAAAAACACGCTTTAAAAGTTCCAGGAAAATGTATAAAGTATGGAGCTCTCTCTGCTCAAGAAAGAAATCAAATGCAGACACTAAAATTCATGGATTGGACTTCCCTGGTGGTACAGTGGATAAGAATCTGCCTACCAAGCAGGGACATGGCTTCGATCCCTGGTCCAGGAAGATTCTACGTGTCATGGAGCAACTAAGCCTGTTAGCACAACTACTGGAGCCCAGGTGCTCTAGAGCCCACAAGCCACAACTACTGAACCTGCGTGCTGCAAATACTGAAGCGCGGGTGCCTCATGCCTGTGCTCCACCACGAGAGAGGTCACCACAATAAGAAGCCTGGGAGCTGCAAAGAGACAGCAGCTCCTGCTCTCTGCAACTAAAGAAAAGCCTGCACAACAATGAAGACCCAGTGCAAACTCCCCAAATAGAAATAAAATAAAATTCACAGATTATAACCTGTTTAAACCACTCTATTTCCAATATTAAGTTAAATTAAGCAAGACTTTGCATCTATTCCTTCTTTAAAAAAAAAATGAAAGGACTTTCACATATATTATTTCAGTTTCTTACATTACACTTACTCTTATGGGGTAATTTTTAGTATCCCTGTTTCACGGATGTGGAAACGGAGGCAAACATTCATTAAATAAATTACAGAATGAGACAAAACTCTTTGGACTCTCCGAAAGAGAGCAATTTCAAGATCATTAACCAAAGTTAAGTCTCTCTGAATTAATTTTCACGCTAGGTGCTGGTCCTAGCTTCACCACAAACTAACCGTATGATCTAAAAACACATTCTTTACCTTCCTGTATCTCACTTTATTTATATTTCCATCAACGATCTTACACAATTTTTAAAAAGCCACAATAAAGCAGCAAATGAAAGGATATTTTGAAACCTGCAAAACTGTGGTTTGCAAATTGAGGATTGCATCTTTATAAACAACAATCAATATTTTTTTAAAAGCAGGTAATACTGAGAATCTGGGTAAGTGTGGACCCTCTAGGTTTCTACAAGGAATGCACATCACAGATGTAGCACAGGATGTTCCATGATTAGTGTGGTGCACAAGATGAAGGGGAAAAACATTCACCTGGAAAAATGGGGTGAGGCTGCTTTTGAGGGATGACGGATAGATTCTGGGTGGAGAACACCATCAATCTTCACTCGCCCTTTTCTAAAGGTCAAAGGCAAGAGTGTTCCAACACCACAGCTTGATGGATGGACCGATGCTGTGGATGACTCGAAATAGAAAATGGATATTTTCAAAAGAGGCTTTTACTCAAATGAAATGTTAACTGAGTGGAGCTTGCAGCCCAAACATTGAGCTGCTGTCCTGCACATTTTGCCACTCACCTTCCCAAGTGGTTAGTCACTGAACAAATATTTGTTGGGTTCCCTTCCATGGACCATCACAAGTAAGAAATATAACCCTGCCCTGACAAGCTAGAGGACCATCAAGGAAAATACACGATTACCTCTTGTGCAGTGAGTGCTCCAATGGGGAGCCCAGGACCCTCCAAGAAGGGTCGTTGTCTGTTATTATCACCATAGCTAACATTTACTGAACTCATACCGTGTGCTTAGCACTGTTCCAGGTGCTTCTAAGAATTAATTCCTGGGATTTCCCCAGTGGTCCAGCAGCTAAGACTCCAAGCTCCCAATGCAGGGGACCCAAGTTTGATCCTTGGTTGGGGAACTTAGATCCCACAGGTTGCAACTAAGAGTTTGCATGCTGCAACAAAGATCTGGCACAGTCAAATAAATAAAATATTTTTTTAAAAAAAGAATTAATTAAGGCACAACAATAACTTCGTGGGGTGAGTAGCATTAATATCATCTTCATGTTACAGATGAGGAAACTGAGGAACAGAGAAGTGACTTGCTCAAGGTTTTCACAGCCAAGCTCTCAATCTGGACAATTTTATTCCAGAGATCCTGTTCTTAATGTCTGTGTTCCAGGTGCTTTACATACAGTAACTCATTTGATCCTCAAGATAATGATGAGATCAATACTGCTATTACATATATCTCACAGATGAGAAACCTAGGCACAGAGAAGTTGGTTAACTTGCCAATGGTTACAGAGCAAAGAGAGAGCATCTAATGCAGACCAAAGACACCAGAAAGGTTTTCTGAAACCAGTGATGGCTTTTGAGGCCATCACTGGGTGAACTGGAGTTTGAAGCATGGGTGTTGGATAGAGAATAAGGGGACAGTGAGGCAGCAAGGACAGAGGAAAGAGAGACACATGGTGATACAGGTAGGGGAGAACCCCCTTTAGCTCAGATACATAGACCTGCTGTAGTCTGAAGACAAAGCAGGGGAATAGAGCGACCTTCCAGGACTCTGGGCCTCACACAGACCAAGAGATGGAGGCAGTCGACCACTTAGGGAAGGGGTGGGAGAGCTGGCACCTCCCACCCCAGGCTGCCCAAGGCACAAGTATGCGGAGTCTGCTTAAGGGCAGGGGAGAGCAGAGGAACCTGCAGGACTTTGGGCCCTAACATGAGGATCAGGCAGTGGTCCTCAACCACAGGGAGGGACAGGAGAGCTGAGAAAAGCTCTCCTGATGCAGGCACACAAGTCCTACTAAACAGGATAAGCAAGAAAATTGAGCTAAAAGAGCCCTGATAGAGGGAAAATTTTCATCCCGCCTTCAAAGAAATTGAAAGCCTGTGCCTGGAGTCACACAACAGACTAGACTGATTTGAGTCCTCACAATGATGGCCTGACAGAAGAGGCACACGCTCGCAGTTTCTACACACATCTGGAATTCAATCAAGACTTAACCACAGGAAAGAAACAGAAGACATGCATTATTAAGATGGGATAGAGTCAACAGAACTAGATCCTAAGATAGCCCAGATGTCGGAATTACCTTGCAGGAACTTTAGAATAACTATGATAAAAATATTACAGGGGCTAATGGAAAAGGCATGCATAGATGAGGGATTTTAGAGGAGATCTGGAAAATGAAGTGAATTATCCAACCTAAGATATAAAGCATCTAAAACCTATGGGACAATATCAGTCTCTCACATATGTAACTATACGGTGCTCAAGGGAAAAAAGAAAGAACATACAACAGAAGAAATGGTTGAACAAACAATGGCTGAAAAGTGTCCAATTTAATGAACAATATCAAATCACTGACCCAAGCTCAGAGAACTCTCAGTGGGATAAACACAGAGGAAAACACACCTAAAAAGAATGAGGTCAGAAATTCTCTGGTGGCATCGTGGATAGGAATCCACTTGTCGGTGCAGGGGACACAGGTTTGAACTCTGATCTGGGAAGATGACACATGCTGTGGAGCAACTGAGTTCATGTACTGCGACTACTGAGCCTGCGCTCTAGAGCCTGAGAGTAGCAACCTCCGAGCCCGCGTGCCACCACTGCTGAAGCCGATGCACCTTACAGCCTGTACTCCACCACAGCAGAAGCCATCCCGATGAGAAGCCCAAGCACCGCAGTGAAGAGTAGATCCTGGCTGCTGCAACTAGAGAAAGTCTGAACACAGCAATGAAGACCCAGTGCAACCAGAAACGAATAAATAAAAATAAATTTAAAAAAAAATAGATTAAGGTCAGGGACTGCCTCTGTGGTCCAGGGGTTAAGAACCTGCACTTCCAATGCAGGGGGCACAGGTTTGAACCTTGGTCAGAGAACTAAGATCCCCCATGCTGCACGGTGTGGCCAAACTAAAAAAAAAAAAAAAAACCTAAAAAACAAAGATCAAGGTCAAATTGTTAAAACCCAAAGATAAAGAGAAAATCTTAAAAAGCAGAGAGGAAAAAGAAGAAGAAGAACAGAAGGGCGCTTCACAGACAAGGGCGCTTCACAGACAAGGGCACAGCAACAAGAATGACGGCTGGCATCATCAGAAACACTAGGACCAGATGACAATGGAATAACATCTTTAAGGTGGGGAGGGAGAAAAAGTCAACCGGTGATTCCACATCAAATGAAAATTTTCCTCAAAGATGGAGGCAAGATAAAGACATTTTTAGAGAGACAAAGGTTAAAAAGATTTCATCTTCCGAAGACCTCACTACAACACTGCAGTGGGGAGGACTGCGGAGATGGAGAGAGTTTAGGCATAAGACATCCCCTGCTTATCCAGTTTGGGCTGGGGAAAGCTCTGAGCTCTTACTTCCCATGCCAAGTCCGATTAGTCATGGCTGCCTGTAGCCTGGGTCAGAGGGGCACCGCGAGCCTGTACCCACACTCCCTGGGAAAGAGAACAGACAGACTGACAGTGACGGAGTGGCAGAGATAGGTCAGTCATTCTAACTATGGATATGTTTGCCCCAGGCATTCAATGTCAAATTTAAAGTCACACCCTCGTTTCACCATGCAGGCAGATTAGGCACAGTGAAATGTTAAAAGATTTCATCTACTTTCTAGTAAAGTATTAGAGGACAGTTTCACATAAAGAAGTCTGCCAGTTGTTAGCTTTCAGATTTTAACTGCTTACATCTCTGAAGTCTTAGGAGATAAACGAAAACTGGGCTACAACTGTGCTAGGCAATATAGAGTTGACTTCTCAACCTTGGCATCACTGGCACTTTGGTCCAGATAATTCCTTCTTGCTGGGGGTGCCGTCCTGGACACTGCAGAACGTTAACAGTGGCCCTGGATCCTTCAGCTTAGAAGCTGGTGGCAGTGTATCCCCTTTACCCCAGAGAGAACAGCCAAAATTATCTAGGTATATGGCCAAATGCTGGGGTGGGGGCGGGAAACTGCCCTCAGTTTTGGTTAATAGAAAGCACCTTGACGGCCGTCAGAAAGGCAGAAAGGTGGCAATCCTTCGGTGTGAAGATCAATGTAATTTATTCACATGAATGGGGTGGGAGGTTGAAGGAAGAGAGAGCATACTCCTCTAATTTTGTAATGACCTAGTAAATCACTCCATTTTTGTTTTATTAGCATTATTCCTGATGATGTACATTTGGGGGAGTCCTGTATCCTGGAAAATAAAAGAACATAGAAACTTCCTTTACTTCTTTTCTGAAGACTACTTCTTTAGTCCCTTGAGAAACATTTTATGAAATGGTGACAGTATTGTATTTTTTTTTTAACTTCCAAGAACCTGTATCTTTTTGTAGCCATCCCCCTCTTTTTTTTTTTAAGTGGAGTTAATATCTTTTCTGGGGACTTTTCTTACAAACCACTGTTCTGCCTTGGACAACGAATGAGCAAATAAAACTGCACTTGCTTTAGTCATCTGTAGAGCTACCTGCTACTCAAAAAGTCACTTGGGACTTTTTCTGAATGGCTTACAGTAACTTATTTCTTAATTAAAAAAAAATTTTTTTTTTAATATCTCTTCTAACATTTCAATAGATTTTAATGGGAGAGAAGAAATAAATATGTATTTAGCCAATCATCTTAAATGAAACCATCTCCTATAATGTCTTAAGTTCCTCTCCTCAGCAGAGGATTTTCCGACCATGGATAATTTCAGGAAGCTACTAGTGAAGATGACAGTTCAATTCGCTGTGCTGTAATGCGTTATTATGATAGCTATGTCCCTAAGAATTTATAAAAACTCCTGATGAAATAATCAGCAGATCAAAAGGCAGAGGGAGACCAATCCAAATGGAGCACACTAAGCGAGCACATGAATTTTTACGGCATTACGGGGCAAATCTGGTATTTTATCATATCTGGATATCGTTCAAACAGGAAGCTAACATTTTCTTACCACTACAAATGCTCTTATAAGTGAGAACATCTTATACATGCATACCTCCTTTGCCACCTGTAATTTTGAAAGCAGAACAGAAAAACACTCATAGAAGTGTTGATATCAGAAGGTACCCCCTCACACAACCCCAGCTCCTTGTGGGTAGATGAGGTGGTTAAGTGTGCAAGGGCTCAAAGCCCCATCCACCACCTAAAAGTTGTGTAAGTATGAGGTTACTTCACATTTCTGGGCCTCTATTTCCTCATGTGGAAAAATGGAAATTGTTCAGTTGCTCAGTCATGTCCAAGTCTTTGGTAACCTCCGGAACTGTAGCCCTCCAGGCTCCTCTGTCCATGGGATTTCCCCGGCAAGAATACTAGAGTGGGTTGCCATTTCCTTCTCCAAAGGATTTTCCTGACCCAGGGATCGAACCCACATCTCCTGCATTGGCAGGTGGATTCTTCACCCCTGAGCCACCAGGGAAGCCCCAAAATGGAGATACTGAGTTTCTAAGTTAGAGACCTGAAAGGATTGAAAAAGATAATACACGTGAGGTGCTCATTCCTAGAATGCCCCTCAAATGGTTTCAGTTATTGTTTCATCACAGGATGTTACGAGTATAGACTCTGGAGACAGACTTACAAGCTCGTGGCCTCAGACAAGTTACTGAATCTCTGTTTCCTCACCTGTAAAAGGGGATAATCCGATACAATTGTGCTGGGTATTAAGTGAGTCGGTACATAACTAGCAGTTGGAAGAGTGCCCGGTATACGGTAGCACCCGAATAAATGTAAGCTATCATTATTACAATGATTTTTCTTTGGAAGGATGCTTCTGGCGACCATGTGGAAAATGACTGAGGGGAAGACACACTGGGGAACGAGGAGAATTAAGAGACCCACGTGTATGAGATCCCAGTAAGGGACGAGGAGGGTCCAGACCCCAAGTAAGAAAGCGGTGGGCAGGGCTTCCCTGGTGGCCCAGGGGTTAAGAAACTGCCTTGCAATGAAGGGGACACCGGTTCAATCCCTGGCCAGGAAGATCCCACACGCTGTGGAACAACTAAGCCCGTGTGCCAAAACTACTGAGCCTGATTGCTGCAACTACCAAAGCCCATGAGCCTAGAGTCTGTGCTCAGCTCCAAGAGAAGCCACTGCAGCAGAAGCCTGTGCACCATGACTAGAGAAAGCCCATACGCAGCAATGAAGACCCAGCACAACCAAAAACAAACGTTTAAACAAGGGGGAAAAAGGGAAGCAGTGGGCAGGCAGAGGAGGGGACGGGAGTTTTTACAGAGGTACAGTGATCAGGTCCTGGTGATGTGATGTGGGCAGGAAGCAAGAAGGAAGAGCCTAGAGTGATCACCGAGTTTCTATCCTGAGTGGCTGACTGGGTAACAAGGCTTTTCACCTAGACAGGAGATTTGGAAGGGACCTGCAGGTCAGTTCGATGTGGGCAGCTCCAGAAATGCCGAGTTTCAGGGTTCTGTTGAACGCTCAGGTGGAGCCTGAGCTACAAGAGTTTTCTGTTTTTTGAGCTGTATGTTTTTGATGTATGTATATCTGGTTTGATGTATGTATGGTTTTTTGCTGTATGGTTCTGAAGCACAGAACAGGCATCTGGATGGGGGGAGTTCAGATCATGTTGTAAGGACGAGCAGCAAACATGGATTTGGAGGGAGTTCACGCCGAATCCTACAGAGAAGATGGGAAGATGGAGGCTGAGGACAGAAGGCTTGTGAATACAACAGAAGAGGAGCCAAGGCAGGGAACAGAAGACGAGTCTCCTGGGAGGGGAGGGAAGAGGCGGGGAGGGAAGCGAGGCCAAGAGACTGGCTAAAAATGCGAACAGTGGCAGAGAGGACAGGAAAGTATGAGGAGAATGGTTCCTGGAAGCCAAGATGCAGGGTGGAGGTGGGAGAGGCAGAGCTTTCTCAGAAAGCGGAGAGAAACCTGAACACAGCAGTCAAGAAGAAAGAGCCAGAGAAGGGAGGGAGACCTGAAGATGCAGAAAAGACTGGGGGAGGTCAATGAAGAAAAGCCCCTGCGAGGTGGGCAGAGGAGAAGCAAGGACAAGTGTGAAGATGGTCCCCTTGAGCATCAGGGATCGAGAACCGGGGCAGCAGTCCGTCTTCTCGGCAGTGAGCAGGCAGGTCATCTGAGGAGAGTGGGTGTGTCTGGAGCCGGGTGGAGTAGGTTTGAGAAAAGTAAAAAGTCTGGCGAAGGCACTTAGGAAAATGGGATGGGAAACTCAGCCAAGGATAGGAAGGCAGTATGAAGAGCTCGGCGGAGCTGGGAGGCCATACTTTTGGCAGCCCTAACCTGCAGGAGTGGATGATCTTTCTGGACCACACCCTGCATCCCAGGTATTGGAGTGAAGCTGCCAAGAAGATAAAGGCGGTAGGCTGCTGGGCTGCAGAACAGGCCAAAGGAAAAGGCTGGCTGAACAGAGTTCTGAAATTGGTGGCAAAGGGAGGCCGCCAGTGTGGACTGAGGTCGGAGGAAGAAGGAGGCTTCATCAAGGGCAGGAGGAATGGGATGACAGAGAAATCTGAGAGTACGAGACCGCAGTCGGGTGGCAGACAGAGAACGTGGGGCTAAGACGTTTGAAGTAGCTCTTTTTTTTAATTTTTACTTTATATTGGACTATGGCTGATTTACAATGTTGTGATAGTTTGGGGTGTACAACCAAGTGATTCGGTTATACATATTTATATACCTACTCTGTTTCAAATTCTTTCCCTATTTAGGTGATTACAGACTATTAAGCAGAGTTCCCTGTGCTACATAGTAGGTCCTTGCTGGTTAGACCTGTTTCATTTTTTTAATGAATGCATTTTCTTCTTAAAAAAAATATTTTACTTATCTTCACTCATTTGGCCGCACAAAATCTTAGTTGTGGCACGCGAGATCTTTAGCTGTGGTATGTGGGATCTAGTTTCCTGACCAGGGAAGGAACCAGGGCCCCTGCTTTGGAAGCATGGAATCTTGGCCACTGGACCACCAGGGAAGTCCCATGGTTATCTATTTTAAATAGAGTAGTGTGCATATGTCAATTCCAGAGTCTCAATTTATCCTTCCTCCCCTACATGGAAGTGGTTCTTAAACACAATGGCAAATTTCTCTCTGGAAAAGAAAGCCACTGTGCACTTCTACCAGCAGGGCAGAACACAGCCTTTCTCACCTCTCCCAAGGCAGCCACACAACAGGAGTTTCAACTCTGCCAATTTGGTCAATGAAAAATGGAGTCTCAAAGCTTTGTGCTTCTCAGTTCCTTGAATTTTGGAGCGTCTCACACATTGGCAGCTCATCTGTACTCCCTCTGTGACTTTCTGCTCATGGTATTTGCTTATGGCAGTGAAAGTCTTAGTCACTCAGTCGTGTCCGACTCTTTGTGACCCCATGGGCTGTGGCCCGCCAGGCTCCTCTGTCCATGGGATTCTCCAGGCAAGAATACTGGAGTGGGTAGCCATTCCCTTCTCCAGCGGAACTTCCTGACCCAGGAATCCAATACTAGTCTCCTGCATTGCAGGTGGATTCTTTACTGCCTGAGTCACCAAGGAAGCCCCAGTAGAATTCTCTAAAATTATATTGGTAAGAAAGCTTTATATGTTAAGGATATTAACCCTCTGTTGTGGCTGCTCTTGATTTTTTACAGTTAATCATTCACCATATTTTTAATTATGATCTATGACAGACAGAATTTTAGCTATGAGGCTAAATCTAAAGGCTATCTTTTATTGTTCATTCTCTGCATTTGTAACGCAGAGCATGAAGTACTTTCCATATTTCCTTCTATTTATTTTATGGTTTTATTTTTTACACGAAACTCTTAATCCATTTGGAATTTATCTTGGCATGTAGTGGTGAGATGAAATCTCACCTGACTCTTTTCCCCAATACTAACTTGCTGTCTCAGACCATTTCCTTACTGTATTATAATGTCTCCTTATCACCTGCCAACTTCCTAAACATACCCAGGCTTGTTCTCTGGCGGACAAGTGTGGAAACACAGCAGGGAGGCCGATTCGGCCAAGATCAGAGAGAGAGTGAGCTCGTGAACAGCACAGTCAGGATCTCAGATTCACCTGTTCAGTTCAGTTCAGTCGCTCAGTCATGTCCGACTCTTTGCGACCCCATGAATCGCAGCATTCCAGGCCTCCATGTCCATCACCAACTCCCGGAGTTTACCCAAACTCATGTCCATCGAGTCGGTGATGCCATCCAGTCATCTCATCCTCTGTCATCCCCTTCTCCTCCTGCCCCCAATCCCTCCCAGCATCAGGGTCTTTTCTAATGAGTCAACTCTTCGCATGAGGTGGCCAAAGTATTGAAGTTTCAGCTTCAGCATAGTCCTTCCAATGAACACCCAGGACTGATCTCCTTTAGAATGAACTGGTTGGATCTCCTTGCAGTCCAAGAGACTCTCAAGAGTCTTCTCCAACACCACAGTTCAAAAGCATCAATTCTTCGGTGCTCAGCTTTCTTCACAGTTCAACTCTCACATCCATACATGACCACTGGAAAAACCATAGCCTTGACTAGATGAACCTTTGTTGGCAAAGTCATGTCTCTGCTTTTTAATATGCTGTCTAGGTTGGTCATAACTTTCCTTCCAAGGAGTAAGCATCTTTTAAATTCATGGCTGCAATCACGATCTGCAGTGATTTTGGAGCCCCCAAAAATAGTCTGACACTGTTTCCACTGTTTCCCCATCTATTTCCCATAAAGTGATGGGACCAGATGCCATGATCTTCATTTTCTGAATGTTGAACTTTAAGCCAACTTTTTCACTCTCCTCTTTCACTTCCATCAAGAGGCTTTTTAGTTCCTCTTTCCTTTCTGCCATAAGGGTGGTGTCATCTGCATATCTGAGTTTATTGATATTTCTCCCAGCAATCCTGATTCCAGCTTGTGCTTCTTATAGCCCAGCATTTCTCATGATGTACTCTGCATGTAAGTTAAATAAGCAGGGTGACAATATACAGCCTTGATGTATTCCTTGTCCTATTTGGAACCAGTCCGTTGTTCCATGTCCAGTTCTAACTGTTGCTTCCTGACCTGCATACAGGTTTCTCAAGAGGCAGGTAAGATGGTCTGGTATCCCCATCTCTTTCAGAATTTTCCACAGTTTATTGTGACCCACACAGTCAAAGGCTTTGGCATAGCTAATAAAGCAGAATTAGATGTTTTTCTGGAACTCTCTTGCTTTTTCAGTGATCCAGCGGATGTTGGCAATTTGATCTCTGGTTCCTCTGCCTTTTCTAAAACCAGCTTGAACATCTGGAAGTTCACGGTTCATGTATTGCTGAAGCCTTTTACCATACCCCAACTGCCGAAAGCAATGTCAGCTTTCTCATGCCCTCATCTAAAAGTTTTAAAAACAACTAAATTAACAAACTGCCCAACAAGCTGATTTATATCAAGGGGAAGTAATTTGATGTGCTCATCAAATTTCATCAGTTAGAGAACCAGAATTCTGCTTTTGGCAGGGGAGGGCTCTCAGAGAGACCTCAAGTGTATCTTTTGGAGACCAGCAGAACAATATACACAGACAGATGTGTGAGGGACCCATCTGTACATTAAGGCCAGTTCACAGTCCAGAAAATGCAGCCCAGCATCTCTCTGATAACCAGTAGGCTTTCTGAGCTGCAGACTGTAGAGATGGGTTTCGTTTAATCCTGGGGTTCTTGTCCATAGGCTTGAAGATGCCTGTGAAGTCCATGAAATTATATACAAGTGTGTATTTGTGGAGATTTTTTTCTGGGGAGAGGATTGTTAAAACATTCATCAAAATCTGTGGGTTAGCAAGGTTTCTGTTCCTAAACACTATCCTAAGATTCAAAGACTACAATTAAGTCCATTGATCTGTGACCTATTGACCACTTGACAAGTTCTATGAATATATCATCACATATGCTCCATTTAAACTCCTCTCATCAAAGGGAACCCTTTTGCACTACTGGTGGGAATATAAACTGATACAGCCACTACGGAGAACAGAATGGACATTTCTTTAAAAACTAGTAATAAAAAACTACCATACGACCCAGCCATCCCACTATTGGGCATATACTGAGAAAACCATAATTGAAAAAGACACATGTACCCCAGTGTGTTCACTGCAGCAGTATTTACAAGAGCCAGGACATGGAAGCAACCTAGATGTCTGTCAACAGATGAATGGATAAAGAAGCTGTGGTACCTATGTGCGATGGAATATTACTCAGCCTGAAAAAGAAAGAATTTGAGTCAATTCCACTGAGGTGGATGAACCTAGAGCCTGTTATACAGAGTGAAATAAGTTAGAAAGAGAAAAATATCAAATATTGATGCATATATATGGAATCTAGAAAAATCATCCTGATGAACCGATTTGCAGGGCAGGAATAGAGACACAGACATATTTAAACAGACATAGAGAACAGACTTATGGACCCAGTGGGGGCAGGAGAGGATGGGACAAATTGAGAGAGTAGCATTGAAATACATACATCACCATATGTAAAAGAGAGAGCTAGTGGGATGTTGCTGAATAACACAGGGAGCTCAGCCTGGTCCTCTGAGACAACCAGAGGGGCAGAATGGGGTGCGGGCTGGGAGGGAGGTTCCAGAGGGACAGAAACACGTATACCTACGGCAGATTCATGCTGATGCATGGCAGAAACCAACACAACACTGTAAAGCAATTATCTTCCAATTAAAAGAAATAAAAAGAAAAGAAAACCTCCTCTATTTCTCAACTTTCTCTTCCAAGTCCTTCTTCAGCCTACGTGCATTGCAATTGTTTTCTCCATATAGGTGAACTTCTACAAGTTCAGCATAAGATCACCTGCCAATCTTATGACTGAGACACAGAATAAAGGCTCATCATACATATTAAAAGATGTGAGACTAAAAGAAAAGAACAGAAGGACTTCCCTGGTGGTCCAGTGATTAAGACTCCACGCTTCCAATGCAGGGGGCCAAAGTCTGATCCTTGGTTGGGGAACCAAGAGCCCACATGCCAAGTGGTGTGGCCAGAAAACAGAGAGAGAAGGGTGGAGGGAAATGCTTGCTGATTTCCACTGGAAAGCATTTGGGTGAGGACATCTGCATTTTAGCAGGATTTAAGCATTCCTTATCATGTTTCTGGGATGCCCATTAGGGGTGCAATCACATGCCTTTTATACAATACTGCTATAAACAATTATACGGCTAAACATTATTTTGGGGAGTCTACCTAACTAAATAAGGAAAGAAAAAGAAATCATTAAAATAATACCAAAAGAAATAGAAACAAACACAGAGAATATTATATACACAGAAAAGTCAAAGAAGTAACAAAATTATCAACTGTAGCAGAGAAGTTGTAAACTATATGCAAACATCAATATGAACCATGCTTACCAATTACACTAATTAGGCGCTATTCTCAAAAATAACTATTGCAACAAAATATTTAGGAAGCACATAAAAGCTTCGGGTCTATAAAGAGATGTGCCATGCTCACGGTGTAAAGATATCAGTTCTCCCCAGGTCTAGCTCACAGGTTTCCTAGACTATAATTCCTGGGTTTTAGTTATTTCTGTCTCCTCAGGACCTAGCCCAGAGCAGGCACCCAATAAATATTGTTTGGATAAGTGAGTGAGCTCCATATCAATCAAATCCTAAATGAATTTTTCTAGGAACTAGAAAAGTGATACCAAAATTCATTTTTAGACAGATACAGGAAAGAATACCTGAAAAAGAAGAGCTCATGGAAACCATGTGTACCAGATTCAAAACATGCTACAGATCAACAGTTAGTAAAACAGTGTGGTACTGGTGTGCACACACATACAGGCACACTAAAACCATAAGTCAGTGGGAGAGAAAGTGTAATCGAAAAAGTAGATATATGAATGATATGTTTTTAAAAAGAGAGAAGCATTATAAAACACTGGAAAAGCCAAGTATCATGGTATTATCTACTTCCGTAAGTAACATCTAACCGTACACCTCTTGCCTTCACCTCAAACATCATGCTGTTAAATGTGTTTTCAAGTCAATTGCCAGGGCCCTTGTCTTAGCTCTGGCCACCGCCACGTCTCTCAGTCTATTCCAGAGCTTCCTAGCTAGTCTCCTTTCACCTTCTCCTCTTTCCCTTCCTCCACCTGCTGCCAGAATTGTCTTCCTAAAGAAAACTGATTTAATTTTCTCAACCTTCTGCATGTAAGGGCTCCCCAGATCCACTGCAATGGTCCCCAAAGCTGGAACAGAAGTCTTTCTAATGACGGTCTTCCACAGAGGAGAACAAAAGCCAGTCAATACTACCTGACTCCAAAAAGTTGGGTGTTAGTGGTCATGGGGGATCATGTGTCTGAGTTCTGCCATACTGGGGCTGTCTGGGGATGATGATTAATCCTAGCGTGTCCAGAAATGCAAAAGCAGTGAGAGCAGTTAAAAGGTTATAAGAGAGGATGAACAAGTATAATGGAAAGTAAAGAAACTAAAAGCTACCCTGTGGAAATTATGCCTCAATAGACTTTCCGTGTACAGCACAACTGTCTATAAAGGGGTAGATGGTCATCCATTTACACGAGGTGAAGAAATTTGAGTATACTGGGTTTAAGGCTTCTTAAAGCTTTGAAGGACCAATTTACTTCTCCTACTAGATGGAAATGCATCCAGAGACTTGTGAATTGAAATACCACAGTCATTCTGGACTTGAAATCATGCGGATCTACACACAACCTCTCATTAGCTAATTTGAAAATAAGAGCTGGGTAGAGTTTTACCACTGTTTAAGAGTCAGATATCATTGTCTTTTTCCAATTTATAGACAAAAAAAAAATACTAAGTAAAGAATATATTTTTTCAGGGTTTTAGGTTTTCTGCTATGAACTTTTCTTCTCTCTTGGAATTCTTAATCACCTGTCATCTCTTCCTGCCTGTTACCAAGACTGCTAAAGTATCACATGTCAGAAAAGCTTCACCTCAGTGCATTTCAGAGACCCCAAGCCTGAGCCCCTGCTCCATCCAGCCTAGCATTCACCACAGCTAGTGAAGCAGAAATGCTCTGGTGTATTTCCCCAAGGTACAGCTGGGCATGGGTTCAAGTGGCCACTCCAGGCAATGCATCTGAAAGTATCCAATGACCATGTGAAATCCAAGCTGGTAGATGTGTAAATGTTCATGCTGACAGGTAACAGGTAGTTGCCTACAAGAATTTCCGTGTAGTTCTGAACATTTATATATTTAAATATTTGCATTTATTTCAGCATTTGTTTACTTAGTCTACAATTTATGATTTAAACTCTAGGAGGCAAAAACTTGGCTAACCCATGTGGAAGAACACTGAGAAACCATAGAAGAAATGCTGATGAAACATTAAAAGAGAGATCAAATTGACTACTAGATTAGACTATTGATAAGGAAGATACCTAAAAAAGAATTGAGGGAAAGGAGGGGAAGAGAAACATCTTAAGACTAATTAGAAGGAAGAAGCCTATGCAAACAACAAGCTGTGAAATATCAAGACACAGGAAGCAGATCTTACAACCCAGAGCACTGAGGAGAACTGAATATGTTTTCATATCATTTGCTACAAATAGGCTCTACCTATTCAAAATCAAGATATGGTATTAATATTTACTTACTAACACCTAAGATCCACTAGAATAGATGCATTTGGCTGTATTTGTGTGTGTTTTCCTACTCAAGTTCCTAGGCATCAGTTATATTTTTAACCCTAGCCCCTAGCATTTGACAGGTTCTCAATATACATTGGATATTCCCAAGTGGCACAGTGGTAAAGAATCCGTCTTCCACTGCAGGAGACACAAGTTCAATCCCTGGGTCGGGAAGATCATCTGGAGGAGGACATGGCAAACCACTCTAGTATTCTTGCCTGGAGAATCCTACAGACAGAGGAGCCTGGCAGGCTTCAGTCCACAGAGTCACAGAGTCGGACACGACTGAAGCAACTCAGCACACACGCAAAATACACGTTGGTTGGGTCGAATTGGTAACTGAACAGTGAAACTGACAATTGAACATTAACTCCATGGCAATTAAATACACAAATGACATACAGAAAACTTGAACGTATAAGGAAACACAAATATAGTGACAGTGGTCATTTCAGCTTAAGTGGAAAAAAGCAAAATAAGTAATGAATTTAAAGAAAGACAACATCTGGACTTCCCCAGTGGTCCAGTGGTTAGGACTCCACCTGCCAAGGCCGGGGACACGACTTTGATTCCAGGTCTGGGAAAATCCCACATGCCAAGGAGCAACTAAGCCCATGCACCTAAAGCCTGTGCTCTGCAATTAAAGAAGCCACAACAGTGAGAAGCCCACAAACCTCAATGAAGAGTAGCTCCTACGCACCACAGCTAGAGAAAGCCTGCGTGCAGCAACAAAGACCCAGCACATCCAGAAACAATTACTTAAAAAAAAATAAGATGTCTAGGGCTACGAGGGTGATGGTGAGACAGGGCACTCATCATGTCTTGCATGGTGATGGGCATTGCTGGGGGACATACTTGCTGTAAATGTCCTGCAAACGGAATGACGCACTGTCACATTAGCAGGCAATTTGCAGTACATGCCTGCCTGCTCAGTCGCTCAGCTGTGTCCAACTCTTGCAACCCCATGGAGCGCAGCCCGCCAGGCTCCTCTGTCCATGGGATTTCCCAGGCAAGAATACTGAGTGGGTTCCCACGCCCTTCTCTAGGGGGTCTT
Source organism: Muntiacus reevesi (assembly GCF_963930625.1). NCBI lineage: Eukaryota > Metazoa > Chordata > Mammalia > Artiodactyla > Cervidae > Muntiacus > Muntiacus reevesi. The sequence goes on from NC_089250.1 coordinate 201,099,145, forward strand.
CCAGACCCCAGGGATAGAACCTGCATTTCCTGCTTGACAGGTGGATTCTTTACCACTGAGCCACCAGGGAACCCCCAATTTGCAGTACACTGACCACAAAAATACTGATTTCCTACAAATGCATGTATTCAAAACTCCAGAGAATTCATCAGGAAAAAAATAATAATAATTTAGAGGGGAATGGCTAAGATCATTAAAACAGCAACAGGCCATGTCAAAAGTAAGGGGAAAGCTAGATGTTCCTCAGAAGGGATAAGGACCAGCTCAAGTCAGCAGAGGCAGCTGGAAGGTCACTGTGGGTCCAGGTGAAAAAAAAAAATGAAAGCTTGAACTAAGGTCATTGGAAGAATGGTCATCGAGGGGCAGAGACCAAGTCAAAAGATACTCAGGAGGCAGAACTGCCAGATGGCGGTGACAGCCTGGATGTGATAAAGGGGGGGTTGGAGGGGGAGGGCGGGCCTGACGGGCGACTGGGTAGGTGTGGAGGCATTCCACACACTAGGGCAAGAGTCAGCAAACTCTCTAAAGGGAACAGATGGTAAACGGCATAGGCTCTGTGGGCCGGACGATCGCCGTTAAAACCACTTAGCTCTGCTGCATCAGCGCATGGCTATTTTATTTTTTTTTACAAAGCAGGTGGTGGGCAGGATTTGGCCTGCGGGCCAAAGTTTGTCGACCTGGAGACTAGGGAATTCAAGGAAAGGAGATCAATCTGGGAATGAAGTTCATGAGTTCAAGGTTAGCAGGACACTTAAAGTGGAGACGTTCAGTCTAGGGACAAAGAGATACTAGGGCCAGACTCATGAACTTGAGAGTCGTCAGTCGTGTGGTGGCAGTGATGGGGCTGAGATCACCCGGGGGAAATGGCCTCAGAAGAGAAGGGATGAAGGGCACGTCCCTGTCCCGATCCAGGGCAGGTGGGCAATGTCACTTCAACTCACTACGGCCCTGGAAAGTTAAGAGGCATTATAACCTAACCTCCCTTAGCTCCTTTATCTTAAAAAGAGGCTCCTATTTTAACACAGGGCTTTCATTCCCTTTTCTAAGATAGATGACTTCCAAGACTGAGTTTCAGTGTCATAGATGAAAAAGAAAACTTCCCACTGGCTGGAAAATAAGGCAATTCTAAAGTAAAATGCCTATCGGCTTTTTAATGTTTCATTTTTATTATGAATTTCATACTCAAAACATCTGTCACATGTGTGTTAAGTATAATGAAAGATGATAGAACAAATGTTTGGTCCCCCATCTTAAGAAGAAGTGAATTAAGTTCATTATCAAAACACTACTGTCCAACGTTCATACCTTAAGAGTTAGTCTCCAAAACCAGAGGTCAAAGCAGGCAGCATGAGACCAGATAAAGCCTGAAGATATATTTTCTCGGGCCTACACTAATGTTTTCTTTTTGGCTGTGAACATCTAAACACCAAGAAATTGCACTCTGGAATAAATATTATTAAAAATGGGGAGATGTAACTAAAATGTACACACATTTCACCACGGCAACAAGTGCTGGAGCTGAGAGCAAAAATCCCTGTTTTTTAAGATTCTTTTTTTGATATGGACCATTTTTAAAGTCTTTATTGAATCTGTCACAATATTGCTTCGGTTTCATGCTTTAGTTTTTTGAATATCAGGCGTGTGGGTTCTTAGTTCTCCGACCAGGGATCAAACCTGCAGCCCCCTGCACTGGAAGGCCAAGTCTTAACCATGGACTGCCAGGGAGGTCCCAACTGTCCCCTTTAAATAAACATGCCTCACCATGCCTCATAGTCCTCACCATGCCCTATGCCTTACACCTGTCTACCACTTCACCTACTAATTTTGCTTGCCTGGCATTTGAGTTTGTGACTCCCTCCTTACAGAGTATTAATTGTGGTTCCCAACTTTTTGGAAAATAGGAGACATTATGTAAAGCAAAATTTCAGACTCTCTCACCAGGAACATTACAGGTCCACAATCCCTTATCCATCACTCTAAAATTAAAAAAAAAAAAAAAAAAAAAAAAACACTTTTTCTGCAACTCATTTGACAACATAACTTGACCTAAGCTAACATGAAGCTATTTATAATCTTAAGGATTCCATTTAGTGTGAAATACATTCATATACTTTGCTATAGAAATATTAACATGTATGATTATGGGCTACTGCCCCAGACCGTACTGGAGATATTATATCTAATAATAATAGCATATGTGCACTTTTCTTTAAAATCTGAAAAATTCTGAATTCTGAAGCCCGTCTGATCCCAGAGGTTTTGGATAAAGGACTGTGGGCCTATTATACTTTTGTTATCTACATTTAAGAATACACACACACACACACACACAAAGCAGACGGGAGTGCAATAATAATATTTTTACATGGATTTATACTTGATTAATTATAATGGCATTTATCTATATGTGAGAAACAGAAATAGAACAATATATGCAAAACCATTCACAGTCTGAGAAGAATGCATAGAGCACAGGCTGCCTCTAGGACCCTAGGCCAGAGTGTGGGACCCTACACCAGACTCTGGTGGGGTTAGCCGTGTATACACTGCGAATCACAGGTACAAAGTGAAGTGAAAGTCGCTCACTTGTGTCTGACTCTTTGCAACCCCATAGACTATACAGTCCATGGAATTCTCCAGGCCAGAATACTGGAGAGAGTAGACTTTCCCTTCTCCAGGGGATCCTCCCAACCCAGGGATCGAACCCAGGTATCCTGCATTGCAGGTGGATTCTTTACCAGCTGAGCCACAAGGGAAGCCTAAGAAAACTGGAGCAGGTAGCATATCCATTCTCCAGCAGATCTTCCCGACCCAGGAATCAAACTGGGGTCTCCTGCATTACAAACACTATATGGTATGTGAAAATGATGCTATGTGACCATATCCTTTGGGGTTTTCCCCCCCAACTCAGTTAATAATGAGTTTTCACTCACCTATAAATACCCTGTTTGCTCTCCTAGGATTTCACATATATGTAAAGTACATCACAAGGCCACAGAAGGTCAGATTCAGAAGAAACTGCAAAGGTACCAGACTCCTTGCCACGCCTGCTCTAAGTGGAGGCTGGATGGAATCCACTCGGATTGGAGCAGAGCACAGCTGCCTCCTCTGTCTCAGAATTACTGTTCAGAGAAAGTCAATGTGAGTAAAATGAGAAGGCAGAGTAGGGGGTGCATCCTCAGTCGCTTCAGTTGTGTTTGACTCTGAGACCTCATGGACTGTAGCCTAGCAGGCTCTTCTGTCCACGGGATTCTTCAGGCAATCCCAAGGGCATTGCCATGCCCTCCTCCAGGGGATCTTGCCAACCCAGGGTTCAAACCCAAGTCTCCCATGTCTCCGGTATTTGCAGGCGGATTCTTTACCAGCAGGGTCACCTGGGAAGCCCAGAGCAGGTGAGGGATGTAGTATGTGATGCCGACAAGAGCAAGGAAGGGGTGTCTCATGGAAGAGAGACAAGATGGAGTCTGCGTGGCTCCAGAGGGCTATTCTGGGTGTGCCGGTAGAGGGGTACTGCTGACTCACCTTGAGAGTTTAGCGCTGCCCACCTGGGCGGGGGAGAGGGTCATTAGATATCTGTGACCTTCAGGGAGGGTCGGCAAAGACTGTACTTGGGTGGCCAAAAAGTTCATTCGGATTTTTCTGTGCCATCTTCAGGGAAAACCAGAACGAACTTTTTGGCCAACCAAATAACAGACTAAAACAAGCCAGGTAGGGACTGGGCTGAACTGGATGGCGTGTGCCCCACCCAGACAGGACGGCTCAGCTCAGTTCCTGCCTCCTGTACTTGGGAGGGGTGGCAGGCACTGCCAGGTCTTCTGAGATTTTATATGCCACCGGAAATCCAGGTTTTCATGTGAAAACTTCTCATTTTTAAATAGGAGCCAACGAAGACTCCAGTATTCTTTGCCTGGAAAATCCCCATGGACAGAGGAGACTGGCCTTGAAGAAAGTCGGACACGACTGAGTGACTAAGCATAGCACAACAAAGACTCCGAGCTCCCAACGCAGGAGGCCTGGGTTCGATCCCTGGTTGGGGAACCAGATCCCGCATGCTGCAGCTAAGATCCAGAGTGCCACAACTAAGACCTGGTGCAGCCAAATAAATACATAAAATATAGTTTAAAAAACAGATAAAAATATGAGCCAATGATTGTAAAAAAAAAAAAGTACTGAATAGGCCAAAGAGAACACACTGGCGCCTTGGTTTGGATAATTCACATGTCTGGATCCTGGAAGGACTAGAACAGGCTTTGTCAGTCTCAGCAGTCTTGAATTTGGGATCAGATAAGTCTGGGCTGTGAGGCTCTCAGGTCAGGGGCATTGTAGCATATGTAGCAGCCTCCCAGGACACCACCTACCCCTCCCCCAACCAAGTTAGGACAATCAAAAAAAAGTCTCCAGACGCGCCAGATGTCCCCCAGGGGGAAAAACCATACCTGGTAAGAGCCACTAAACTAGAGCAACATCCAGCTCTCAGCCTCAAGGATTTTAGCAAAAGTATCACTCACGACTCTTATAGGTTTCTTAACGTAAGAGTTCCCACACGAAGTAAGGATTTACAGCTGCTTTGGAACTAGAATCCAGAGTTTAAATATGTCATTTACTAGCTTGATGACCTCTCTGAGTTCTGGCTTCCTTATCATTATATCAGGAACAAATAACACCACCTCTTAAGAGTTACTGAAAGAGGGCGATGGGATAATTTATGCAAAGCACTGGGCCCAGCAGCTTAATAAGCACCAAAGACATTTAATAAACATTAATCCTTCCCTGGTGAAGAGGCAGCCCAGATTGTGTAGTGGGAAGAACGTGGGATCCAGAGTCAGAAGCCCAGGACCCAAGTCATGCCTCAGCGTCTTAGTAGCTGTATGAACCTGGCAGGTCATTTCCCTCTTTCTAAAATAGAAACAATCATTGCCAGTAGCGAGAACCAAGCCAGGTGGTCTGCTACTGTGCTATGTACTTAGTTCTAAGCTTGGTCGTGTCTGACTCTTTGCCACCCAACTGACTGTCGTCTGTCAGGCTCCTCTGTCCATGGGGATTCTCCAGGCAAGGATACTGGAGTGGGTTGCCATTGCCTTCTCCAATAATATCAGGGTAAGGTACAGGAAAAATAAGAAAAATAATAATAGGGATCCTGAACTCCGAGGTCCTTCTAGACAAGCAACTGCCAGCTGGTGACCCACAGGCCAAATCTGGCCACTGATGGATTTGTTTGCCCCAGTATCACAGTGATTGTCTCATTTGCATTAAATGTCACCTAAAGGAGATCAGTCCTGGGTGTTCATTGGAAGGACTGATACTGAAGCTGAAACTCCAGTACTGTGGCCACCTCATTCGAAGAGCTGACTCATTAGAAAAGACCCCGATGATGGGAGGGATTGGGGGCAGGAGAAAAAGGGGACGACAGAGGATGAGATGGCTGGATGGCATCACCGACTCGATGGATATGAGTTTGAGTAAACTCCGGGAGATGGTGATGGACAGGGAGGCCTGGCGTGCTGCGATTCATGGGGTCTCAAAGAGTCGGACACGACTGAGTAACTGAACTGAACTGAACTGAAAACTTTCATTGAAGTCCAGATTTCAGGCTTTTCTGGAAAGGTGCAAAGGTTGAGCCCATATTCTCTGGGTCCATATTCTCCTGTGCCCTTTTTGGTAGGAGGGGGGCGGGGAGGGGCACGCCCCCAACCCTTACCTGTCCTCAGTCACTCATTTATTTTACCTGTCTGGCCCCTCCAGGTATTTGAGTTTGTAACCTTGGCTTATCTCAAAAGCTTTGAACCTCCAGGGAGTACTTCAGTCAAGGCAGGAACCCACACCCAATGAGACACTCCCTCCCAGAGCCTCACCTAGGTCATAACTCTCCTGGTTACTCCTTCAGATTCCTTTTCTCCTGGACACTCCAACCTCATAACTAAACTTTCTTCGAGGTCCTCATGCCGTGTACACTTTCCTACTGGTAGGGCATCCCCTCCTCCAAATCGCCACCTGCGTCCACTGGATTATCTGCACCAAGGATTTTCAAAGAACAAAATGCCTGCTTCTTGCGGCAGCTGGGCTGGGCTGTGTTCAGTCGAGTCCGACACTGCGATCCCGTGGACTGCAGCCAGGCTCCTCTGTCCAGGGAATTAGACTACAAAAGACCTGACATGATGTTTCTTGTTTCCTAACCAGCACCCCAGTTTCCCTTGGGGAGCCAGCACTCCTCCACTCTCAGTCCCTGAGGTTTAGATGGGAGTTGACTCCACACCCATTTCCAGGGAGAAGCAGGGGACCCAGTCAGAAGCACTGAGTCAATTTTGGGTCTTTGGAGACAGTGACTGGGAGAAAAGGTTTTTCTGTCCTTCTAGGACTGGAACTGAGGACGATGGAAGGGGGGGCCGGGGGGGGGGTTCTCCTGTGGACACACACAGTTTATTGGGAGAGTGGAACCCCTGGATCCAGCCCAGCCTGAAACCAGACTCCTTTTGGATATTTTTTGGTCACATATAAGCCAATTAATTCCCACCTTCACTTATGGCAGTTTGAAATGGGTCTTCATACTACCAAGAGAGACCTCATTAATACAAAAGAAATCTGAAAGTGCTTGAAGATGGAGACAAAGCCAAAAGGCTTTGTCCGAGCTTTCTTCTGTTTTTCGTTACCTCCCTCTGTCCAATAAGAACCAGCATTAGCCAGCCCTCTGAAAGCGCATATCTCAGGGTAACAATTATTTCTTTGCTTGCCTATCTCTTCCACAAATCTATTGAGCTCCTTCAGGGCAGAAACAGGGAGGCAGAAATAGACTCCAATACCTCACATACTCACACACAGTTTGGGCCGAACAACTGTTAAATAGATTAATCAACAAAAGGCAAGGGGGCACAAAAGAACCATCCTCCTTGTCTCCTTTGTGACACCCACCTCAGGAGACCACCTCATTCGAACCACCTTCTCAAACAGACTCATCCACCCATCACAAACAAATTGCATCATGAGAACTCACTTCTTCCAGCCATTACTAACTCTCCCACATGTTGGTCCCACGGAACCTCACTGTGGGGTTACTCACAAGGTCCTCATTCTGCAAAGAGAATACTTCATCGAAAGACACCACCCAGAACTACAGACAGTACACACTGTGGGCAAGTCATTCACATGTACAACTTCACTCATTAGCCAGAGTGTGTGTTTTAGCCTTTGTTTTGACCCCAGTACATCCAGAAGCCTGGTTTTGATATCCACCAACCATCTGCTTCTGCCCAATAACAATTTCAGGCTCTCTCCTGCCTCCTGTATCTTTCCTCCCTAGTCCTTGACAATTACTTAAGGGGGGGGGGGGGGGGAGACAAACATATACAGGAAATCAACAGCAGTAAAGTAACAGGTTCCCCAGTAAAAACACTTTTGACTTTAGGTGCATAATTGCCACACCCTTAATACCACTGTAATAGCTGCAGCTTACACTGCATCAGGCAATAAAGATTTTCAAACAGAGTCAAAGGTCAGAGCCAGAATTACAGTGAGTCACATCACTGCACTCAGTCTATCCAGTTCTCGTTTTCCTATACCACTTGAACAATCTAGTGAGAGCTGGATTTACATTCATTTGACCATGTTTATTGAGGATCTGCCAAATGATAGGAACCACAGAAGATCCCGGGAATCAAAGAAGAAAGAGTAATCATTCTTAAATGAAGAATGCTGGCAAGTAAAGAAGCAATTACATTATGGAAAAACAGGTGCTGTGTGGGATTAGGAAAGAGCCAAGGAGGGACGTCTAAACTCTGTCCCAGGGAAGGTCTTTTAGAGGCGGAGACTTTTCCAAGGAGACCTGAGGAATAAGTGGGAAGTGACCTAGGGCAGGTGTGGTAAAAGAGATTCCTTTCTGATAGTTCCAAGTAGAGGCTAATATGTAAGAGAAGTATAGCCTCCACTGAAAACTGAAAGTAGGCAAGTATGGCTAGAATTTAAAAGTATAAAAAGAGAACCTGCGACAGAGGACGCAGGGGCCAAAGACACCCTGAACAGTTGCCCTGAATCAGCTTTGCAGCTTTAAAGCCTGAGAACTTTGTTTAAAAAAAAAAAAAAAATCACTTGCTTGATATAGTCTATAAACAGACCAAAATGACTCTCTGACAAATGCATCTTGACACTCACTAAATATTGATTCCCTGATGCAAGTTCCCGAGAACACTAAGAGGGGTAGAAAATTCACAGAATTATCTTGTAATTCATTCCCAGATTCTTGACTGAAACATGAGCCATCGCCAATACTCTGTCCTGGTGACTTAGCCATGAAGAATTCACCTGTGATGAAGAAGACTGCCTGCAATGCAGGAGACACGGGTTTGAATCCTGGGTCAGGAAGATTCCCCCAGAGAAGGAAATAGCAACCCACTCCAGTATTCTGGCTTGGGAAATCCCATGGACAGAGGAACCTGGCAGGCTACCGTCCAAGATGGCAAATTCGACATGACTTAGTGACTCAACCACCAACACCACAATACTTTGTCTACCTTCCTCACCACGTTATTTCTATCATTTCCCCACAAATAACAGAAAACAAGGCACATCTAGGCTTTAGCCTAGACAGGAATTAACTCTGGAAAAAGGAGAGACGCACACCAAGCTAACAGGGAGGGGTACCAAAAAGACCTAAACAACAAAACTAAGCAAAAAGTTGAGGGAAACGAAACAGTAAAGAGCACATTTAGAAAACTCAAGAGGAAGTAAAAGTATTTTCATACACACACACGAAAAAAGAAGTGTCCCACGTGCTTTGGCCAAACCAAACTCCCCCTTTGACTCAACTGCTGCAAAAAAGCAGCCAACGCAGTGAAAAAAAATTCCGGCATTCATCTCTCTTCCCAGAATAAACAGCAAAACCGGTACCATACAGCTAACTTGCCCTGGATAGGCCGTGAAAAATCTGCCCCAGGTAACACATCACATGACAGTCCTCTTCAGAAGCTCTCAAGACCACAGACCAGTCCTGTCCCGACGGCGGTTCCTCTACTAACTCCCTCTCTCCTGTCATTTCAGAATCAAGGCTTGTCAAGCAGTCAAGGAATCCTAAAGAAGCAGGGAGCAGGATTTGCTTCCAAACCCAAAGTGAGAAAGACTCTTAAAATGATATTTATTTTTAAACTGGCGCTAGGCGTTTCCAGAATCCTTTTCTCCTAATTTTTTTTTCCCCAAGCTTTTTTAAATGTCAAGCTGTCCGGTTTCATATTCGCCTCTGGTCTAGAGACAGCACCACCTCGTAACTCCCTCAAAGGGCGGTCTGAAACTCACCAGGCAGATCCGCTGGGCTTGTGACCCTTGCTTCTTGCTGCTCGCCTGCCCGCTACCCCTCGCCCCCAGGCACTTGCCAGTGAGGTTTTGCAGCAGGGGGGCCAAACGGAAAGGCTGAGAATGCCGCCCCCAAGCCCAGCAGCCTCGGACACACCACTGATCGGAGTTGCAGCCCCAGGCGGCGGCCCGGGGCTGCCCGATCCCGGGGGAGGGAAAGACGAAGGGCAGGTCCAGTCCCAGGAGGGCGATGCTCCGCAGGGCAGTGGGGACCCCGAGGGGTGGGAGCGGGAGGCGCGGTCCGTCCGGCCGGTCTCCGGGGGCCAGGCGGCGGCCCAGAGCCGGCCTCCAGGCCGCGGCGTGGCGCAGACCCCGACCCTGGGCCCCGCCGGCCTCGGGCGGAGCCTCAGCCTGGCCCGTAGCTGCCGGGCGCGCGGAAGAAGCCGGCCCGCCCCCCCCCACCCAACCTCGACCGCGACCCCCGGCCCGCGCGACCCCCGGCGGCCCGGCGCGGCGCACTCGCCTGCCCACGGTCTGGTTGGCCAGCTGCTTCATGCGGTTGAACTGCTTCTTCATGGCGGCGGCGGCGGCGGCCCGCGGGGCTCGGGCCGGGCAGGACGGGGGACGGCCTGGCGGCTCCTACATCGCTTCCCGGCCGAGGCGCGGCGGCGGCGGCACTGCTCCCCAGGCCCGCGGCCCCGCCCTCGCCGCGTCACTTCCAGCGGCGCCGCCCGCCGGCCAGGCCGGGTCGGGGCGGGCGAGGAGCGCCAGGCCCGGGGCGGCGCGCGGCCAGGCCTCCGGGGGCCGCGTGGTCCCCCCGCCTCCAGGGGGTTCCCTGGGCCCGGCGACGCGCGGCCGCCCGCGGCCCCGCGGCCCCGCGGTCCACCCGCACCTCGGCGTGTTTGTGCTTCCGCTCAGCGATCGCCTGCTCCGGTGATATTCATCTTTAACTCGCTTCCCAGACTAGATCGCAAACACGCGGTGGGCAAAGCAGACACAAAGAGTGGAGACCCCAAGAGCCGCCAAGTCACCCTCGGGACTAGACCCCGGGCAGGGCTCTCTGGGGGGCGCGGGAGGCGAAGTGGAACGGGAAAGGAGCTTTGGGCCGATGGAAAGGCTCACGTCTTTATCAGGGCCGAGCTTATGCGCGGGTGTAGACGTTTGTCAAAATACACCAACTTGGACTCTTAAGGCGGACCCGTGTCCCTACGTACATTTACCTTGATTTTTTTTTTTTAAGAAAAAAAAATAATAGTTGCGTGAAACAAGTTGCAGGCCAGTGTGTGTTGTGAGATGCCACTTGGTTAAAAAGTCAGATGCAATTAAATATATTTTATTCCTATTTGAATACTATTACGGAGAAGGAAATGGCAACCCACTCCAGTAATCTTACCTGGAGAATTCCATGAACAGAGGAGCCTGGCAGGCTACAGTCCATGGGGTTGCAGAGAGTCAGGCATGACTGAGCAACTATCACACACTGTGGTACTGCTGCTCTTTTATTGATTTAAATCTACCTTGAATGTCACTCCATATCATAAAGAAGAGAAAAAGAGAAAGTCAGAGACAAGGTGTGGTTTCTATGAGCTTGCGCTCACCGATGGCGCAGAGCTGCGGTGATGGTAGCCAGTCCAGGGGACCAAGGTGTTACCGGCCCTGGGAAAATCACGAAGCAGAAAAGTGCCCAACCCTAGCGCAGGGAAGTTGTGGGGATGAGCAGACGCCCGAGCAGGGACACGTCACAGGAGACAAGTTCTTTGTTAGGTCGCAGGCCACGCCTGGGTCTCCGAGGGTTCTGTAAAGGGGCCTTCGCAGCCCACGTTGGCTAGAAACTGATTTTTTTTCTTAACCTCGAGCTGGTCAGCAGTGAGGCTGTCCGACTCCGCTGGATCCTTTTCGCAGAACAGATCAGGTCAGTTCTACGACCTGGGACAATGTCCTGGTTTGGTGGCCTTGGCTTCAGCTTAGGCCATTCCCTGGGGCAAGTGGGTGGTACTGTGGCCTCTTTAACAGACTATGTTTCTAGTTTCACAAAAGATGTGCTGAGGAAGGGAGCTGAAAAGGTAGAAGAACTCCCTGACTCTGCAAGAGAGGAGGTTTTGGACTTTGAATCAGTCTTAAAATCAGAGATTGAGAGGCTTCGAATTCTTTGTAGCGATCTAGAAGAGAAGTATGAAGCATCAGAGCTTCAGCTGAAGCTGCAAACCGCTAGCTACAGACATCAGTTACACCAGAAAGACATAGAAATCAAACTTCTGACAGCAAGACAGGCAGCAATGAAGGATGAGTTGCTAAAGCTGCAGTCAGTCACCCACTCAGTAAATCTTCAGGATAGCTTTCAATCCTTAACTCCTGCACCCTCTTCACTGGGTTATGATGTCTATCAGCATGCTTTAGCTTTTCAGAATGATGATATGGACTTCGCTGATCTAATTTGGTCACAACAAGAAATAAACAGATTGTCAAATGAAGTTTTAAGACTTGAGGCTGATGTCAGCCATTGGAGACATTTTGCTCAAACTTCCACAGCACAGGGAGCAGATAGTTTTAATCTAAAGGAAATCTATAAACTGCAAAATACTATCAAGGAACTTGAAGAGAATCGAAATAAGGAAATTGATGACCATCAACTTGAAATGGCAGTACTGCAGGAAATTCATCAGCAGAAACTGGCAGAAATAAGTGGCAGGCATCGAAAACAATTAAAGGACTACGAGGAGATGATTCATGATATGCAAAAAGCTATTCAAGTTCTAACTGCTGAAAAAGTAGCATCTACCAAGAAAATCAGAGGACTTGAGATTAGAGTCAAATATCTTAAAAAAAAATTATCTTCTATAGGAAAAGAAATGGATGCTTTAGTTAGAGATCAAGACCAGGTAAATGAAATGAATAAAAGATTTCAAAAAGGTGAGTTGAAACCTTCTATTAAGAAGCATAGTGATGCTGTAACAGAAAATGAAAAAGTTCTTCCACAGAGAACATCCCTGAAAGGAGCATCCAGACAACAACAGCCACTGTCGGACGCCGAAAATGAAATGATGAGATTAAGTAGTTTGAAGCAGAATAAAAATCTCATTGAAGAGAACCTGAAACTTCAAAAACGAGCCCAAGTTTTGGAAAAAGAAAATTCATTATTAAATAGAGAAAAGGAAGAACTTCAACTATCACTTGTCAGATTGAGCAATGAATATGAACCCACTAAAGGTTCAACTATAGGACACACGATCTTGGATTCAGAAGTACATCATTTAAGATATGACTTGGAAATCAAAGAAGGAAAACTCAATGAGAACACTGCTAAAAAGAAATTACTGAGTTAGGAGAGCTGGACAGGCAGAAACAAAAAACGACAACATGTGTGGTTTTGATGAAAGATCAGCAATCCAAAAAAAATGAAGGAGACAACATCATCAATAAACTAAAACAAGATCTAAAACGTAAAAAAAGAGAGTTTGTCAACTTGAAGGTGATAAAATGAACATTACTAAAGAGTTGGATGGGCAAAAAGAAAAGTTAATTCATTTAAAAATGCAAAAAGGACAGTTAGAAGCAGAATTGTGTCAGGCAGAACAGAGGCTCTTGGAAGAAAGGAGGAAGTCGGAGCAAGCTATTAAAGAACCGTCAAGTACAGAGAACGCAGACAGCTCTGCCTAATAGCTGGAGTGTGAGGGTTTGGTTAAACTCAGTCAAGAGAGACTGTTGAGCAGATGATTGCTGACCACAAAGAAACCGAAGAAATTTTGTCATCTAGTTTAGACGAGCAGAAGAAGTTGAAATAACACAAGGGAGAAAGCCATTTTTATTGAAAAACTTCACAGCTTCAGGAGTTAAATCAGTGTACTCAAGCCTTAAGAAAAATGGAAGATTTACAGTAAACCATAGTGGAAAAAGCCAAAAGTCTTGCATCCATGAGAGAAGAAAATAATCATCTGAAAGAAAAATTGGAATGACTGAGGGAAGAACACAGTCAAACCACAACAATGATTAACCCTAAAATTGTTCCAGAAATAGAATCTGAGGACTCTGCATGGAGCACAGTTGAAGATAATCTTGAAATTAAATCTCATCAAAAGAAATAGATCTCAGATACCAATGCGAGCAAATGAATATTAAGCACAATTAGCTCTTTTCGGCCCAAGGGGAGGAAATCAGGAATTTGCAAAATGCAACAGAACAAATCAAAACCCAGTTGCCTGAAGAATCCCAGTACATGCCAGTAGAACACTGTGACATTTTTCAAGTTACAGAAGTTCAGAGTCTTCACATAGAAAACGGAAGTGAAAAGCATGACTGATCTAAAGCCAAAACTGAAAGATTATTACAAGAAATAGCAAAAATTGGAGATTAAACTTCTAACTGAAAAGAGTACTCTTTTAACTGAACAGACTGATCAGCTGTCCCATGGTCAGAATGGTAAACTAACTCAGCTCATCTGGCAAAAAGATTTGGAGATACAGTTTCTTCGTATGAAAGTATCTTCAACTTCTTCCAGTGGCCAAGGTAATGAAGAGATTCATCAATTGCAAGCATATGCTTTGGAAAGAGAACAAATGTTAGCTGTTTTAAATGAGAAGACTAGGGAAAATAGACATCTTACAAGAGAAAATTTCAAAATGATAGATATAATTGTTGCCAAAGAAGCTGACCTCGTGAAACTCAAAGATGCCACCACAAAACTCTCACCAGATTTGAAAAGAGTGGTTTCAGGATATGTTTAGAGTAATGATCCAGAATTCATCCCACATGGTTCAAGAAAAAGACATTGAAATTGATGCTTTGACTCAGGAATGTCAGACTTTACTGACAACAGTGCAAACGTCCAGCAATGGTGGTAGGTGAGAGACGTTCATGTGGATCCATATGAGGAGCTTCTATGGGAACATGATAAATTAAGACAGCAGGTGAAGATGCTAGAAGAATGGAAAGAGCACATGATGGCCATGGTACAGAATATGCAGCGTGGGTCAACCAGTCTTCAGAAAGAACTTCAACAATTTCAGGCACCAGTTTCAATTGACAAGGTTAATAATTCTAAACTAGAGATGAACTGTACTGACCTGATCAAAATGATGAAAGGAATAAAATCCAACTCAAGAACTTGGAGCAGCACATAGCACAAATTAATCTCAGCCTAGAGCAGCTTGGCAGTGCCAAAGGCTTTCTCTTTGGAGTGTCTGACCTAATTTTACCACAGCCTTCTGAAGAATCACTTAGCTCCAAGTCAGCAGCCTCTCTTACGGCAGTTAAACCTGATGAATTGAGTGACTCTTCCAAAATGCTCAAAGAAGAGATAGGAGAGTTAAGAAAATTAATGGAGGAAAAAGATGCAACCATCAGAACCCTCCAGGAAGATAATCAGAGATTGTCCAATTCCATCACAGACAGTTCAGAACTAGAAAGAAAGTGACATGAACAAGTGGATTCAGAAATGAAGCAGCTACAGGACAAACAAGATGACTTAAAAAACTTACTTAAGGAAAAGGAGAACTTTTAATCCAGGCAAAAAGTGATAAATTACTTTGTTTAAGTGAAAATTTCACTAATAAAGTGAGTGAAAATGAACTTTTGAAGCAGGCATTAATCAACCTGAAGGAGATAGCAGTCAGCATTGAATCAGAGATGTGTCAACTGGAAGAGGAAAAGGAAAAAATAGTAGAAACATCTGGGGAAAGGAAACAAAAAATCAAGCTTTGCAAGAGACAAATATGCAGCTGTCTGTGATGTGGAAAGAGAAAGAATTGAAATATTTTACAGTGGAGGAGAAGGCACTTCCTTTTGAGCATCTGTTAAACAGAATGAGGCAAAACGGGAAATAAGTCGTTTTTTAAATGTGACATCGATGCAAGAGAAGACATGTTTCGACAGGAGAGAAATGAAGCCATACTGGTACTAAAACATACACAAATGGAAAACCATACCCTCCAGACAGAGTTTCAACATTTACACAACAAAGATCTACGCTTAAAGCAGGAGCAGGAGAGAGTGCATAATGGGCTGTAGAAGCAGAAGCGTCTCATAACTGCGAGGCTTTGACTGCAGAGGATAGAGCAGCTAAACTAAGAATGAAAGTCACCGCATTGGAGGAAAAGTTCCTTCTGTCTTCTAATGCAATGGAAAGTGCAAATCAACAAGCCAGTTTGCAGATAGAGTCGTAGAAGGAACAAGTGAATATCCTCCCAACGCAGAGAGATGACGCTTTGAGACAGCTTTCTCTGTCGTGAGAACAAGTAAAGGAGGATGCCATGCACTAGCTAACCTGAAGGTGGTAGCCGCAGAATGGATGGAAAAAGCAGATAACCTCGAAGGAAAATTAACATCGGCACAAGCACGTCAGGAGAAAGTGAATGCTGCCTTGAATCTAAAGGAAGAACAAATTAAAGATCTGAAAAAAACAAAATGAGGTCCAACAGGAAGTGCTGGATGAGGTACAGAAGAAGTTGATGAACTTACTAAGTAACAGCAGAAGAGGTTGACAAGAGCCTCCTGAGGAACCTCTTCATGGGGTATTTTCAAACACCAAAAACAACAATGTCACGAAGTGTTGCAGATAATGGGTAGTACTCTGGGTATCACAAAGGAAGAAATCCATGTGATTGTGAATGAAGAGGAAGGCAGCAGTACCCTATGGATGACTGGCTGGCTTGGATCACAAAGTGTCCCCAACACACCTCTGAGACCAAATCAGCAATCAAGGATGAAAAATTCTTTCTTGGAACTCTTTAAATTTCTAGAAACAGAATCTCATTTCACTCTTCTGTCACCCAAACCAAAGTCTTTGGGTTCACCAGGAAAGAAAAAACTACCTAAAAATGTACCACCAAGTCTTAAAACTATCTCAGAATCCACACCCCCAAAATCAGATATGAATCAATGTTCACAGCTATCTCTCTGACCCACCCTGACCTGAAAGCGCTGAGTCTGGGCATCTTCTTTTAAATGCTGTTACTGATGTTTTGCCTACATACCCACTTTTGGTGCTATCACCCAGCAAGAGAGTTAGAGATGTGTCAAAAGACTTTTCAAAGCCATAGATGATTCTTCAGAGACGAGAAACTGAACCACTTTAAAAAACCTAAGTCACTGTGTTTGGGTACCTTAGCAGAGCATGACTCTTCAGAGTCACTTTGCTTAATAAAAATATCAATACTTTTTCTAAAAAGTGTATATTTTAAGGACTTCAAAGATAGTTGCTTTTTATGAGACTTCAAAGAGTAGTTACTTTTTATGAGAAAGGGCATGGGTGGGATTGGAGGCTGTGGTCAAGGGATGCTTCAAATAGTGTTGTAAAACTTTCCATTCACTTTTTTATAAGGAGCAGGTACTTCTGTAGATTTTGGGAAATTAAAATATTACCTTGTGTTAACATTCAAAACGGGACTTCCCATGTGGTGCTAGTGGTAAAGAACCTGCCTGCCAATGCAGAAAACTCAAGAGGCACAGTTTCAATCCCTGGTTTGGGAAGATCCCCTGGAAGAGGGCATGGCAACCCACTCCAGTATTCTTGCCTGGGAAATCCCAAGGACAGAGGAACCTGGCAGGCTACAGTCCATGGGGTTGCAAAGAGTCAGACAGGACTGAGCACACACACACACAATGTTCAGAATGATAGAATATACAAGTGCACAGTCTTTGAATAAGAAAAAAGGTGGACAGCCCCAAAGTACAAGATGCATAGAATTTTTAAGAATGAAAGGTTACTTTTCCTGGTTAAGTCCCACTCCTCTTTTCATTGCCTGGTGCCATTGTGCTAAGGCGCTTCAGTCATGTCTGCAGACTCCATGGACTGCAGCCCACAGGCTCCTCTGTCCATGGCATTCTCTGTGCAAGAGTACTGGAGTGGGTTGCCTTGCCTCCCTCCAGAGGATCTTCCTGGCCCAGGGATCAAACCTGCATCCCTTATGCCTCCTACATTAGCAGGTGGGTTCTTTACCCTTAGCGCCACCTGTAAAACCCTTCATTGCCTGGGAAACCACTCTATTAATAAACTGTGTTCGCTCAGGCTTTTTAGAAACATTTGCATATTTGTGTACATTCTCTAACTTGTTTTTTTAAAATAAAACAAACACTACATCTTAGAGATCTTTCCAGGTGTGAATGAATTTCCTCTTACCCTTTTCTTTTTTCTCCTCTTACCCTTTCTTAAAAGCAACAGTTAGTTTGCTGTGTAGATGTACCCTAATTCTTTTAACTAGCTCCTATTAATCAGCATGTAAGCAGTTTGTATCCCCAAAACGATCATGGCCATGACCAACTCTCTTGCCCATTTCCTTAAGAACCGCTCCAAATTGTCATTGCTTTCCTGAAGTATGCCTTATGCCCTCTTGCAGACACTAGAGGCCAGGAGTCAGGAACTCCCAATTTCCCACACCCCCTTCCTATATTTAACCATCTACTCACTTCCCTCCATTCATTTCTACTTTTCCCTTTCTGTTGTAGAAGAAAAGAGCTCCAGCTTTGCAGTTAAAGTCCAATTGCTCCATTGTGCCCCAGAAACTATCTGCTCAGACTTTTTCAAAGACTTCATGCCACTGATTTTCCTTCCGGCCTTATCTTGTGCCTGTCTCTTTCCCCTAAGCTTCACAGCCTGTCCAAGTCATTCCAGCAAGCAATCCTTACCTTTCTGCTCTTTCAGCTACCACCATCTCTCTCTACCTCTCACAACAAAGCTTCTGAAAAAAATTCTTTACTCCTCCCCACCATCTCATTTCTCACTGACTTTTTAAAAACTTATTTTATTTGTGGCTATGCTTGGTCTTCGTGCCGTGCGGGCTTTCTCTAGTTGTGGAGAGCGGGGCTACTCTAGTTGCGATGCTCCAGGTTCTCCTTGCAGTGGCTTCTCTTGTTGCTGAGCACAGGCTCTAGGACATGCGGGTTTCAGTAGTCGAGACGCACGGGTTGAGTTGCTCTGCAACATGTAGCATCTTCCCAGACCAGGGATTGAAACTGTGACCCTTGCATTAGCAGGTAGGGAAGTCCTACCTGGGAAGGTACCAGGTAAGTCTACCAGGGAAGTCCTCATGGACTTCTTTTTGAAAGCACCACAAAAATCTTGTCTCAATGTCCCAGGTATTTTCTAATGCATTAGAAAGTAGTCTTCTTATTTCCCTAAACTCTCAGTGGGTGGTGGTGGTTTAGTCGCTAAGTTGTCCGACTCTCGTGATCCTGTGGACTATATAGCCTGCCAGGTTCCTCTGTCCATGGGATTTTCCAGGCGAGAATACTGGAGTGGTTTGCCATTTCCTTCTAATGTTTTAGAAAGCAGTCTTCTTATTTCCCTAAACCCTCAGTGATATCTGGTAAATGTTAGCCCCATCTTCATTCTTAAAAGTTCTCTCCACCTTCTTTCTTTTGGAGATGCTACTATCCATAAGTTCCTTTCCTAACATCAGACTCTTTTTTCTCTGCTTCCTCTGTGACTTCTTCTTTGGATCACTTTTTTTTTTTTTTAACTTTTTATATTGTATTGGGGTATAGCTGATTAACAATGTTTTAGTTTCAGGTGAAGAGCAAAGGGACTCAGTCACACATATGCATGTATTCAATCTCCCGCAAATTCTCCTCCCATTCAGACTGCCACCTAACACCGGGCAGAGCTCCCTGGGCTCTACAGCAGGTTCTTTGGACCACTTCTTGATGGCTATGTTCTCTAAGGTACCACCGTCAGCTAACTGCACCTTCTCACTCTCCCTGTGGTCTCAGGGCAAGCTCATCCCCTCGACTTTCACCTGGACGCTGATGATGACTTCTGAATGCCTATATCTGACCTCCCCTTCTCCTGACTCCACACTGAATTATCTGATTATCTGCTGGACACCTTTGTCAGATTGTCCATGGGCTTCTCAAAATCAATGTGTCCAAAAGGGAACTCAGGATCTTCCTTCAGAATCCTCCTCCGTTCCTTGTACATCTCCTAAAACCCGTGTCCATGTTGTCACCCAAGCAAGAGGCATCGGAGTTATGATTGATCTTTCTGTCTCCCCTGCTCCATATCCAATCAACTACCAAAGAGCCCTCAATTCCTTCCTTTCCTGTCTCTTCCATGACCTAGGACAGGACCAGGCCCCTCACTGGTCTTGCTGGTGCCACTGCTGGGTTTCCTTGAGTCCATTTTGCAGACATCGGTCAAGCTGAACTTTCTAACATAAAGATCTGATGATTACTTCCCAGCTTTAAATTACCTTAGGGGTCCCCACTGCCTGGAGCCAAACTTTAACAAAGTAACCAAAGCAACCGTACTTCCTAGTCCTCAACCACCCACAGGCCACCCTCCAGCTATATGTGACTTCTTGCAAACCCAGACAGACTATTACCCAAATAACTTCAAGCCCAGAGGCTTGATCATAGCAGGATAATGTCTCCCAAAGAGTGAAGATCAAAGAAGTGTCTCATTTGCTTCCTTTCCACCCATTGTGGGGAAGGGCATTCCCACTCCAGAGTTATGGCGAAGACCCAACACTGAACAGATAAGCCCTCCAGCAGTTTATACGTCACATATACTCACAGCCCAGGGAAGGACGTGGTGACACCATGTAGGCCCACAGAGGCTGCACTTGGGGAAAGAGTGGACAAGCAGGGGTTTGGGAGGGAGGACTTTGGAGGAACAAGAGATTGGAGGTATCTTTAATTCCCGCTCTGGAGGGTTGTTTGAACGAGTTCACAGGCTGGCAGGGAACTGGAGGCTGCTCTTGGGGATAAACTGTGCCTGGTCCTGGAAATAAGCTGTGCATGGTCCCTGTGATAAGTAGAGTGGCTTGGCTAAGGGGATCTTACCTGTGGGAGCAGAGAGGGAGGAGGGGAGTTTGAAGTCAGGCCGTTTGAAGCCCTCTGATTTGATCAGATGTCAAGGCAAAACACTCAACACTTGCTTTTACAGCTTTATACCACAATTGACTGATACCTTGGCATCAATTTATTTACTTTTTAAAGTTTTTTTTTTGATGTGGACTATTTTTAAAAGTTTTTATTGAATTTGTTGAAATATCGCTTCTGTTTCATGTTTGGGGTTTTTGGCGGTGAATCATGTGGGATCTTAGTTTCCCAGCCAGGGATTGATCCCATACTCCCTGCGTTAGAAAGTGAAGTCTTAACCTCTGGACCACTGGGGAAGCCCCTTGACATCAGTTTAAACCTTGCTGACAATGAAACTGTTAGGTAGTAGGTGAAGCCCTTTCCTAGGCAGTGAAGTTGGTGCTTGACCCAAGAGGAAGAGATGGTCCTCTACGACATAAAGTGTCTGAACTCACTGATATTCATTCAGTTGATCCCAAAGGGCCTGAGGGAGAGGTGACACCTTCCAGCTCCATGGCATCTGGCAATAGACTGATGATGGGAGGCCATGCCTACCTACAAGTAAGATGTGGTAGATGGCCCAGGTTTGGCTCTATCTTGTAGCGAGGAGGCCTTGCTACCCATGCTGAGCTTGGGGACACATACCTTTGCTCCTTTGTCAAGGAATAATGGGCAGCTGGGTATGGAAACTCAGGGTCTGGGAGAGACACAGTTTCCAATGTGTAGCCAGCATTTCCTGCTCTGATGGTATCTGATACAGGGTCAAAGAGGGCAATTTCTTGCATCAGAAGCCCAAAGATGACTTATAGACAACATGGGCAGTCCAGAGACTCTAGGAAGCAGGAGGGGAAGTTGCTAAAGCCTCTTCACTGAAGGAGTCTCTGAGGGCCTGTTGATTTTAGGTTCTAGAGCCTATTGTTGGAGGGGTCTCCACTTAAGGTGGGCTCATTTTAAAGTAACAGCATAAATGGGCTTAAGTAAAATTTGTGAACAAGGGATATGTTTCCTCCAGAATCCAAAAAGGACTGAAAGATGTTGGACTCAAGTGTCCTTAACAAGTGTGTCAAACAAATGTTTGCAAAGGTGGATGTCATAAAGGTAATGTCATCCCTCACATATATACCATTGACATGCATGTGTGTTGTGACCCTGTGGACTGTAGCCCACCAGGCTCCTCTGTCCATGGAATTCTCCAGGCAAGAATCCCTGAGTGAGTTGCCATTTCCTTCTCCAGGGGATCTTCCTGATTCAGGGACTGAACCTGGTTCTCTTATGTCTTCTGCATTGGCAGGTGGGTTTGTTTTTTTTAACCACAAATGGCACCTGAGAAGCCCACACTATTGATGCTATGTATAAAATAGACAACTGATGGGGACATACTTAAGTTACTGTGGGGAACTGAATGGGGAGGAATCCAAAAGGGAAGAGAGAGCTGTTTCAGGACCTGTGGGTAACAAGGTGCCAATATACTGTGCTCCTTTGGAGATGACGGCAAACTGGCTGAGAGGATGTTGGAATCGGCATTGAATGAAACCTCGCAGCCAAACCTATAATTAGCAAAATATTTAGCATATTTAAACTTAGGTGTTTTAGGGCTTCCCAGGTGGTGCTAGTGGTAAAGAACCTACCTGCCAATGCAGGAGACATAAGTGATGCTGGTTAGATCCTGGGTTGGGAAGATCCCCTGGAGGACAGCATGGCAACCCACTGTAGTATTCTTGCTTAGAGAATCCCATGGACAGAGGGGCCTGGAAGGCTACAGTCCATGATGTTGCCAAGAGTTGGACACGACTGAAGTGACTTAGCAGCAGCAGGTGTTTTAAGGGTAACTGGGATTTGTTTTAATCAGGTATGGTAAGACATAGAGATATAGAAATGAAAGAAGCTTTTAATGCCTACAGATTCTGAGAAATAGGAGGCCCAGCTCACCATGGAGGGCTACTTGGGGAAGCACCAGGGTCCATCAGGAGGCGGAGGGAGCAAGGAGCAGACTGGGGCAAGAGTCTTTCTCATGGTTTCCATGGGAAGGAGCAGGTGAGGCAGGGCAAGCAGGTTTAGGATTGGCTAGTTTGAATCATCTCTGTGGGCTCTGGGACACAGTGGTGTCCCTAGTTTTCTGGTATCTGTCTCTGGGGTAATTAGAGCAGAGGGATAGTGCTCCTGATTATAAGAGCCCCACAGAGGAGGTGGTTGTGAGTGTGGGCTCTGGTTGACCAGTTTACATGTGAAAGGTACACTCACGTTTGCTATCTCTAGGGATTAGCTAACCTTGGCAGGGCAGGAGCAAGAGGAGCAAGGCCTCAGATGTCAAAGCATTAAATACAGGAACTAGAAAGCATGGTTATTATACTAGGTGTAACTGTAATTTGATGCTTTAGTATAAGTCCATGAAAGTTTGCCAACTGTTGCATTTTAGCAGGTGTTAAAATTAGTCCCAAACCTATGTTGCAGGTGCACAAAAGCCAATCAACTCCCTTTATGTTTTTGTCATAAAAGGTATTTTTAGTAAATTTTGGTTTTCCATTTGGGTCAAATGGTGAATTTTTGTTTAATTGAATCTTTTGGTACCTCCCCCTGTATCTAGGTTTCATTCATTCATTCATTTTTTTTTTTTTGGTCACTGGATATACTTGAGGGGAGAGGGTCTTTTTTGAAAAAATTTTGGCCACACCCCACAGCATGCAGAACCTGTTTCCCAACCAGGGATTGAAGCCATGCTGGAGGGCAGAGTCCTAACCACTGGATCACTAGGGAAGTTCCGAGGTTGGAGCCGGGGTGTCTTTTTTACCCTGCTTGCATTTATTTATTTATTCATTTTTCCTACAGAGAGTCTCTCAGATCAGTATTCTCAGGATTAGGGCCTCTCTCATGACAATGGTTATAGAATTTAGCAACCTGGACTTAAGTCAGGTTTGAATTAACCCCTTCATTGTGACACAGGGCCACCACTAATGTTTTTTGCTCATAACCCCGATGACGGATTTTGTGCCACACCGGTGTAGGCAGCAGGGAGTCAGTGAACGATCACAGCCCTGAAGCTGGTGGGTCAAAACCATCTTCTGCTGCAGCCCTACCTCTTCCCCCAAGTGCGCCGTTCCCCCAAGCCCAGGAACACAGTGTCTCAGGACATTTTTGATTTCTAACCCTCGAACGTCACAGGTTTTTGTTTCTGTCTCTGTCCAACCACAAGTGGTGCAGAGCTTCTGGGTGGTTGTGGGGAAAGAACGCTGGATGGCAGGCCCCATAGAAGACTATTCCCTCCCTCCAGAGAACGCCAGTCCATCTCCACAGTGTTAGAATCCACATCCAGTAAGATCATTTTGTCTATGGGCTGGGTGGGGACCTCAAGCCCTAGATGACAAGATCAGTCCTTTGGCGTGCTGGTAAGTAACAATGGGAAGCAAAACTCACAGGTGTTGATTGGGAGTTTTGCACTGAGAGAGCAGTTGAATATCAATGACCCTTTCCCCCTACTTTTGTTTCTTTTTTTAATTGGTTCTCGGAGCATGAACTGCCATGGATGTGCACCTCCAAACCCTTAGGGGTCAGGAGAGCACGCAAAACTCCCAAGAGAAGTTGCAGCACAGGAGATGAGCAAAGCCACTACCTTTGCCTGAACATCAATGACTCAGGAGTCAATCGAGTGGTCATTCTTAAATCTTCCTGAGGTCGTGCCTCCTTCCTTTCTACAAACAACACAAAGATTCATCCCCAGGACTACAAACACAAGCGCCCTGGGGTGGGGTGCGGGGGGTGGCGCTACTTTCCCAAACAGAGTCCCTATGACTGCCCTGAGCAGCCAGTGATGGTCATCAGGCTAGACACAGTAAGCAAAGTGCTGTGGAACTCTAGCATCCATCAGTTAGGACTTTATGTTGTTTCTGAGCTCAAGTAGGAGCCTCAGCGACCACCTGCCAGACACAAGCTACACTCGATGGCACCTCACTCTGGGATGTAGTCAATTAATAACAATAGTTTCTGCCTAGTTGACCAGCATAAGACCACAGAGTGGAAAGAGATGGCAAAATCCATTGGAGATAACAGAACATGAGCTAAAGCCCAAGCTGGCCAGCAACTGGCACTTACATCCAAGATAGTAACTGTTGCCTTGCAAACCAGTTAACTAGCAAAGGAGCCCATAGTTAAAGCTAACGAGGTGTCCTCAATTGAGTTAGACCATCCTATTTGTGATGCAAGTTGTTTTACTTCTTCATCGGGGAAAGAGAGACTCCAACCCTAGGTTAGTGGGGTTGGCTAACACTCAACATTCGACCCCAAAAAATGGGATGGACAGCAATTTATGAGCCACATTTACCTACAGCCCAGGGGAAGATACCACATATTGTGCAGGGCCACACAGGGGTTGCACTTGGGAACAGAATGAACAAGCAGGGGCTTGGGAGGCAGACTTTGTAATACCAAAGAATGGGGATGAGCCCTGGTTCCTGCCAATTTGAATAATTCAGCGGGCTGAACAGAACTGAAGTCTGCTACTTGGGAATGAGCAGGCACTGTGTCTGGTTCCTATGATAAGAAGGATAATATGGCTAGGGGAACTTTACCTGTGGGAGAAGAAGGTATGGGGAATTGCAGTTAAGCCATTTGAGGCCCTCTCAACTTTACTAGGGAGAAGGCAATGGCAACCCACTCCAGTACTCTTGCCTGGAAAATCCCATGGACGGAGGAGCCTGGTAGGCTGCAGTCCATGGGGTCGCTAGGAGTGGGACACGAATGAGCGACTTCACTTTCACTTTTTACTTTCATGCATTGGAGAAGGAAATGGCAACCCACTCCAGTGTTCTTGCCTGGAGAATCCCAGGGATGGGGGAGCCTGGTGGGCTGCCGTCTATGGGGTCGCACAGAGTCGGACACGACTGAAGTGACTTAGCAGCAGCAGCAGCAACTTTACTAGATGTTAAAACAGCTCTCACTATTGAATCTTGGGACTTCCCTGGCAGTCCAGTGGTTATGTCTCTGAGCTTCTACAGCAGGGGGCATGGGTTCAATCCCTGGTCGGGGGAACTTAGATCCTGTGTGCTATGAGAGTGAGTGAGTGAGCGAAAGTCACTCAGTCATGTCTGACTCTTTGCGACCTCATGAACTGTACAGTCCATGGGATTCTCCAGGCCAGAATACTGGGGAGGGTAGCCTTTCCCTTCTCCAGGGGATCTTCCCAACCCAGGGATTGAACCCATGTCTCCCACATTGCAGGCGGATTCTTTTTTTTTTTTTTTTTTGCAGGCGGATTCTTTACCAGCTGAGCCACAAGGGAAGTCCTGTATGCTGTGAAGTACAACAAAAACAAGAGAAAACAATAGAACTCTAATTGCAGGACTCATGCCATAAGAAGTTATTAAAAAGTAATTGAGAATAATGTCACAGGATACAAAATAAACACAACCATCAGTGGTATTTCTAGATACTAGCAATGAACATGTGGATACCAAAAATTACAATACATTTACAATTGCTAATTAAAATAATCAAGTGTAAATCTAACAAAGTGTGTCCAAGATATGAATACTGAAAACTCTATAACACTGATAAAATAAATCAAAGGTCTAAATAAATGCAGAGATATGCCATGGTCATGAATTTGAAGACAAAACATAGTAAAATGTCAATTCTCCCCAAATTGATAGATTTAATGTAATTCCTATCAAAACCCAGTATGCCTTTTTTCCTAGATACAGACAAGATTAATCTAAAATTTTATGGAAAGATAAGGGAACTAGAATAGCCAAAACAACTTTGAAAAAATAATAAAATAAAATGGGAGCAGTCAGTCCACTGTTTTAACACTTATTATTAATGTATATCTACAGTAATCAGGACTGTGTAGTGTTTGCAGAGACATAGATACATGAATCAGTGAACACAGAACCCAGAAATAGTCCCACACAAATATGCT
Source organism: Muntiacus reevesi (assembly GCF_963930625.1). NCBI lineage: Eukaryota > Metazoa > Chordata > Mammalia > Artiodactyla > Cervidae > Muntiacus > Muntiacus reevesi. Next base: position 201,125,123 of record NC_089250.1, read on the forward strand.
GAACTAATTTTTGAGAAAGGTGTGAAAGTAGTTCAAAGGAGGAAAGATAGACTTTTCAATAGGCTACAGCTATGACATTATGGGCCAAAAACTTGGAATACTGGGCAAGTGAAGAACGAATATAATGGTTTCATTGACGTTCTATTAGGTGGTGATGGATAGGGAGAAATAATGTACAGTCAGCTCAGGATGAAAGCTCCAAGTGCTGGATAATGGTTTATTTCATCTTTCTGAATTTAGCTTCTTCTGATTGATTAGCGCCACAGGTTCCGGTGATGCTCCCATAAGCTCCCACACTGCAAAGCCAGATCACCCCTAACTGAGCACACAGTCCTCCAGACGCCATGGGCCGTTTCAATAAGCATCTTTCTCAGGCGATATGAGACAGAAGGATGGCTCTGGGTAGCTAGCTCCAAAGGTACAGCCTGCTGTGTTCAAGTCTGCCGGAAAAGAGAGCTTTTTCTAGGTTTTGCGACTCCCATCCAACTCCTGGGATTCATTCTGATTGTACCAACCTGGTCACCACCACGACTTCACACACACACACTTGAAATGTACCTAGGGTGATTTTGTGTGACCGTTGCGGAGTAGGTGCTCAATTTGTTGAGTTACTGAATAAGACTGAGCCCCAACTCACAGTTAACACTGACACTTGTTTCCGGCTGGATTCTCTGTCCTTCGCCACAACGCTGAGGATCCTATCAGCTCTTCTGCTCTGAGTTAATTACAGTTATAAAATTCCGTGATTAGCTGTGAGAAAACAGGTGGCCTTCCAAAGCAGCTAAGACTACACTTCCCGGAGAGCATTGCGGTACTCTCTTGCGTCAATTTCAGTTTACTTTCCCCCTCAGGGAATTTCCGGGTTGTGTGGGCGGGGCCAAAGGAGTGATCCAATAGGCATCTCCTCAGGCTGAGGGGGTGGGAAATTGTCCAATGAGCATCTCCATAGAGAGGCCAATCAGCGGGAAACTGGGGTAGCCGCCGCGGGTGGCGTCACTAAGCTGCGCCGGCTGAGCTTGGTGGAGCCCAGCCCCTCTGTCCTGCCTATTCTCCCGCTCACTCTTTCCTCTGGCGTCCGTCGATCCGGTTTCCATGTCTCCGGTGGACGCACCACCCCGAAACCTCCACACCCATGGCTGCTAGCCTGAGGAGGCCCTCTTTCACCACCTGTTCTTCCCCTACCGACACGGACGACGAGGGCGTGCGCGGCACTTGCGAAGATGCTTCTATATGCAAGAGGTGCCTGCCCGGTGCGGGGTTAGGGGCCAGCATTCCGGGGGTCTGGGGCCTAGGTCGGGGGTGCGGGCTGTGTCTGAGGAATACGCTTTTACGCCAAAAGGCATCGGTCAACTCGTGTGACATCTGTGAAATGCTCAGAGCAGGGATTCATCTACTTAACTTTTAATTATCCAACTTTTGGCGTTTGCCAGGCACGGTACAAGCCTGGGGCTTTTGTGCCTGGGACATGGCGCCGAACCAGGCAGACATGGACTTGGCCTTCTCAGAGCCACATTTGTGTTGGAAGTTGGAAACACGTGAAGCAAGTAATAACTGCAGTTTTGATGGGTTATGAGGAGAAGTGCAGGTCCTCCCTCTTTCATAGGTTACGTTTCACTGGGACTTATCATGATCCCCATTGTGCACCTGAAACTCAGGCCGGTTAGTGGGGGAGATGACCTGTCCAGGGCCACTTAATATTTGCGTGCAGCGCCAGTGTTTTCCAGAGCTGGTACCTGTGTGTTAGTGGGAGTCTACACTTTTAGGGGTGTGGTGAGGGCTGTGTGGGAACGCTGTGAGCAGAGGTATGTGTCAGGTACCTGAAAGCATGAAGAAGAAAACATGAGGCTTGAGTGTATGCTACTCTTTCATTCATTCAACAAAAATTGTTGAGAGCTTACTTTGTGCCATGCTTTTCCTTTTGGTTGGTAGGTATTCAGTGATTGAGAACAAAAGATGAACAAGATTGACATGGTGTCTGAACTCATCTGCCTGGTTGGAAAAGGCAGGAAGCAAGTAATTACTCAGGAAGTAGCATAGTTACAATTTTGTGTTGTGTGCTGAGAAATACAGTGCACCATTAGAGTTTGTAATTTAGTTGATAATGTTTGAGCTGGGAACAGAAGACTTAAAAAAGAAAGAAAATGCATGTAGGAGGGTGTTCAGGCAGAGCAAGGAAGGCTCATGGACTGTTAGAGGAACTGAATAAATGCCTTGGAAGCTGGGGCCGTGTAGGGACTGAGTCCAGAAAACAAGTTTTGGGTTAGGGCTTGCACTTTGTGTAGGTTCTTGGAGACGAAGCATAGTGATTCAGAACATTGACTCTGGAGCCAGACTGTCAGACTGGTCCCAGCTGCGGAAACTTGTGCAGGCTACTAAGCTACTTTCTGTTTCAATCTCCTGATCTATAAAGTGGGGATGAAATAATATTCAGTCATCTGTAAAGTAAAGATGAAATAAGTTGCAATATTAGTAAAGCACTTAGAACAATGTCTAGGTGTTAGTGGTGGTTGATTACATAAATAAATACATTCATAAGTACTAAAGGCCTGAAGGCAGTTCTTGGTGGAATTTATGATGTTAAATGAACTACACCCAACTTATTTCTTCTCCAGCTTTTGGTTGCTGTTGACTACACCTGTAGCACTGTTGAATTAAAAGCAGTTTTTCTCATATTGGCTGCTATCTGCTAAGAAAATCAGAAGTGTCTTCAGAATTACCAGAGGAAAATAAAATACTTTGCAAGAGCAAGTTAGGATTAGGTTTACTTAATATCAGTTGATAATGATTGGCTTATTTAATGTTTGTTGGTAACATTTGCTTGCTTGCGTGTGTGCTAAGTTGCTTCACTCGTGTCTGTCTCTTTGTGACCCCAATTCTGTAGCGCACCAGGCTCCTCTGTCCCTGGGATTTTCCAGGCAAGAATACTGGAGTGGGTTGCCATGCCCTCCTCCAGGGGATCTTCCTGACCCAGGGATTGAACTTACTGTCTCTTAGGTCTCCTGCATTGACAGGGGGGTTCTTTACAACTAGCACTACCTGTAAAGTCTGGCCAACTGGCTTACTTAAAGCTAATTAGCTACTATATATAAGATAACTATTAAGAACCTACTTTATAGTACAGGAAACTCTACTCAATACTCCATAATGACCTTTATGGGAAAAGAATCTAAAAAAGAGTGGATATATGTATATCTATAACTGGTTCACTTTGCTGTAATAGCAGAAACTAATGCAACATTATAAACCAACCATATTCCAATAAAAATGATTTTTAAAGCAAATTAACTATAAAATAGTTCAGACACAAAAAGTACAGAGAAATAATGTAACTAGAGCATGTCTTGTCACTCTCTTGGCTAGTTTTATAGTTTCAGCTCTTCTCTGCTTCGGATTTTAGCACCCTCAGTGTTCTTCAGCCATCTCAACATTGTAGAGAAAGTTTGGGTTTGGAACTGCAGAGAATCTAAGGCAGTGGGTCCCAGCCTGAACTGCACGCCAGCGTAGACCATGGAGCTTTTAAAACATATGCAGTTACTTGGGCCCAACTCTGGATTCACTGAAGCAGAACCTTCTGGGATGGGCCTTGGGTCTATAAAAACTAGACCTGTTTGCCGTCTGGATGCATTTCTTCAGAGCCTTTTTTTCTTTCTTTTTTTTTTTTGCACCAGGTTTTCTCTCATCTGGAAAAAATATGGGATGAGATGGTGAGAATCCATAAGTTAATGTTTTAAAAACATTTTGCAGGATTCAAGGACTTTCAAAGTCTGATACTGTGACTTGCATCTTCCCTGTAACGTTTAGAAGCCTTAAGTCTTATCACAAATTCATCTTGTTAAATAGGAATTCCTTGTGTGAATTGTGGGCACGTTACTGTCTTTTCTGCCTCAGTTTCCTCATCTTGAAAATGAGGATAGTAATGGTCACTGGCCTTTTGGATGGGAGGATTAAGGATTAAATGATGTCATACAGAGGTTAGCACAGGATCTGGCATAAAGAAAAGCCTAAAATAAATTCCTACTGCTAGTTTTAATTTGTCTCCAGTCTGAATGTTAGTTTTTTTTTTTTCTTCTTTTTTCTCCCCCAATTATTTTTATTAGTTGGAGGCTAATTACTTTACAATATTGTAGTGGTTTTTGCCATACATTGACATGAATCAGCCATGGATTTATATGTGTTCCCCATCCCGATCCCCTCTCCCGCCTCCCTCCCCATCCCATCCCTCTGGGTCATCCCAGTGCACCAGCCCCGAGCACTTGTCTCATGCATCCAACCTGGACTGGCAATCTGTTTCACACTTGATAATATACACGTTTCGATGCTGTTCTCTCAGATCATCCCACCCTCACCTTCTCCCATAGAGTCCAAAAGTCTCTTCTATACATCTGTGTCTCTTTTTCTGTTTTGCACATAGGGTTATTGTTACCATCTTTCTAAATTCCATATATATGCGTTAGTATACTGTATTGGCGTTTATGAATGTTATTTGTTTGAAGTTACTGAAATAGCTGTGGGTCTCTGGTTCCTGCCACCCTAAGTTAGCTGTGAGATCCCTAAAATCATGTTCAAAAAGCCCATTAGCTCCCCAGGGCTCCTACAGTTCTGTTGTTTCTTTCTTTCTTTTTTTAAAAATATTTATTTATTTGGCTGCACTGGGTATTAGTTGTGGCATGCCGGATCTTTCATTGCAACATGCAGGCTCTTCATTACAGTGCAGATTCTCTAGTTGTGGCTCATGGGCTTCATTGCTGTGTGGAATGTGGGATCTTGGTTCCCCAACCAGGGATCAAACCATTAGGTTCTCTGCATTGGAAGGTGGATTCTTAACCACTGGTCTACCAGGGAAGTCCCTGTTGTTTCTGTTTTAATTTGCTCTCTTTTTTGGTAAAGAGCCCTTCTGTGGCTAATAATGCTGTCCTTGGTCTTAGCTGTTTGTTGTGAGGATTAAACGTGCAGTGCCTCCAACAGCGCTTGGTACATAGTAGGTGTTCAAAACTGGTCGTCGTCGTCATCAGCGTCATCCCATTGTCCCCAGTCTTCATCAGTGTCACTACCACAGACTCTATCCCTCCTCCAGTCCAATAGTTAGAGCTCTTCTGTTCAGGTATACTAGGTTTATGCCTAAGAATCCCGTCTGATTCAATAGCTATCTATAAAGCACTTAGCGTTCTTGCTAACTTACCCCAACTCCCCATTCCTCCTCTCCTATCTCCCTCTTCATGCTGTGCCCCTCAGTCAGTTTCTCACTCTTGTTTACCTTTAACCCCCAGCCCCCTCCTGCAGCCCCTCCTGAGCCTTTGAAATTACTACTTTGGTCACCAGCCACCTCTGTTTCCTTAGCCTCTCTTGAGTCATTCCCTCCCTGTCTTTGCACTGACCCTGGTCCTTCCCCGGGGACATTGTTTACTTAAAGCCAAGTCATGCCTCTGTTTTCTCATACCCTGGCTGTCCTAGCATCGCGTGCGTGCTTAGTCACTTCAGTCGTATCCAATTCTGTAACCCTATGGACTATGGCCTGCCAGGCTCCTCTGTCAATGGTATCCTCCAGGCAAGAGTACTGGAGTGGGTTGCCATTTCCTTCTCCAGAGTCCTCGAATTAGGATGGTCAAAATTTATGTCCTTACTGCCCTTTGTCTCCTCCCCCCATCTCTTTGAGACCCATGACCCCAGCATCCTCTCCTCCATATTACTGTTTTCTGTCTGTTTGCTGGTTACTCACCTAATTCATCGATGACTTGGGCACCTGGCCCACAAGCCTTCCTCTGCCTTAGTTCATGCCATCATCCTAGTTGACTTTCTAGTTTGTGTGTGTGCAGGACCCACCCTATAGGCGGGGTACTTGTTTTCTCGAATACCTAGCCTGCAGTGATTACCTCTGCTCTTTCACCTCCATTGCCATTCCTGCCATAATCCCCTGGATTTCCAGGTGCTGTGTATACCACCTCACAGATGAACAGTGCAGCACCCCCCAACCCCAGGCTCTCTTTAGCATGCTTGATCAGTTATTTCTGCTCTGCCTTCAAAACCTCAGGACGTTCATGGTTTTCTCCAGCCTTTAGATGCTCCCCTGTAGGCTCCTATCTGTCAGTTGAGCTCAGAGTTCATAGTCCATTCCCTGGTAATTCTCTTGGCAGTGCATTTATCTCCCTTGCCCTTCATGCTAGTAAACCTCAGACCCTGGATTGAACCAGACTCTCCGTCTCCACCGTGAATGCTGATGGTAGAAATCACACAGCAGGGCAGCTTGGCCCTGTGTGGATTCGTGTCAGCCAGCCTCATCTGTACTCTTACGAGCTGACTCATTCATTCCAGTATGATTCTTTGGCTAGCTCCCTTTCCCACTCTCCGGAGACTTAAATCAGACATTTTTCACTTTCCTCCAACTTTTGATTTACTCCACCTTTCCTTCATCTTCAAGATCACCAGGGTGATGCCAGGGTATTGCTTCACAGAAAGTGGAAGCCTTCAGATTGGCACTCAATTAACTTTCCTCCTGGAAACTTCACCATCCTTTCCTACCATGAGAGTTGTCAGTGTCCTCTAGCAGAGAACATTAGAAATATATCTAATTTAGTTAAACAGGGTTTGTTTTTTTTTTTTTAATTCGAGTATAGCTGCTTTCAAAATCACTGCAGATGGTGACTGCAGCCATGAAATAAAGACGCTTACTCCTTGGAAGAAAAGTTATGACCAACCTAGACAGCATATTAAAAAGCAGAGACATTACTTTGTCAACAAGGATCTGTCTAGTCGGCTATGGTTTTTCTAGTGGTCATGTATGGATGTGAGGGTTGGACTATAAAGAAAGCTTAGCACAGAAGAATTGATGCTTTTGAACTGTAGTGTTGGAGAAGACTCTTGAGAGTCCCTCGGACTGCAAGGAGATCCAACCAGTCCATCCTAAAGGAGATCAGTTCTGGGTGATCATTGGAAGGACTGATGTTGAAGTTGAAACTCCAATACTTTGGCCACCTGATGCAAAGAGCTGACTCACTGGAAAAGACTCTGATGCTGGGAAAGATTGAGGGGGGGACGACAGAGGATGAGATGGTTGGATGGCATCACCGACTCAGTGGACATGGGTTTGGATGGACTCCGGGAGTTGATGATGGAAAGGGAGACCTGGCGTGCTGCGGTTCATGGGGTCGCAAAGAGCCGGACACGACTGAGAAACTGAACTGAACTGAACTGATAGCTGCTTTCGGGGCTTCCCAGGTGGGTTAGTGGTAAACAACCTGTCTGCAATGCAGGAGACGCAGGTAGACTTGGGTTCGATCCCTACGTCGGGATGATCCTCTGGAGGAGAAATTGGCAACCCACTTCAGTATTCTTGCTGGGAAGACCCCATGGACAGAGGAGCCTGGCAGGCTACAGCCCGTGGGGTTGCAGAGTTGGACACAGTTGAGCGCACATGCACACACACATAGCTTTACACTGCTGTGTTGGTTTCTGCTGTTGCACGTGGTGAATAAGACATTGTATATGTGCATCCCTTCTTCTTTGTATTTCCTTCCTGTTTAGATCACTGCAGAGCGCTGAGTAGAGTTCCCTTGTATACAGTGGGTTCTCATTATTTGTCTGTTTTATGCAGTGGGGTTTATATGCCAGTCTCCTAACTCATCCCACCTCCTCTTCCCACCTTGATGTCCATATGTTTGTTCCCTACATTTGTATCTCTTTCTGCTTTGCATATAGGTTCATCTGTGCTATTTTTCTAGATTCCCAATATATTCATTAATAATACGGTATTTATTTTTCTTTCTGACTTACTTCACTGTGTATGACAGCCTCTAGGTCCGTCCACGTCTCTGCAAATGGCACAATTTTGTTCCTTTTTATGGTAAACGGATTTAGTGACTCATTCTCATGAGGGAGCGCTCACCTCATGGGGAGCTTTGGAGTCTCTCTATAAGGGGTATTAGAAAGAACTTATAGGATTTAGGCTTTGGTTGGATAATTTGCTTGGGGGGAGGGGTTTTCAAGGAAGCAGGGATTTGCCTAGGATTGGGTGCTCACAGGAGGCAGAGACAGTTCTGTGGTTGCGTAGGTAGCTCAGAAGGCGGTGTGACAGACTTCCCCAGTGGTGCAGTGGATAAGAGTCCACCCGCCAATGCAGGGGATACGGGTTTGATCCCTGGTCCAGAAAGATCCCATGTGCTGTGGAACAAGTAAGCCTGAGCACCGCAACTCCCGAAGGCTGTGCACGTAGAGCGCTGCAGCGAGAGGGGCCACCTCGATGAGAAACCCGAGCTCTGCATCGGAGAGCAGCCCCTGCTCGCTGCAGCTAGAGAAAGCCTTCGCAAAGCAGTGAAGACCCAGCACAGCCTGGAATAAGCAAGCTCCAAAAAAAAAAGAGAATTAAATGACAAAATTTATGAAAAAAAGAGGAGGTGTGACTCGGGTCAGATATGCTGCGGTTAATAAAGAAGCCACAGTCCCTCAGCATCAGCCGGGGGACAGGAGTACTGGGGACCCTGCAACAGGCCTTGGTTTTGTCTGTTTGGACAAAATTATGAAGGAATCCTGGTTTTGTCTCACTTCATCACTGTTCTAGTGTGACCTTGTGCAGGTTGTCCTGTGAGATTGTTTCTGTCCAGCCAGAGGACAGCGTGGCCTCTGTGAGCACCAGGCAAGCATCTAACAGCAGTGAAGCCTGGCTCTCGGTGCCAGGCCTGTTCCTAGGGGTCAGCACCACTTTTCTTTTTTTCACTGGAGAGGAGTTGAGTCTTAGACAGATGGGTGTTGGCCAGGCAGAGGAAAATAGAGACGTCGAAGAGCATAGAGATCGACGCTCTTGAGACTGAAGTGTTAGGGGAACTTGACCTCTAGTGGGGGCTAGGTAGAATTCTGGAGAGGTTGTCAGGGAACAAAGCAGGAATGGTCCTGCGGGTTTTAAAGTGGGGGAACTGACATGCTTTGAGGTTGTATTTTAGAAAACTCCCCAGGGACTTCCCTGGTGGTCCAGTGGTTAAGAACCCACCTGCCAGTGCAGGGGACATGGGTTTGATCCATGCTTTGGGAGGATTCCCCCATGCCGTGGGGCCACCAGTCCTGTGAGCTGCAACTATTGAGTCCACGGTCTAGATCCCATGCTTCGCAACAAGAGAAGCCGCTGCAATGAGAAGCCAGCTTGCTGCAACTCGAGAAAGCCTGTGTGCAGCCTTGAAGACCTAGCACAATCAGAGATAAATAAAAATTTAAAGAAAAAGAAAAGTCCCCAGCAGCTGTGGGGGGAGACAGGCTGGCAACGGATGGAAAGTCTGGTCCGTTTTCTTCCTGTTGGCCGCAGCCCTTGCTCACCTGACCTGGCACAGAACGTCCTTATTGTTTTGCCAGCTTCTAGTTTGGCCACCTCCCCTGTCCAAGTGTTTATGCTGTGGCCGGGGTGATTTTTCAGAATCACAAATGTTACCCTGTCACTTTGTTACTTGAAACTTTGATTCTCCATCTGCCACAAGGTAAAACGTGACACTCAGTGGTAGGACACACCTCACCTTTCCTGATCAGATCATGCTGCTCCAGATCTATCTCTGCCAACCGGATATCTCTGTTTGGTTGTCTCAGAGTGACCTCAGGCTTCCCTGGTAGCTCAGCTGGTAAAGAATCAACCTGCAGGGCTGGAGACCTGGATTCGATCCCTGGGTTGGGAAGATCCCCTGGAGAAGGGAATGGCCAGTATTCTGGCCTGGAGAATTCCATGCACAGAGTAGCTTGGCGGGTTACAGTCCATGGGGTCTCAAAGAGTCGGACACAACTGAGCAACTTTCCCTTTCAGAATGACCTCAAGTTCATTGTTTCCGAAAGCGCACTCTAGATAACCTTCCCCAATTTTCTGACAAGCCATCCCTCCCCCGCCCCCCGCCCCCAAGTCAGTGGATGGTGCCCGTTTCCACTTGGTTCATGAGTAAGAAAGATTGGAGTCATCATGGAACTGCCCTTGCACTCACCCTTTCTGCGATCAATTACTCAGACTTTAGATTGTACCTGGAAAATATTTCTGGAATCTATTTGCGTTCCTCCACCTCCACGGCTGCTGACTCAGTCCACGCTCAGGTCATCCGTGATCTGAGCCAGGGCGCTAATCTGCCAGCTGAGCTCCTCAGTGGTACTTCCCTCCCCAAATCCAGTTCTCACACCGAAGCCAGAGGTTTGGGAAAGGTGCCCGAGTCCATGTCACTCCCTGGCTTAATGGCTTTTTATTGCTGGAGTAGGAAATGGCAACCCACTCCAGTATTCTTGCCTGGAAAATTCCACGGACAGAGGAGCCTGGCGGGCCCCAGCCCATGGGGTTGCAAAGAGTCAGACATGACTGAGCACACACACTCTATTGCTGTTAGGAAAATAGCGAAGTTCCTCTCACGGGGCCCACCCGGCCCTGCCTGCTCCACCCTGCTTCTCCAGTTTTGCTTCCCCCGACTCTTTCCCTTCTCCCCACCTCCCTCTCAGTTCCTCCAGCCACCCTGAGCCTGCCTCCGCTGGGGCCTTTCAGCAGGCCAACCCCTCCCGAGATGCTTTCTGCCTCCCCCCCTTGTCTGATCAGCTCCATGTCATCCCTCAGACGAACTTCTCCACTTGATGTTCTTTATTGAGACCCTGCTCGATGTATGGCGGCTCTGTTGTAGTGCCGATGTAGAAGTGAGTGAAGCAGGCACACGCGGCGCTTTTGTGGGGCACATAATGGGGGAAGCAGCCAGGAAACAAACCAGCAACGTACCTGACACCTGCTCTGGTGGGCGCTGCTGCAGGAGTGTGGAGGGAGTTGCCCCGTGAGCTGGGATGCCCAGGGACGGTCCCACCCAGAAGGTCAGTGCTGGGGAGGAAGTAAGCCTGAGGATGGACAGCTGGGGAAACAGTGTCCCAGGCAGAGGGTACAAAGGCCCTGGGGCAGGAGCTGGCCTGGCTGGTCCAGGAGTAGCAAGACCCCGGGGGAAAGAGGAGGAGAGGAGCTCTTGTGAGGACCAGCTTTCAGTGTCAGCGAGATGGAAGCCTCTGGGGGCCTTGGAATGGAAGACACATCCACTGTCTTGGCGTGGAACAGGATCCTCTCAGCGCCTGTGCTGAGAACAGACTGTAGGGGGCAGCATGGAGGCAGGGAGACAGTCAGATGCTGGGGGCTTGGATCAGGATTGTAGTGGTAGAGATGCTGGGAATCCATGGTTTTGGCTACACTGAAGGCCGAGCTAATAGAGTGTATTGACAGATCAGATATGAGGAGTCATAGATGGTACCGAGGTTTTTGGCTTGTGTCAGATGTGGCTTCTTCAAGGAGGCCTCTCTGGCACCGGCAGGCAAGATACAGCCTCTGTTCCATGTTCCTGTGACACTGTGCGTATCCTTTGTGGTAATCAACCCAGGTGTAGTTCAGACATGTTGTTTAATGTTTGTCTTTCCTCAGAATAAAACCAAAGCAGGGACCTGTCTACTTTAGTGCCATTCACAGTATAGACACACAGTGAGCATGTGTCGGATGGTTAAAGTGATTAATGCTCAGCAGCTAAGTCGTGTCTGACTCTTTTCGACTCCATAGACTGTGGCCCACTCCTCTGTCCATGGGATTTCCCCAGGCAAGAATACTGGAGTGAGTTGCCATTTCCTTCTCCAGAAAATGATTAGAGCTGAATACAAGTGCTCAAGATGATACTTCCTAATGAGGTCTTAGAATTCTGGTGTTCTGCTTTGCTGATTTTCAGCATTCTGTATGTGTTAGAAACCAGACCAGGGGCTGTAAGGCTGACATTCTGTTGTGCAAATTATAGAAGTTCATCTGATTTCTCAACTAAATCCAAAAATTCCCCCCCTCCCCACCCCGCCCCGCCCCGCCACCATTGTCATGAAAGCAGGTCACAGGTCACAAGATCACCTCTTAGGAGAGCCGGTGTTTTCCTGAGGGCCCTGGCCTGACCAGCCTACTGATGCATCTTCACAGCTGTACCCCAGAGAGCAGGGCCCAGCTTCTGATCTGAAATATTTTGAAGGCAAATGCCAAGCTGCTTTCCTATTTTTAATTTGCATTTCTAAAATCACAAGTGAGACCGAGCATTGTCTGCTCACACTCATGGATATTTTTAGTGCAAATCCACTCTCCCATGTCACTACCCTACTGGGTTGTTATCTTTTTTTTGTTTGGTTATTTGTATTTTTATTACTGATTGGTAAGAACCTTCTGTATCTGCAATAGTGGTCTGTTGCTTCGCTATTTGTTGCAGTGTTTTCTTTCAAGCTGTTGCTTGTCTTTCAGTGTAGCTTGTACTGTCTATATTATAATACAGAAGTGGTGACTCTTCAGGTTGTAGAGTCTTGACAGTGTAACTTTATGGCTTGTGGTTTTTGGGTAAAGCTTTGAAAGGCCATTCTCAATCCTTATAGCGTTTTCTTTTAGCACTTCTGTGGCTTTGGCTTTATGGTTAGATCATTCATCTATCTTTATTGTTTTGTACATCATAAGATGGCAGTTTTAACTTATTTTTTTTTACAGCTTATTTATTTGGCTGCCCTGAGTCTGCCTTGCTGTGCATGGGCTTTCTCTAGTTGTGGGCGAGCAGGGGCTACTCTCTAGTTGTGGTGCACAGGCATCTCATTACAGTGGCTTCTGTTGTTGTGGAGCGTGGACGCTAGGCATGAGGGCTTCAGTAGTTGCTGCATGTGGGTTCAGTCGTTGTGGCTTGCAAGCTCTAGGCACTTGGGCTCAGTCGTTTTGGCACCTGGACTTAGCTGCCCTGCAGCATGTGGGATCTTCCCGGACCAGGGATCAAACCAGTATCCCCTGCATTGCAAGGCGATTCTTAACCACTAGATCACCAGGGAAGCCCTTACCTTAATTTTGTCACAAATTATTAGCCAATTGTCCCTACACCATCTGTTGAGTGGTCTGTATTTTCACCATTGATTTGAAAAGTCCCTTGTATCACATACCAAATTCTTATATATATTTTAATGCAGTAATGCATATGTCATTCTTGCAGTTAAAATTTCTTTTTTTTTTTTCATTTTGATGTCTGAAAACTTCTGAGTAACAAAATTACTCAGTTGTGAATTGATTCAGACCTCCCATAGCTTGCTTCACAGGGGGAGGGTAGATTTATAGCAGGGTTATCAGAATTTTTTGTCCATGTGAGCAGCTGTGCTCCGAGAAGAAAGAAAAGGAAGGAATACTAGCAAGAGACATGTTGTGTGTCTGAAACTGCCCCTTTTCGTCAGGAAAGCAGTAGCTTTTTGGGAAGGCCTACCCTGTAGGCTTCCATGTGCTTCTCATCAGCTAAGGTTAGAACACATGGCTTTGCCCCTGGATGCAGAAAAGTGTGCACCTAATAGCGCAGATTGATGCCTCAAACCACATTGGGGTCCTCTTAGGCGAGGGGGTGAGTGCACATTGGAGAAGGAACTTAGAGGATGTGCTACATCCTTCATCTTTTTCCCCTCGAGAATTTCCTCAGACAGTCATTTTTCTAAGGACCATTTTTTATAGTTCTATTTACTTTTGGCTGTGCTGGGTGTTGGTGCTACGCAGGCTTTTCCCTACTTGCGACGAGTGCAGGCTTCTCTCTAGTTGCGGTCCACGGCTTCTCACAGTGGTGGCTTCTCTTGTTGCCGAGCATGGGCCCTAGAGCACAGGCTCAGTAGTTGTGGCTTAGGTGCTCCGCAGCATGTGGGATCTTTCCCGATCAGGTATCAAACCCGTGTCTTCTGCATTGGCAGGCAGATTCTTTACCACTGAGCAACCAGGGAAAACTCCCTCAGATGTTGATAGAAGGCTGGCAAGGAGAGGGAGATAGTTTATACAGAGTTAAGATATTCAGTTTGATGAGTGTTTGTTGGCAGTTGCATATATCTGTGTACCACCACCTGAAACAAGATATAAAATACTTCTAAGACTCCAAAAAGTTCCCTTGTATCTCTAGTTGATCTCTTTACTAACTAGAGATGGTCGGTAACCCGGCAATCATTTTTCTGATTTGGGCTCTCACAGGTTTCCCAATTCTGGAATGTCATATAAACGGAATCATACAAAATGCATTCTTTTTGTGTCTTCTTTCACTCAAGATGGTCTTTGAGATTCATCCATGTTGTGCACATTGTCAAAGATAAAGCTGGATGCCAGTTAAAGTGGTAAGGTCAGATATTTTAGTAAATAATAACTATTGCAACAGGGAAAAGAATCTAGCATGAACTAAACCCAACTCTGATTTGTATAGAGGGTGTGCGAAGGGGAGAATGAGGGAGGAAGCAGGAGGACAAGCCAGGAATCAGTAGAATCAGAGAAAAATTATAGAAAGTGTGAAAAGGGGAGTTAGTCCATGTGAAACCATCTGGATTTACTAACTGGGAGACAGCAAGGCTCTATCTTCAGGTGTTGCCTGGAACAAACAGTAAATTCTTCTAGAGTTTTCTCAGGTCTGCACCCTATGGGGAACTGGAGACATCCTTAGGGGTGTGGCCTTGAGCTGCTAGAAACTATGTCAATGTTTGCTCAGGTCTTTATATTATAGGCCAAGATCGAGGTCTAGTCCAGGAGGGCTCGTTGGAGCCTGGCTAGAATTTGGTCGAGGAGAGAATCTTTGTCACTGTAAAATGGCTTGCTCCTTTGTATGTTGTGTGAATACACCATGATTTATTCATCCACTCAGCTGATGATGAACATTTGAGTTGTGTCTAGTTTTTGGCCATTCTGAATAGATGGCAATGAACATTTTTATATAAGCCTTAAATTTCTCTTGGATCCAAGAGTAGAATTGGTTAGTCATAGGGTGAGTATGCATTTAACTGCAGACAGATTTCCAAAGTGGTTTATCAGATTATACTTTCCACCAGCAATGTGCCAAAGCTCCGGTTGCTCCATATCCTCATTTAACATTTGTCAGTGGGTGAGCAATAGCGTCTCATTATGGCCTTAAATGGCATTTCCTTGGTGACAGATGTATACTTATTGGCTTTTCCTACATCTTCATTTGTGAATTACCTATTAAAGTCCCCGCCTATTTTTATTGATGATGATAATGTTGATTTTTGACTTGTTAGAGTTCATTGTATATTTTGGATAGAGAATCTTTTTAAGATGGATGTGTTTTACATATACATACACATATAGGAAAATGTGGTGTGTGTGGTCATTTTGTCACTAAATTGTGACCAACTCTTTGCAACCCTATGCACTGTAGCCTGCCAAGCTACTCTGTCCATTCTCCAGGCAAGAATACTGGAGTAGATTGCCATTTCCTTTTCCAGGGGACCTTCCCAACTTGGGGATCGAACCCTGGTCTCCTGCATTGCAGGCAGATTCTTTACCGACTGAGCCACCGGGGAAGCCTAACATATAAGAACGTGAGCTGCTTGGCTCTGTGGGTAAAAATCCAACTGGCAGCACTGGTATAGGTCTATTTCTGTTTCATCAATCTATTTTTCCACCTTTATGCTGAGACCACAGTGTTTTGATTACTTCAACTTTATAGCGGGTCTGAAAATTAAGTAGTATTAAGCAGTTTTAGTTCTCCAACTTCACTCTTCTTTTGAAGATTTGTTTGGGCTATTTTAGATCCTTTGTGTTTCCATTGTAGAATCAATTGTTAGTTTCTTAAAAAAAAAAAAAAGATGGCTAGGGTTTTGACTGAGAGTTAGTTAGAAACAGCATTATTTAGGTCCATGGCATCCTGTTACTATGTTCTGTGTTATAGTAATTACATTTTCTGGTGTTGTTATTAAAAAGTTAGATATGGGACATTACACCAAGGGGACTGACTTGATTCTCCTAGTTATTTCACTCTCTGTGAATGTAGGTTCCTTTTCCATTTACACTTTGTCCCCTATTCAATGACTTCTTACAAGCAAGACAGTAGATTGTAGATCATATTACTCCTTGTAAAGTAATTAGATGTTACATGAAGCCAAGAGGCCATGCCAGTAGTCTCCTTTGGGAGGAAACTATTCTGTGAGTCTTCTTAGTTATTCAGACCCAGTTTTTCAGCTGATTGATCCGTTAAGGTCTGCTGATCTACTCAGGAAAGCAACAAGAAGCTTTCCAGAGTTCCCAAGAAGGAAGCGAATCCAGACTCTGTTTAGGTACAGAGTCTGTTGCCCTCAAGACTTTGCTTCCTGTCTTCCATTTATAAACCAAGAATGAAACCAACAGGAAATAGAAACCAAAAATTGAAACTAAAAGATGTAAAAGAACAACAATAAATTTAAAAATGAGAGCAGTATCTTAAAGACCACAGGGCTTCCCTGGTGGCTCTGACAGTAAAAAGTCTGCCTGCAGTGCAGGAGACCTGGGTGGGATCCCTGGATTGGGAAGATCCTTTTGAGGAGGGCATGGCTACCCATTCAGTATTCTGCCTGGTGAATTCCATGGACGGAGGAGCTTGGCGGGCTACAGTCCATGGGGTTGCAAAGAGTCAGACACAACTGAGTGACTTAACTCTTAGACCACAAGCAGTGTACAGTTAAAATCCCTAACTGAAGAGTTCAGGTTTTTTTAAGCATGAGGCACCTGTTCTCCTTGCTTGGCCCTGCAATAAACCTTTCTCTGCTTAAAAAAAAAAAGAAAAAGAAAAATCCCAGACTTGAAAAATTAAAAAAAGAAATCTTTTAAATTATTTATATATTTTTTTGGCTGTGCCAGGTCTTAGTTGCAGCACAAGGGATCTTTTATTTCAGTTGCGGCATGAGAAATCTTAGTTGAGGCATGTGGGATCTAGTTCTCTGACCAGGGATCGAACCTGGGCCCCCTGCACTGAATGGTGTGCAGAGTCTTAGCCACTGGACCACCAGGAAAGTCTCCCAGACTTGAAAATTAATGCTGAGAATACTCATTGACCTTTTTTTTTCTTTTTTTTTTGCAATTGCTGCTGCTGCTGCTAAGTTGCTTCAGTTGTGTCCGACTCTGTGCGGCCCCATAGACGGCAGCCCACCAGGCTCCCCCGTCCCTGGGATTCTCCAGGCAAGAACACTGGAGTGGGTTGCCAATATATGGAATTACATATCTGCATATGCATCTGTGGGCTTCCCTCATGGCTCAGCTGGTAAAGAATCTGCCTGCAATATGGGAGACCTGGGTTTGATTTCTGAGTTGGGAAGATCTCTCAGAGAAGGGAATGGCTACCCACTCCAGTATTCTGGCCTGGAGAATTTCATGGACTGTGTAGTCCATGGGGTTGCAAAGAGTCAAAACACAACTGAGCGGCTTTCACATACATATACATCTATAAGTAGGTAAACAATACACACACACACACACACACACACACACACACACACGACAAATACCTACCATTTAAGCACCTGAAACATTGGGTGGGCGTGCATGCTCAGTTGCCTCAATGTCCAACTCTTTGCAACCCCATGGACTATAGCCCGCCAGGCTCCTCTGTCCTTGGGATTCTCCAGGCAAGAATACTGGAGTGAGTTGCCACGCCCTCCTCCAGGGGATCTTCCCGACCCTGAGGTTGAACCTGCAACTCCTGTGTTTCCTGCCTTGCAGGCAAATTCTTTACCAGTGAGCCCTTTACTGGGGAAGCCCTGAAACGTTGGGGGTGGGGTCTGAATCCACACTGGTAAGTAGGTTTGTAAAGTAGTCAAATTAATTTCCCTGAAGGTTCCACAGCTTGAACAAACTAGTACTTAGGGTTGTTTTGAGGGTGCTGTGTGTTTCTATTTGTCAGGCATTTGAATAATGCCTGGCACGCAGTAAGCACATGGTGAGTCTCCAGGAGAAGTGAAACGAACCAGCCGCTGCCTTGTTCCTGCTAGTCTGAGACAGCAGGGAGGGCCCCTTCCCGTTCCCTGAATCCTCAGATGAAGAAATCCCTGTTGGAGGGCGTTTCACAATTTTCCATGAATTTTCCAATATTGCAGTTGACACTCATGCAAATAGGACAGAATCAGTAAATGTTTCTTTAACGAAGAGATGGTTGGGCCAGATCAGTGTTTCTCATGGGAGGAATGTGAGATGGTTTTAGGTGGGACAGAGATAGATCTTTTAAATGTTAATAGTTAGGTATTTGTTACAGTGTGTCTTAGAAGGAAATACTAGGTAGCACATCAGAGCTGAGTACTAAGAAAATTGAGTTTATTTAAAGACCTATTACTTTGGGGAGAGGTTGTTGGCGAGGGAAGGATTGAGCGTTTGGGGTTAGCAAGTACAAGCTAGCATATATAGGATGGATAAGCAATGAGGTCCTACTGTGTAGCCCAGGGAACTGTATTCAGTATCTGGTGATAAACCATAATGGACAAGAGTGTGAAAAAGAATATATTAATAGATATATGTATAGCTGAGTCACTTTGCTGTATAGGAGAAATTAACATATCATTGTAAATCAGCTATACTTCAGTAAAATAAATTTTTGAAAAAGACATATTACTTTGACTCGGTGGTACGTGAGTGTCATGAACATTTTGAAAGCAGCAGTAGGTTGGATGAAGATTGAGTGACTCTTTCAGGTCTTTCCAAATCTGAGATTGTTGACTCTTCGATTCTGAGTTTGAAACATGAAATCATGATGTTCAGATGGAAGGGATGTTTTCTGAGTTTGGGAAACAAGAGTGCGATCGTGGACATGACAGCAGACCTAGGTGCACAGTACCAGGGAGATCTCCGCTGTTAACATTTCAGGATCTACTTTATAAGTCTTACATGTTCATTCTAACAAACTTAGGGATGTCCTGTCCATGTAATCTTGTAGCCTATCTTGTCGACCTGATACTATAAGTCCAGGTTCAGTGGTCTTATATAAAAAAAATAATCTTTATGTTCATTCCTAATTATTTCCTAAGGATAAAATCCCGGTAAATGGGACTGTTAGCCATTGTGTCCACACGTAACTCTGGCTCTTTGTACCTGTGGCCACAGTTCCTTGAAGCATGACTGCCAGTTACCAGTTTGGGCAGCGGTGCCCCAGGACCCTCTTCTCATCCCTCTCCAAAGCCAGGTTCTGCTGAAAAAGAGTTTTATTGCAGATTTGGTAGGAGCACTACTGCTCTCTGTTTTTGCTTTCATCTTCTTTTTGTGTGTGTGTGTGATCATCAGTAAGGCTGAGCTTTTCGTTTGTTCACTGGCCAGTTGCTGCTTCTTTTGTGAATGGTTCATTTTTGTCCTTTACCCATTCTTCTGCGATACTTGTTTTTTCCCTTATTAATGAGTCCTTTATATTGTAAGGATATTAGCACTTTGTGGCTTGTTACACATTATTTTTCTAGTGTAATATTTGCTTTTTATGTTTGTTTATGAAGTCCAAAGTTACTGCTGCTTTTTTTTTTTTTTTTAATGAGTTTTTTGGCTGCACTGGGTCTTTGTCGCGGCTCTCGGGCTTTCTCTGGTTGTGGGTGCAGCCTTCTCATCACAGTGGCTCCTCTCGGTGTGGAGCACGGGTTCCAGGGCACGC
This sequence comes from Muntiacus reevesi, assembly GCF_963930625.1. Taxonomy (NCBI): domain Eukaryota; kingdom Metazoa; phylum Chordata; class Mammalia; order Artiodactyla; family Cervidae; genus Muntiacus; species Muntiacus reevesi. The sequence goes on from NC_089250.1 coordinate 201,144,493, forward strand.
GGGCTTCGGTAGCTGCAGCACGAGGTATCCGTTGCTTCATGGCCAAACTTCTGTTGCTCTTGTTGTAAAGACAGTATTAATTTTTTGATGGGAATAGTTGATTTAATTAAAAAAGAAACAGAATAGCACCATTTAAAAATGGCAAATATTCCTCTTGTTAGCTACTTCATTGCTAAATGTTAACGTTGGGAGAGTCCCTTATAGTCATGGTGGTTCGTCACAGTTTGGTACCACTTTTTTGGTAATTTTATTTTTTATTTATTTTTAACTAATTTTCATTGGAGTATAGTTGCTTTACATTGTGGTGTTAGTTCCTACCACAAATACACACCTAGTACAGCAAAATGAATCAGCCATACATGTACCTATGTCGCCTCCCTTTTGGACTTCCTTCCAATTCATGTCACCACAGAGCGTTGAGTGGAGTTCCCTGTGTATACAGTAGGTTCTCATTAGTTGTTTTATACGTACTATTAATATCGTGTGTATGGCAATCCCAACCTCCCAGCTCCTCCCACCATTCTCCCATCCCCTGCTTGGTATCCATACATTTGTTCTCTGTGTCTGTCTCCATTTCTGCTTTGCAAATAGGATCATCTCTACCATTTTTCTAGATTCCACATGTATGCATTAATACACAGTATTTTTGTTTTTCTCTCTCTGACTCACTTCATTCTGTGTGACAGTCTCTAGGTGCATCCACATGTCTACACATGACCCGATTTCACTCCTTTTTATGGCTGAGGAGCATTCCATTATTTATAGGTACCACATCTTCTTTACCCTCTCCTCTGTGATGGACCCTTAGGCTGCTTCTGCACTATTTTTTAAAATCGAAGTGTAGTTGATTTACATGATTGGTCGTTTCCGGTGTGCAGCAGGGTGGTTTCAGTTATACATGTATATGTGGCAGTACTATCTGAGCCACTCTCTGATGCACGTGGTCTTGGATTTTAACTTTTCTGGAGTCAGATGTGTCTTAACTCTCAACATTACTTGCAGTCACTGTCAAGTGACATTAGAGGTGTCCTTACCTGTGCAAGCAGACACAGATTCCTGGTGGCATGGCCTGCTTGGAAAGCTGTGACCACAGCCCCAGTGCTTTAGTCTACCTACCTTTTAAGGCCATTTGAAGAAAGAACACAAATCCTGTTTGCTGTTGAAAATCATTCCTTGATATCGTCTGATGAGATCAAGAAAGAGCCAGTAGCCAAACTTCCAGGCTGAGGGTCAGCTGCTTGGAAGAAAATCTCAGAGAGAATGTTGGAGATCTCTTAAGAAATGCACCCTCGGGGCATCCCTGGTCGCTCAGTGGTTAAGACTCTGCCTGCCAATGCAGGGGACATGGGTTCAATCCCTGATCCGGGAAGATCCCACCTGCCATGGAGCTACTAAATGCGTGTGCCACAACTATTGAGCCTGTGTTCTAGAATCCGGGAGCCACAACTACTGAAGCCTGCATGCCGGGCGCCCATGCTCTGCAACGAGAGAAGCCACTGCAATGAGGAGCTTCTGCACAACTAGAGAGTGGCCCCTGCTGTCTGCAACTAGAGAGAAAGCCGCGAGCAGCAGTGAAGACCCAGCGCAGGTGAAATAAATACATAAACAAATATTAAAGGAAAGAAATACATCCTCACCAATGCCCTCGGTGACACAGAGGTCAGTATTGTGTGGAAAGGCCCAGACATCCTGAAAGTGAAGGCTTAGCCAGCTTACCTCACTCTTTTTTCTGTCTGTACAAGAGAGAGGGAGATGATGACACTCTGGCCCAATAAAGGAGCTTTTTCAATAATTACAAAAGTAAAATTCTAAGCAATTAAAAAAGAAACATTCACTGATAGTGTTTTTTAAATTTCTTTTTTCAATCTTGAAATTGATGGTGTCTTATATGACGAAATATAGTGTACGTGTTATGAACCTCTTGCCATCCCCAGTTCTTTTAGTTCATAGATTTCTTTCTTTTTTTTTTTTTTTCCCTTCGGCCGCCCTATGCAGCCTGTGGGATCTTAGTTCCCCTGCATTGGGGGTGTGGAGTCTTAACCACTGGACCATCAGGGAAAGTCCGCTAGTACCTGTTATAGATGACTGGTTAGTATTCATTGTGGAGGTGCACTGTTACCTGCTCAGCTGCATTGGCGGCCTGTAAATCCTGAATCACGGTGCTCACCTCCCATCGGACTTCCCAGGAGCAGGGCCCAGCAGCGCCCTCTTCCTTTCTCTTCCTAGCAGTGTGTTAATTCAGCTTTTTATCTTGGCTGCTCTCCCAGGCTAAACTGTGAGATTCTTTTTAACTCCAAGGCATGGTAACCACCGGCAGTCGTCTTGATTTGAGGACTGGGCAGAGACATGTGATGGTAGCCTTAGGAAGCAGGAGTCATGGGAACTAGTGATCGGGGGTCCTTGTGTTATGTCTGTGTGTCTCCCCAAGTGACTGGGGGGTCCTTGGGTTATGTCCATGCATCGCCCCACCTTTCTGTACCGCCGAACAACACTGACTGCGCCCTGAGTGCTGTGGGATCCATCCCAGGCTCCTGCCAGGCCCTGTATGACCTGAGTCCACTTCTCTCTCCAACCTCCTCTCCAGTTTCTCCTGTTTCCTTTCTCTCCAGCCCTCCCTATTTCCTGCTTCTGGAACATTCCACGTCCATCCCCACCCCAGAGCGTTTCTGCCTGCAGTTCCTCCTGTCTTGAATGACTTTTGCACAGCTGCCCTTCTCTAATTCTCTAGGACTCAGCTCAGCCATGCCCTGGAAGAGAGGCTTTCCCTTTAACCTCTGCTATAGCTCCTCCATTCACCATATAATTATATCCCTCGTTTGTCGTGATCTCTGTCTCTGTCGCTTCTCGGTTTTGTTCACCACTGTAATCCAATGCCCAGCACTTAGCAGACAATAAATACTGCTAGACACTCAATAAACATTGCTGGACTGAATCAATAGCATTAAATTGACTGATAATGCTGAGTTGGAAGGAATAGAAACTGCTCCTTGTTATCCAAGAGGGCACTAGTGAATCCAGCGGGGAACACTTAGAGGGAGACAAATTGATCAGCTTTTCAGCAGTTGGAGCTTCTTGGTGATGGGGCGAGTGCCTTCTCTGTGGGGAGTAGTCAGCAGTGGTTCAGTGTTGTCGACAGGATTCTTGCCCTGGATGTTGGGGCAGGAACAGTTTGACCTGTGTTCTCATCACATCTACGTCATCTACTGGTCTTGCTTCAACTGCACATATGACTTTTACCACTAGATGGCGAGAAATGATTCCTAAACCATTGCTTCTTTTTTTTTTTTTGGATAATTGCTTGTGGGATCTTAGTTCCCCCACCAGGGATTGAACCTATATCTACTGCAGTGGAAGCTCAGAGTTGCAAGTCTACTGCCGGACTGCCAGGGAGTTCCCAAGAACACTTTTTTCATAGCGCTTACATACCCAACATACATTGAAACAGAGGTTTCACAAAAGCGGTCCTGACTTCTCCAATATAGTATGATGCTGCTAACTTCTGCTTTACTGTGTTCTACTTCATTTTTTTAAATGGAGATTTGCAAACTATTACATTGATTTTGTGATATGAATGGGTCACAACTCATTGCTTGAAAAGCGCTACTTTCATTGGCCTAGATGCATGTCTTAGTTCCCCAACCAGGAATTGAACCCTTGCCTTTAGCGGTGAAAGCATGAAGTCCTAAGCACTGGACCTCCAGGGAATTCCAGAGAACCACTGTTTTAGACAGCTGAGCAAGTTTGCTTTGTAAAACTCTGTGGGTCTGCTGTTCTCCTTGGACAGTCTGGGCTTTTAGTAAATTGTGTTCCTTAGTACTTTGTGTGTTGGTGTGTTGAGTTGCTGCCTTGAGTAGCTCCACATATGTGCCTCCTTGTGAATGCCCATGGTTGTGGAGACATGGGTGCAGGAGACTGGGGGGCATGTTTGTACCGAATTCAGCAGCTATTGCTGTTAAGGCAGCAGTAAGCCTTGATGGTAGAGGCTTCCCAGGTGGCACAGTGGTAAAGAATCTGCCTGTCAGTGCAGGAGATTCAGGAGACACAGGTCTGAGCCCTGGGTTGGCACGATCCCCTGGAGTAGGAAATGGCAACCCGCTCCAGTATTCCTGCCTGGGAAATCTCATGGACAGAGGAGCCTGGTGGGGCTACAGTCTGTGGGGTTGCAAAGAGTCGGACGTGACTGAGTGACTGAGCCCATAAGCCGTGTTGGTAGGTATGAAGAAAAGAAAAGATGTAAATATGTGTCTGGGAGCTTAGAACTTAACTGGGTGACAGCATACACGCACACACACACTCGCTTTAAGTTTCAGCTTACTTACCAGGCAATGTGGAGTGGATGTATCATGCAGGATATCACTTAGAATGCTTAAGGTTGTAAGTAACAGAAGCCTGACTCAATTTGATGTAAGTGGTAAAGACATTCATTATCTCACTAAATTTTCCTTGCGGGGTAGAGAAGGCTCTGGGCCCCTGGGGGGTGTGGTATGGCCCTAGGGATCCAGATTCCTTCCCTGACTTCTCATTTGTCCTGAGGCTGGTTCCACTCATGATTGCCGGGAGATTTCCAGTGGTAATCAGAGCTTTAGCTCCCCGGCTTGGAACACAGCATCTATCATTCTTGTAGTGTAGACTAGGGTTGAGAACCTTTAGGCTACCCTGGCATTTCCCAAATTGGAGCTGTTTTATTTGTTCCTGGTTTCTCCACCACAGCCTCCTTAAGGGACATGAAAGGACTGACAGAGTCAGGAGAAATACTTTGTTAGTTATTAGTGATATTTGCTATTTATTTTGGGGTCTCCCTTCCCCTGGACACAAAACTTTTGTTTGAGCAGTTACCTGACTAGCTCCGGCCAGTGAGTTTGCTGTGTGAATAAATGTTCGAAGAGCTGTATGAAATATGAGGTGAGCTTACTTGCTGTTTAGGGTCCTGGGAAAGGAATGAATGATGTGTGGGAACAGAGAGGTAAGAAATGACTGCTGGGGAGTGTGATGGGAATGACTGTGAATTTAAAGGTGGATGGATGAGTCTGTTTAAACTTGTACTGGAGCATTGAATGTTATTTGGCTTTTTATTTTTTTAAATTGAAGTGTAGGGGATTTTTTACTGTGTGTTAATTACTGATTACAACATAGTGATTCAGTTATACATATATGTGTGTGTCTTTTGTTTGTGTATACTCCCACACATACGTTCTTTTTTAAAATACTCTTTCCTGTTATGGTTTAATGTAGGATATTGAATCTAATTCTCTGTGCTATACAGTAGGACTTTGTTGTTTATACATTCTGCATATAATAGCCTACATCTGCTAACCCCAGCCTTCCTCTCCATCCTCCCACCAATCCCCTCCCCTTTGACAACCACCAATCTGTTCTCTATGTCCATGATTCTGTTTCTGTTTCACCAGTTCAGTTCAGTTGCTCAGTCGTGTCTGACTCTTTGCGACCCCATGGGCTGCAGCACGCCAGGCTTCCCTGTCTATCACCAACTCCCGGAGCTTGCTCAAACTCATGTCCATCGAGTTGGTGATGCCATCCAACCATCTCAATCTCTGTCGTCCCCTTCTCCTTCTGCCTTTAATCTTCCCCACCATCAGGGTCTTTTCCATTGAGTCAGTTCTTGGCATCAGGTGGCCAAAGTATTAGAGTTTCAGCTTCAGCATCAGTCCTTCCAATGCATATTGAGGACTGATTTCCTTAAGGATTGACTGGTTTCATCTCCTTGCAGTCCAAAGAACTCTTAGGGGTCTTCTCCAACACCACAGTTCAAAAGCATCAGTTCTTCGGTGCTCAGCTTTCTCTATAGTCCAACTCTCATATCCAAACATGACTACGGAAAAAACCATAGCCTTGACCAGATGGACCTTTGTCGGCAAATGTTTCTGTTTCATAGATAGGTTCATTTGTGTCATAGTTTAGATTCTAAATGTAAGTGATATCACATGGTATTTATCTTTCTTTTTCTGACTTCGCTTATTATGATAGCCTCCAGTTGCATGATTTGGCCAGAGATAAATCTCTGGATCCTTGATCTGGTTCCTGGGAAGTTGCCCGTGGAACCTGGCCTGACCCTACTCTCTAATCACCTGTTTCCTTTTTCATCTCTTTCAGGTTCGCAGTGAGCATTGGCTACTGGCAGGACCCTTACATCCAGCATTTGGTGAGACTTTCTAAAGAGAGGAAGGCGCCTGAAATTAACAGAGGCAAGTGCCCAGCTCCTTCCCCTACCTCTCATGAATCCCTGGGGTTCTAGGAATTCATTCTTAAAAAGAGAGTTCTGGGGTGTACTGTCTTCACCAGAGTGTGGAGATGCTCGTTTCCCAACTTCCACACCAGCACAGTGTATTATGAAACTTTTAATCTTTATTCCTCTGGTACATGAAAAATGGTGTTTTACATTCCTCTTATTTTAAGGTGTGGTTAAAACTCATTATTCTGCGTTTAAAAGCCACTTACATATCTTTTACTGTGAGCTGTCTGTTCATGTAGGGGGTTATTTTTGTTCTTGTTGCCCTATTTGTTAGTAACATTGTTAGGTTCTGCAAGTAATTTCTAGCAAGGAAGTCAAAGGATTTGAGACAGGAGTGTGACTTAGTTGCAGCCAGATTGGAAAATTGACCACTGACCATGATTCTTGTGGGTTGGGGGGAATCTTGGCACTGAAGATGGGTCCTGTAGGTGGGTTCTGTAAGAATTGCAAAGAAATGTGTAAGTGGTGGTTCCTGAAGAGAAGGACATGGTAGTTAACATTGAACTGAGGGTAAGATTGGGCAGCAGTTAGCCCAGGCGAGGCCTGGCCAAGAGGCCTTCCTGAAGCCCGCCTCTGCCGCTGTCCAGACAGATTTCCCAGGGAATGTTCTGAAGGCAGGCAGCCGCTGTTCTTCAGAGTCCTGGCCGCATGGCAGCCCCCTTCCTTCTTCCTCTCCCGGGTCCACATCTCTAGAGTGGGGACCTCTAGCCCAGGAGTAGAGCACTGCCCAAACGTCTGAGGCGAGAACATTTTTCCCTCAAACTGAATCCATTGTGGATGATATTCTGCAGCATACAATAAAGATGATTTGCTAGAGGCATTTCCCTAGTGGTCCAGTGGATAAGACGCCATGCTTCCACTGTAGGGAGCATGGGTTTGAGCTCTGATTGGGAAACTAAGATCTTGCATGCTTCGTGGTGCGGCCAAAAAAAAAAAAAAGGTGATTTACTCGAAAAATAAAATGCAAACACAAGCCCAGAGTATTTGTTTGTTTATAAGTCATGTAGGGATTATCAATTGATTATTTATTTGGCTGAACCACACAGCTTTGTGGGATCTTAGTTCCCTGCCCAGGGATCAAACTCTGGTCCCGGGCAGTGGAAACACAGAGTCCTAACCACTGGACTGTTAGGGAATCCCCCCAATTATTTCTCAGCACATTCACTAAAATTTCTCTGTCAAATGACAAAGAAAGGTTCTGCATGCTTCTCAAATTTTTCTCTGAAAGCATTCACACCTTGAGTATCAGGCCTTTAGAACAGATAGCTGCTATCTTCCTGTCTCCCTTCTGGGTTTCCCGTCTCCTTTGTTCCAGCTCCTCACCCTAGAGCTTAACAAGTCCATCAATTAGGCCACCACTTGCTGGTATCTCCGCTTCCCCGCTCTGCCACCCTCACGTTGGTGATGCCATTTTATAAACACAGAGGCTGTAACCCACACAGGATGGAAGTGAAAGGAACAAGATAAGAATCATGGCTCTCTTTGCTTTGACATTCATCTGCCCAATTTCCTGACCTAAAAATGTTGTTTTCCATGTGTGCTCAGTCCCTGAATCGTGTCCAACTCTTTGGGACCCTATGGACTGTAGCCAGGCTTTGTCCATTGGATTCTCCGGGCAAGAATACTGGAGTGGGTTGCCATGCCCTCCTCCAGGGGATCTTCCCAACCCAGGGATCGAACCAGCATCTCCTGCTTCTCTTGCATTGCAGACAAGTTTTAGCAGAGTACTCGTTAACTTCCCCTAGAGCCTTGAAAAAGCACCTTTCCAAGAGGACATTTGGATCAGATGTCTTGATAAAAGACACTTGTCTTTCCTAAGTAACAGGACAGGGCATTTTGTTTTTCTTAAACTACCATTTAATTTGTATTTATTTTGGTCCGACCAGCTAAAAAGGGAGAATTTGAAAGTCATTATTTCCCCTAACCCTGAAGAAGGGCAAAGTGTTGTTTTGCTCTCCCTAGCACTCTGGGCTTTGCACGGATTATTCCTGGCGTCACCAAGTGATAGCTTGCCTCTCTGTCTGTCGCTTAGGATACTTTGCTCGAGTCCATGGCGTCAGTCAGCTTACAAAGGCATTTCTACGGAAGACGGAATGTAATTGTCAAATTCTAAACCTTGGGGCCGGGATGGATACCACCTTCTGGATGTTAAAGGTAAATTTCCCCCCTTTTCTCCAGTCATTTTAATTTAGTTTGTTGAAGATGTTCACCTGGTTCAAAAACTTGAAAAAATAGATTAAAACGGGGTGACAGCCTGTCTCCCATCCCCCACAACTTCCATCAGCTCCGTACTTTATCCCACCAGGGCCCTAGTGAAGATATGTGGATTGTTGCTCACATTTTGCTGCCACAAACAGGGTTATAATACAATTCCTTGGGTACATTTTCCTCTGCACGGGTGGATATGTATCAGGAGAAAGAACTCTACCAGTAGAACTGCTGAGACAAAAGAAGACATGTGTTTGTAATTTTGATGAGAACTGAAGATTTTATTGTTAGAATAACAGTGTCTTAGGTAGTAACATTGGGAGATTTGCAAGACTGGGTAAAGATAACATGATCCAAAGTCTTTTTGAAGTCATTCTCTGATTTGATTCCTCAACTGTTCTGTTTAGGGTTGTTCAAGGGCAGGTGGGATTACACTCAATCACAGGTAAAGGAAACTTGGGTCTGGTTAGTGGCAGACCCAGCGCTGAAGTTCTGGTCTTTGATTTCTGGACTGGATTTTATCACCAAATCTTTTCCCTACAAATATCTCACTGATGGCATTTTTCTTTCTTTCTTTCTTTCTTTTTTTTGGTAGGTTTGTACAGAGTTTTCTTGGTTCTTCTATCAGGTGGCAGTAATGGGTATGTGCATTTCTCCAGATTTCTTGCCGACAGAGAGCAAGATAAATCAGAAGGTATAGGCATAACTCAACCTGCATTATCTGTTTTGTTCCCTGTCACCTGACAAGAAGGTCTTTGGTCTTAAGAACTCTCAACCTTTCTCTTACTCAAAAATGAGTGGCCTCAACATGGCCCTGGTGTTAATAATTTGCCACTACATTCCTCCTTCTGGATAAGATAACTGATATTTATGACGTGCTTTTTTTTTTTTTTAATCTATTTATTTATGGCTGTGCTGGGTCTTCGTTGCTGTGCAAGCTTTTCTCTAGTTGCGGCAAGTGGGACTACTCTCTGGATGCAGGGCCTGGGCTTCTCATTGTGGTGGCTTCTCTCGTTACAGAGCTTGGGCTCTAGGGCACAGGCTTGGTAGTTGTGGCACGTGGACTTCAGCAGTTGCGGCTCCCGGGCTCGAGAGCACAGGCTCAATCACTACCACTCTGTGGCATGTGGGATCTTCCCGGATCAGGGATTGAACTCGTGTCTCCTGCATTGGCAGGCAGATTCTTTACCACTAAGCCACCATGGAAGTCCCTATGAAGTGCGGTTACATACGTGACCTCAGGAATTAACATGAGAACTCTGTTGGGGAAGCTTACACAGATGGGGAATATGGGGTTTTGGAAGTTCTTCCCCCATATTGGACAGCTAGTAGCATTGGGATATGGGCCAACACTGGCCTCCAGCTCATCAAGTTCCCAATTCCTTCCTCTTTTTTCTGCACACAGCCCTGTGGTCACTTGGGGGCTCTTTTCTATGGGTTAGTTGTGCCTCTGTAACACCATGACCTTCGTGTGGTTCCACTGGAATAGAATGCAGTGTAAAAGAGTGTATCGCCAGCATCAGTACGGGCTGCTGGAGAGATCCCTCTTCCTGATACCCTTTGCACATGGTCATGTTTTTTTTTTTTTCTTTTTCCCCCGTCTTGTAGGTGAATTAATCATTAATAAATCTGAGATTTTAATTTCTGAGCAAGGTACACTGAGGCATATGTGCCCCTTGCAAGAAAAAAAGACAAGGGGCTTCCCCAGCGGCTCAGTGAGTAAGAATCCGCCTGCCAAATAAATGCATGAGACAGGGGTTCAATCCCTGTTTCAGGAGGATCCCACATGCCACAGAGCAGCTAAGCCCATGCACCCCGACTATTGAGCCTGTGCTCGAGAGCCCAGGAGCCTCAACCACTGAGCCCATGTGCCGCAGCTACTGAAGCCTTCATGCCCTGCAGCCTGTCCTCTGCAGCAAGAGAAGCCGCGGCAACTAGAGAAGGAGACACTGCACGCTGAAACTTGAAAAAAGCCCACGCAACAGTGAAGACCCAGCACAGCCAAAAATAAATAAATTTATTAGAAGAAAAAGAGGCAAGGAAGGGGACTAGCACAGGGCCTCAAAGTCCTACGTAGAAATTTGAAATCAGTGTAATTATCTGATAATTATATTGATCTAAAGGGTTTTTTTTTTAATCTAAAGTTCTTCTTTTTAAGACAGATATTATCTGGTTTGTTCTCTTAGAGCAAAGGTTGCACAGGCCAAATCCAACCTGCCACCTGTTTTTGTGAATAAAGTTTTATTGGAATACAGCCACGCACATTTATTTACATGTCACGTATGGCTGCTCTGGCACTTGGACAGCAGGGCTGAGTAGTTACGACAGAGATCTTTGGGTCTGCCAAGGCTAAACTGCTTTCTTTCTTGCCAGAAAGTTTGCTAATCCCTGTTTTAGAGCTGTATGTGCCTCTATAAAAGAGCAGGGAAATCTTGTCCATTGATCTTGATGTCTTGGGCTCTTTCCACCTGGGACGGCGCCCCCAGCTGCCCCAGCAGAGGCTCCTGCAAGTCACAGGCTTTCCGGGGCCACGCCCATGTGAGCTCATTCTGTATAATCTCAGGGGCTCAAGACTGAACAGTCACAGATGCCCATCTTCAGGCAGCAGGCAGGAACAGGGAAAGGTGATCTTGTCATGAGCCACAAAAGGGTAAGTGAAACCCTGTAAGGGTCCTCAGTCCTTTTTTTATTGTCATTTTCAACTGGAGTGTGATTGCTCTGCAGTGTTGTGTCGGTTTGTGCTGTACCACAACGCGGGTCAGCGCGCTGCCCTTAGTCCCCCAGTCGTGTCCGACTCTGCGACCCCTTGGACTGTAGCCCGCCAGGCTCCTCTGTCCTTGGGATTCTCCAGGCAAGAATCCTGGAGAGAGTTGCCATGCCCTCCTCCAGGGCATCTTCCCAGTCCAGGGATTGAACCCAGGTCTCCCGCAGTGCAGGCGGGTTCTTTACCATCTGAGCCTCCCGAGAAGCCCAAGTGAATCAGTGTGCATATATCCCCTCCCTCTTGAGCCTTCCTCCCACGCCCCCATCCCGCCCCTCTGTGTCATCACAGAGGGCCTTGATTCTTGGTGGCCCTTGGATTCTGTTTCTGCCCAGCCAGAGGATCAGGTGTGGAGGGGAAGCAGTCTCAATGTTGGCCGCCGGTGAAGCAGTCCATCACGTTGGATCTTTGATGAACCCTCTCTTCCTCGTGGCTGTTCCCTGCTCCCCCCTGGTGGCCACGCTCAGCCCTGGGTGTCTCCCTGCCTCCCGTGCCCTGTGAGCTGCTTGGGAGTGGTGTCAGAAGGGCCACAGCGAATCGCAGAATGAAAAGTTGAAGCATCACTTGCCAGAGCCATTTTGCCCTTTTCTGGAAGCTAAGAAAGAGGATGGCTGTTTGTGAAAAGCTCCCAGTGTGCCTTTTAGAAACTTTCTTTTGACAGTGACCCCTTATGCAAAATTCTTAGGAGGATCAAGTACCCAAGTGCCTGGGAAAGAGCTTTAAAAGTAAAAAGCAATGTAGGACACTATGCTGTCCTTCATTTATTTGCTTTGGATTGTCCTTGTGGTCTTCTGGAATTTTAGGCCTTTTTTTTTTTTTTTTTTTCCAATTTTTAGTAGCTTTTTTGACTGTACTGGGTCTTCACTGCCGCACACAGGCTTTCTCTAGTTGTAGTATGCAGGCTTCTCACTGTAGTGACTTCTCTTGGTTCAGAGCACAGGCTCTAGAGCACCGGCTCAATAACCCCATGGCACATGGAATCTTGCTGGACAAGAGATCAAACCTGAGTCCCCTGCGTTGTCAGGCAGATTCTTAACCACTGGAACACCAGGGAAGTCCCAATTTTAGGGTGTTCTTATTGCTCTGTACCTTGTGAGTAAAAGTTCTTGAAAGGTGTTGTAGAATTTCTTAGCAAAAGTCATTTCGGGGCATCCTTTAAACACGTCCTCCGAATATCTTCAGACAGCTTTTACCTAGCCCTGCTCTGCGGTCGTGCAGCAGGTGTGTGTTGCAACTCCAAGAGTGAACGGCTGAGGGTGGGTGAGCCCAGATTTCCTCTGATGGCAGGAAATCGTGTTATCCCTTTGTTCTGTTGCTTTTCTTTCTTCCTTCTTCCATCCCTCTCCTTCTCCCTCCTTCCCTCTTCTTTCCCTCTTCTCCCAAACCAGATCCCCTGAAATTTTAACTGAGGACCATTTTCCATGTGGGTGGATTTCCTCATTCTGTTCCTTGCCCTTAGGGGTCACCTTCCTACTCATGGTTTCTGCCCCCATCACTCTGTCCTCGGGCAGGTCTGCTCCCACTTCCTACCTGTCCTCTGTCTCTCATTTGCTGTTGTTGTTGTTCAGTTGCTAAGTCATGTCTGACTCTTTCTGACCCATTGGACTGCAACACGCCAGGCTCCCCTATTCTTCACCATCTCCAGGAGTTTGCTCCACTCTTCTCCAGTAGTATACTGGACACCTTCCAACCCGGGGGGGCTCATCTTCCAGCATCATATCTTTTTGCCTTTTCATAGTTTTCATGGGGTTCTTGCGGCAAGAATACTGGAGTGGTTTGCCGTTCTCTCCTCCAGAGGATCACGTTTTGTCTGAACTCTTCACTTTGACCCGTTTGCCTTGGGTGACCCTGCATGTCATGGCTCATAACTTCACTGAGTTACGAGAGTCCCTTTGCCATGACAAGGCTCTGATCCATGAAGGGACCATCTCTCATTCCTGTCTTCATAAATGGTATTCTTAGCTGCCGGATCGCTCAAGTCAGAAACAAGGGTATCATCCTTACCCCGCCTTTTTGTTTGTCCTATCCTACACCAAGGAAGCCCCCACCAGGCTCTGGATATCAGCCCCTTTCTGGGTATGTTGGCCAGGTTGTGGGGTGTCTTGTTTCTTGCTAAGTCTTGGGGTGTGGAGAGCTGCTACAGCAAATGGGGGTGGTGTTTTTGTCTTCACAGCGGAAGATGCATCTGAAAAGTACAGTTGAATTACAGTGTGTTACAGCAGAGTGATTCAGTTATACATATGTCTCTTTCCTTAGAGGTTATTATGAAATATTTGCTATAGTCTTCTGTGCTATACAATGTGTCCTTGTTTGTTATTTTCTATGTAGTAGTGTGTATATATGGGCTTCCCTGATAGCTCAGCTGGTAAAGAATCCGCCTGCAATTCAGGAGACCCCGGTTTGATTTCTGGGTCGGGAAGATCCCCTGGAGGAGGGCATGGCAACCCACTCCAGTATTCTTGCCTGGAGAATCCCATGGACTGAGGAGCCTGGCGGGCTACAGTCCAGAGGGTCAAAAAGAGTCAGACACGACTGAGTGACTAAACACCCAGCAGTGTGTATACATATAAAGTTCCCAACTTACCCCTCCCTTCTTCCCCTGTGATAACCCTAAGTTCCTTTTCTGTGTCTGTGGGTCTGTTTCTCTTTTGTACATAAGTTCATTTGTATCATTTCTTTTTTTTAGATTCCACATATAAGTGATATCATATAATTTGACATAATATTATGTTAGTTTCATAGTATTATTACATAATGATCTCACATCTGCAATACTTTTGTGTGTTTGTGTGTGTGTGTTCAGTTGCTTAGTCTTGTCCGACTCTTTGCGACCCCATGAACTGTAGCATACCAGGCTCCTCTGTTCATGGAAGTCTCCAGAACTGGACTCCAAGAATACTGGACTGGGTTGCCATTTCCTCAAGGGATCTTCTCAGCCCAGGGATCGAACCTGAGTCTCCTGTGCCTCCAGAATTGCAGACGGATTCTTTACCTTTGAGTCATTGGGGAAACCTATTTGCATACATTTGGGGCTAAGTTATTGATTGGATAGGGAGGAGAAGCTGGGAAGAATTGTAGCACAACCAGTAGGTGACTGGATGGGGGTGTAACCACTGACTAAGCTAGAAAAAGCAAGAGGGAAGGAGGGCTGTGTGTGTGTGCTTCACACTTTTAAAAATTGTAGCCACAGTATAAAAAACAATAACTGTACACCCCTTCAGTTCAGTTCAGTCGCTCAGTCGTGTCCGACTCTTTGCAACCCCATGAATCGCAGCACGCCAGGCCTCCCTGTCCATCACTAACTCCCGGAGCTTACTCAAACTCATGCCCATTGAGTCAGTGATGCCATCCAGCCATCTCATCCTCTGTCATCCCCTTCTCCTCCTGCCCCCAATCCCTCCCAGCATCAGGGTCTTTTCCAGTGAGTCAACTCTTCACGTGAGGTGGCCAAAGTACTGGAGTTTCAGCCTCAGCATCAGTCCTTCCAATGAATACCCCTAGCCAGGACTTGACTCTGTGTACATATGTCTGGACATACAAGATGCAAGGGCACCCATGGCGCCTACTAAGGGCAGGCCCCATTCTGAGTGTTACTCGTGTGTTTCTTCTTTAATCCTCACAACCCTATGAGGTGTTAATCATTTTCTCTACTTTTCAGATAAGGAAACATTGGCCCGGGACTTTAGTGACTGTCCCAAGGCCTTACAGCAAACAAGTGGTGTAATGGGGATTTGAACCTTTCCCCCACCCCCAGGCTCCAGAGTACCTGCTATTTACCTCCCCACTGTTCTCCACTATCACAGGAAAAAATAAATATATCACAAAATAGTGCTGACCCTAATTCCATGTGAAGTTTTCTGATATGTGTTACTTACCACATTGGTTTCTTGACCCTCTCTAATAGGTCTCAAGCTGTGTTTTTGAGAAATACCCTCATGTCCTACATCCAGACCACCTCTTAACATCCCTGTGACCATTCTCCTGGTTCAGACTCCCCATCGCTTCTCTCTTGGATGACTGCAATAATCTCCTTTTCCCCTTCATCCATTCTTGATGCTGAGACCAAGTAAATTGGAGGGTACATTTCTGACTATATCGTTCCCCTGATTTTATTTTAATTAATTTATTTTTTGTTTTGACCACTCTTTGAGGACTGTGGGATCTTTGTTTTCCCACCAGGGAACAGACCTTTGCCCCCAGCAGTAGAAGTGTGAGTCTTAATCCCTGGACTGCCAGGAAAGTCCTCAGTACCCTGATTTTAAATCCTTAAGCACCCCCATTGTTCTTTGGGCCCTAGGACTTGGTACATGAAAGTGATCGGTAAATGTGTGAGTAATAATTGTATAAAAATTGCAGGTGTGCTCAGTCACGAAGTCATGTCCCATGGACTGTAGCCCACCAGGCTCTTCTGTCCATGGGATTTCCCAGGCAAGAATACAGGAGTGGGTTGCCATTTACTTCTCCAGGGGATCTTCCTGACCCAGGGATCAAACCTGCGTCTCCTGCATTAGCAGGCAGGTTGTTTACCACTGAGCCACTGGGGAAACCTTGTATAAAGATGACACTCTGTTATTTTTCTCAGGATGAAGATCTTCTACCAAGGAAATATTTTGAAATCGACTTTCCGATGATAGTCACGAGGAAGCTGCACAGCATCAAGTAAGTGTGGCCTTGGCCAGAAGCAGGAGCCTGGTGGAATTCGGAACCAGCTCTGGGAGACCTCAGGTCCGGATGCAGGAGACTGCACATTTCATCCCCTCACTGCTCTCTTACCCCAGGACCCTCATTCCAACGTACTGTGCAGTTGTCAACAGGAAATATACCATCCTTTGTGACTCTTCTCTCTGTTTATGTCATTCCCTTGAACATTAACAAAAAAGTGACTTATAGTAGATTAGCAATCTGAATTAAAAAAATTTTTTGGAGTATAGTTGATTAGCACTGTTGTCTGTTAATTTGAATTTTTGTATTTTGCTTACTCCTTTATATCCGTAGGGTATAGAAAGGTGCCTGGCCCCAGAATAGATATGTAGTAAAATTCTTTTTTTTTTTTTTAATAACAATAGCATACTTGTTTATTAATTTTTGTGTGCGTGCTGAGTGCTGGGTAGGCTTTCTCTGGTTGTGGCAAGCGGGGGCTGCTCTCTGGTGTCCTGAGGGCTTCTCATTCTGGCGGCTTCTCTGGTTGCGGAGCTCGGGCTCGTGGGCAGTCAGACTTCAGTGGTTGTGGCTCTCAGGCTTAGTGGGATCTTCCTGGACCAGGGATCAAACCCGTGTCCCCTGCGTTGTCAGGTGAATTCTCAACCACTAGACCATCAGGGAAGTCCATTCAGAGTTTTTTGAATGAATGAATGGGAGGCTGAAATTATAGTTACTCTATAAGAGATGTTATACGGGCCATTCTGAGTTTAGTTTTTTCAAGGAGTTTGCCGAGTTGTAAGTGATGAGTTTGCTAATCTTTGCCAATTTTCTTTGCCCACATTAAATGCTTCACTTGGATGGACCTCCTCAATTCTCAGAGCCGACTCATAAATTAAGTGGCATCATTGACCCTTTTCTACAGGATGAGAAAACTGAGGCTCAGAGAAGTTTAGTTAATTTGCCTAAAGTCACCTAGCTAGAAGGGGTGGAATTGAAATTTAAACCCTGACTTCAAGACCAAGGTTAAGGTTTTCCAACAGTTATAACCTACAGGTCCACTCTCCTTTTTATAATGGTCATATAAATAAAATCCCAGTTCTTACATTTAACCAAATTTTTGATAAGCACAAAAGTTTCTGCTTATCCTTTAGAGATGTCTAATTCTCTAGACATCTAGAGAGAATTGGAGGTCATTTTCAAACTTTATTTTTTTAGTTTATCCTTGTATCTTTTGCCACTGCAGGACATGCAAGAGACGTGAGTTTGATCCCTTAGTCGGGAAGAGCCTCTGGAGGAGGAAATTGCAACCTGCTTCAGTACTCTTAACTGGAAAATTCCATGGACAGAGGAGACTGGAGGGTTACAGTCTAAGGGGGTCACAAAGAGTCAGACATGACTGTGCACACACACACATGAAAATAAGTTTTTTTACCCTTTCTAAATACAAAATTATATCTTACATTAAATATGCTTTGAAGCTGCTGTACTGTAATTCCGATGTTCTGGGAACACTACGAAGTGTGACTAAATACAAACTGTGACTAAACTTGTTGGAACTCTTGAGTGAAATCAGGGCAAGTAGGCTCAAGGCCCAGGGTGGTTTTCTGGGGTTAAAAAGCATTGACATTTGTGTATGGTTGTTGGGATATTGAACTTGGTTCTCTGATTGCTGATTTTTCGCATAGTCTTTTTTTTTTTTTTCTGTCCATACCGTGGCCTGTGGGATCTTAGTTGCCTGAACAGGGACCAAACCCAGGCCCCTGGCAGTGGAAGCACAAGTCCTAACCCCTGGACTGCCAGGGAATTCCCTAGTTTTTTGCAGATTCTTAATTGAGGGAGTTATCACATAAATGTTACTAAACTTTAGCTCCCAGTAGCAGTCAGTATTTTTAGTTTGTCTGTGAGAAATAATAAGCTATCTTAAAAAGTTCTGTTTGAGAAGAGGCAAGACACTAGTGATGACTTGAAAAAATATTGGAACATTTGAACAATTCTTCCTAGCCTCTCTGTAGCTGTTTCTAAGTAAGTGTGTTATGATCTGTTTGTGATTTGATAGCAGATTCTCCGTGTAAAGCTTAGCTGACCTAACCTGAGACTTATATCCCATAGACTTTTACTGTATGGGTCTAAGGGCAAGTGTGATTAAACAGATGACCGTTTGGCGTGGTCCTTCTTTTGAACACTAGTGATATTGGATTGGCCAAGGAGTCTGTTGGATATTTCCATAATATCTGATGGAAAAACCCGAGCGAGCTTTTTAGCCAATCCAGTATCTGTTTGCTGTGTCTGTGTGAGTGTGTTTTAGTGGTAAATGAGCTACTTGCCTCATCTTTCTTTTTCCCATCTTCTGCAGACTGAAACCTCTCCTATCAAAACCCATTTTAGACTTGCATTCAGAGGACACACTTCAAATGGGCAAGTATCCGTAACCTGAGTCATACAACCTGGGATGTAGGACCATGTCAGCTCTTTTTTCCCCTTTTCTTTTTAAAGATTGAGTGTGAGTGTGTGTGTGTATTTGTGTGTGTGTGTGTGTGTGCACGTGTGCACTCACATCTATCCTTCTGTTGCTACAATGTTCTCTTCCACCACTGTTACCAGGAAGAAATTTAAAATGGTTTTTGGTATGACTCAGGCTTCCTTTGATAGCTCCTGCAATGCAGGAGACCCCAGTTTGATTCCTGGGTCGGGAAGATCCACTGGAGATGGGACAGACTACCCACTCCAGTATTCTTGGTCTTCCCTTGTGGCTCTGCTGGTAAAGAATCCGCCTGCAATGCGGGAGACCTGGGTTCGATCCCTGGGTTGGGAAGATCCCCTGGAGAAGGGAAAGGCTACCCACTCTAGTATTCTGGCCTAGAGAATTCCATGGACTGTATGTACAGTCCATGGGGTCACAAAGAGTCAGACGCAACTGAGCGACTTTCACTCACTTGGTATGACTCACCTTAGATGTTCATAGGTCCCCAATCCTAAATCTTGTTTTTTTAGAGAGAATTTAAATTAGTTGTCAGTGTTTCAAAAATAGGAGATTTTTCATGAAAGTCTTGATTTCCAGTTTTGCTTGGAAATAGCAGATCTTGGAAAACATCAGATCCTGACTCGTGCATGGTGGTCACTGGGCAGCAACCGCCTTGGTTAGACAGGTCGTGTCCTCCCCAGCTCTGACCCCGCCACCCACTCTGTCTCACACCTGACCTGCTTCCTGGTTTATGTCACCTGCTTGGCCCCGCCTTCATTTTTCCCCTCAAAATTTTTTTTAAAATTTATTTATTTGGCTACACCGGGTCTTAGTTGCAGTACTCAGGATGTTCCATCTTTCTGCAGCATGCAGGATTTTTTTAGTTGTGGCATGTGGAGTCTGGTTCCCTGCAGAGGAATTAAACCTGGGCCCCTTCTTTAGGAATGTGGAGTCTTAGCCACTGGGCCTCCAGGGAAGTCCCTCCCCCCAAGTTTTAAGTATGAATGCTTGCAACAACACTTTCCTCATTTCTAAAGCCTCTCAAATTATAGTAAAACTCTTCCAGAATGTTCCATCATTCTCAGTCTGTATCTGATAGAGATGTTAAAGGGCCTTATAAAAATTCAGGTCAGAAAATGTGCTTAGAGAGGACGGCCTTCTCCGATGGGTGATGTAGATAGCACGACAAATGTCAGATAATTGGGTACGCCTCCTCTTTCACACAACCACAGTGCCTTAGACACCTACTAGTGATCAGATTACTAAGAGAGTGTCCACAGAAAATAATATCTCCCCCATCCTCTGTTGCCCTTACACAGATTGTAAGTAGAAATTGTTCAAGCTTTGTCATTTGCTGGCCGATTTGCTTTCTCCACACCTTGTCTATCATAAATTTCTATATGTTTGGTTAATATTTGAGTCAGAACGATTATCTGTAGTGAACTGTCTAATACTTTGCTGGAACTTTGATCCATCAGTGTAGAAACATACAAAGGAGAGAGGACCTTCCCCTTATCCCAGATAACCAGTGTTCCGAGTATTTTCTCATATAGATGAACAGTGTACCCAGAGAAAGGTGAATACTAATAAAGTACATACATAAATATAATCCAATGCCTGGTACATAAAAGATTCAGTGAATTTTTGTTGAATGAATGTCTATACAGATTGAATAAATATCTGTTGCAGTTTAACATGTATTTGTTGAATGAATGAATCTCTGCTTCTATATATGAATATAGGTTTATATGTAATTTTATTTTATTTTATTATTTTTTTATTTTTTATCTTTTTTAGTTCTATCACTTTATTGCTACCAACCCATCTCCCTTTACCCTCATGCACACATGCTCAGTCATGTAATCCCATGGACTTCAGCCAGCCAGGCTCCTCTGTCCATGGACTTTTCCAGGCAAGAATACTGGAGTGGGTTGCCATTTCCTTCTCCATATGTGTAATTTTAATAAAATAATTTATACATACTGTTTTGTGACTTGCTCTTTTCATGTCCTGCTAAATCATGACTGTCTTTTCATGTCAGTGTATATAATCCTTCCTCATTATTTCTAGTGGCTTTACAGCCATTTCCTCTGCACGGAAATTCCATTTTATTTAATCTAGTCCCTACTGATGGTCCCTGATAGCTCAGTTGGTAAAGAATCTGCCTGCAATGTAGGAGACCCAGGTTCAATTCCTGGGTTGGAAAGATCCGCTGGAGAAGGGATGGGCTACCCATTCCAGTGTTCTTGGGCTTCCCTTGTGGCTCAGCTGGTTAAGAATCCACCTGCAATGTAGGAGACCTGGGTTCGATCCCTGAATTGGGAAGATCCCCTAGAGAAGGGAAAGGCTACCCACTCCAGTATTCTGGCCTGGAGAATTCCGTGGACTGTATAGTCCATGGGGTCGCAAAGAGTTAGACACAACTGAGCGACTTTCACTTTCACTGATGGTCATTTAGATTGCTGCCTTTTTATGTTTCTATATTCAACAGTGTTGTAGAAGACACGTGTATATGTGCATATTTGCAGAAATTGCTAGGTTAAAGGATTGTGCATTGTGAATTTTAATAGCTACTACCAAGATGATCTCGAGAATTCTTTTTATTAATTTATGTGTTCACTAAGAGTAGATGAGGATACTCTTTCTCTAAATCTTCACTAACGCTGGATATTTTCATATATTAAATATTTTTAAGTATTGGTAGAAATTTGCCAATCTGATTAGCTGAAATGATGTCCTGTTGTTTTAAAATCTTATATAACTGAGTGCTAGTGAGTTATTTTTCTTTCATTTCATTAGTCTTTGGGAATTTCTTTGTAAATTTCCTTTGCCCAATTTTTTCTTCAGTTGCAATGTTTTCTTTTTTTTTTTTCCAGTTTATAGGAACCCTTATAAGATAGTTATAAGGGTTTTGTCAGTTTTGCCTTCTGTCAGTTTTTTTTAATTGCAGATTTTTTTTCTTATTCTTGCTTGTCTTTTTTAACTCTGTGTCTTAATGTGGGTAAATTTTCCAGTCTTTATAGTTGTTGTCTTTCCAGTCTTTTATAGTTGTTGATGTTGCCACTGTACTGAGAAAAGAGAAATTGAATAAAAATAAATAAAAATTAAAATGCAAATGAAATCCGAGAAAAGTGATAGGTGATAATAAAAGTGACAAAAATTTTAAAATTTCCTTTTTCTTTAAACCTGTGGGTCTGTCATTTTAAGAATCACCACTGTTTATCAATAAGAAAGAATGAGTGTTGACAAATTAAACAGATACATTATCAACTGTTAGATGCATCCTGATTTCAGACGTGTTAAAATGTTTAAAAAATATGCATCTTAGAGTTAATGATAGATGTTTTCATAAGCTGAAGTATTCATAGGGGAAAAAGTTAAAAATATATATATGGATACACAATGAAAAATAAATCATGATAAGTTCTTAAAAAGTTAAGTCAGGTTCTATGACTTTCCTGCTTAAATCTTCCCAGAGCTGAAATCCACATGGTTAATCAGTCAAGTGGATGCCTCCTCATTTTATTTTCGACCATAGTAACTAGGATCTCGCCACACTGCCCTCCTGCTGTCCTCTGATTGTGCCAAGCTCTCTCTCATCTTCAGACCTTTCTTTTTCCTCTCCTTTGGTCTGGAACTCTTTCCCCCCGGTTTTGCTTGATGGGCTCCATGTCGTCACACACGTCTCATGTCAGCTGCCACGTCATACTCTACGATACTATTCTGTTGTTCAGTTGCTCAGCTGTGTCCAGCTCTTCGCGGCCCCATGAACTGCAGCACACCAGGCTCCTCAGTCCTTCACTATCTCTTGGAGTTTGCTCAAATTCATGTCCATTGAGTCAGTGATACCATCTAACTGTCTCATCCTCTGTCACCCCCTTCTCTTCCTGCCCTCAATCTTTCCCAGCATCAGCGTCTTTTCCAATGAGTCATCTCTTCGCATCAGGTGGCCAAAGTATTGGAGCTTCAACTTCAGCATCAGTCCTTCCAATGAATATCCAGGCCTGATTTCCTTGAGGATTGACTAGTTTGATCTCCTTGCTGTCCAAGGGACTCTCAAAAGTTAGTTCTCTGGCACTCAGCCTTCCTTAGGGTCCAGCTCTCACATCCATACATGACTACTGGAAAAACCATAGCTTTGACTGTATGGACCTTTGTTGGCTAAGTGATGTCTCTCCTTTTTTAATATGCTATCTAGGTTTGCCGTCCTCTTTTCTTCATAGCAGTCAATACTCTGATGTTATCTTGATTCTTCATTTGTTCTGTGACTCACTGTCTCCCTCTGAAGGGATAAGCCTCATGAGAGCAGGGACCCTTCCTGTCTCATTCACCCCTGTATCGCCAGCACCCAAAACAGTGCCTGGGACACAGAGATTGTTAATGGAATAAACACGTACCCGAAGGCTTGAATGAACGAGCATTTATGTTTTTGTAATCCATCTCAACTCCTGTGTGGAACTGGATGAATATGAAGTAAAAAGGGCAACCCAATCAAAGCATTTCCAAATATCAGGCATTTCAACTGAACCCTAAGAAGGAGAAACTAGGGAGAAGGTTGTTTCAGTCAAGGCAAGTGCAGACAAAGGAGGAGTGTGCAAGGATGCTGAAAGCCCAGAGTGACTGGACTTGGCAGTGGGTCGGTGTGCGTGGCTCACAGGGAAGCTGATGAAGCCGTCAGGGACTGCATCACCTAGGATCTTGTAGGCCGGGCCAAGAAGTCTGGACTCTGTTCTAAGGGAAGTGGGATCCTGTTGCCACAAGACCGCCCCCATCTTTGTAGTGCTCTCTACACTTGCCCACTGTTCATCTTCCCTGCTGGATCACAGGCCCCATGTGGGCAGGACAGGATCTCCCTGTTCATCCTCTTATTCCCAGAACTCAATGCCCTGGACATAGTGAGAGCTCAGTAAGTATTACCAGGTGGACTGATGGACAGGAAGACCAGCAAAACTTCTGTGTGGTCCAGAAATCCACCTGAGGCTGAATCCATTTTACAACACGCTGCCCGCCCCTCCTTTTTTAACTGAAGTGTTCTAGGAAAATCTATAGACCTAAAAACACCTTGCAGTCCTAATAATGAGTCTGTCTTTGAAGACATACAATAGATGAGATTGATGGACTTCACTCCAGCTTAACAGCACATAGGAACCCATCTCTCTTGAAATGCTGACTTGGAGGTGATGGAAGAGATCATGACTTGTATGCCCTGTGGATTCTGTGTGTGTATGTTTACACTGTTGCATTGTGTAAATCTTACACTTCATGCCTTTTGTAGGCATGAGCTTAATGAGGCAGATAATTAAAGTCTATGCTTTTTGCTCTGAAACAAACCACTGGAAAGCACATGGCTTAAGATAACTGTCTGTTTATCTCACCGTCTTGCACCTTGCCAATTTGGGTTGGGTTCATCTGGGTTGGGGACTTCACTGGTGGCTCAGAGGGTAAAGAATCCACCTGCAATGCAGGAGACCCAGGTTTGATCCCTGGGTTGGGAAGACCCCTCAGAGAAGGGAATGGCTACCCACTCCAGTGTTCTTGGACGGAGGAGCCTGGAGGGCTGCAGTCCATAGGGTCTCGAAGAGTCAGACATGACTGAGCGACTAACAGTTTTCATCTGGGTGGAGCTTCTCAGCACCTGCCTGGATTTAATGATCTGTGTCTGGTCTTCACAGAAGACCTCCGTGACATCCCAGGCATTGGGTCAGGGAAGGAGTCCCTACTTTCCTTGGATCACAGTGCCCTAAGCGCCTCAGTAAACTTTTCGTAGTGACTCTGGGTTACAAAACATGTCAACAATTCTGTTTATTAATAAGTTTAGGTTCAAGCGTTGTTTATATTCTAACAGTTTCTTGATCATTTGAAAAAAAAGATGCATACTGTTTAAGAACAAATGCTCTTTTAATTTCCTTCTTAAATAAACACAGTTACTTCCAATGGGATATGTGCTCCTGACAGGCACGTCATGACTTGCCTGGGAGCCAGGTGGGACCCCACCACCTGTTCCTCCTGCAGTATTGCAAGTGATGTTTGAGCAGTAGTGGCATTTTTGTTTTTTTGTTTTTTTTAAGTCGCGGTCATATCTGATCAACTTTGCAGAGATAGAGTGTCATTAAAAGTGAGTGTACAGAAGTCTCAAGTGGACACTGTGACTGCTTTGGACTGGTGGTTTGCTTGTGTCTGATCCATGTCGAGTGTTTCTGTGTTTCCCTCAAAAATTTATTAAAACATCCTGCTCTGCCAAGTTGGTTGTGCTGTCCCAGGACACCTCAGGGTACACAGTTTGGAAACCATGAAGCTTGTACTTTAAAAAAATAATTTATTTTTGGCTGCACTGGGTCTTTGTTGTGGGGCATGGACTCTGTTGCTCCGTGTAGGTTTTCCCTCGTTGCGGCAAGTGGGGGCTGCTCTCGTTGGGGTGTTCATTGCAGTGGATTCTCTTGTTGCAGCTCACGGGCTCTAGAGCATGGGCTTTCATAGTTGTGGCACACAGATTTAGTTGCCCTGCGCCATGTGGGATCTTAGTTCCCAGTCCAGGAATCGAATCCATGTCCCTTGTGCTGGCAGGCAGATTCTTAACCCCTGAACCATCAAGGAAGTCCTGGAGCTCACTCTTTTACATTGCCCTTAATGTTTGCTATAGCCATATGAGGTTTCCGTTGTCTGAATTTTATGTTTAAAAGAAAGGTAGGCGTGAGTGGTATGTCATATGACTGGGAACTGGCAGAATAGAGCCTTACTCTTAGGGTTGTTTTGACTCCAAAGCCTGTTCCTCTGCCGATGCGTTTCAGAGAATTTTCATCTTGGGAACCATGTCCTGTTCCCAAGCTACAGTATGTTACGTTTCCCCTATCTGAGAATAATTAGAACTGTTCAAGGATTTTTTTTAAACTTCATCATCAACTAATGATCTTTGAATTTTTGTGTGTAAGTCTAGCAGAGTGTTTCTCAGCCTCAGTCCTCCTAACATTTGGGGCTGGATAATTCCCTGTTGGGGGACTGTCCCACACAATGTGTAATGTTTTAGCAGCGTCCCTGACCTCTACCTACTAGATGCCACTAGCATCCCCCAGTTGTGACAACCCAGAATGTCTCCAGACGTCACCCAGTGTTCCCTAGGGACAAAGTTGAGAGCTGCTGCTTGAATGAAATGATGAACAAGCCTGAGCAATAGGATTTTTATACTCGTCTTGCCATTCTGGCCTGGTATTAATTTGTTCTTAATTTTTTTAAAAAACCATGTCATGGTGCTAAGCCTTCAGGACGTCTCCCTTTTAAATCCTCTTAGAAGTCAATCCTGTAATGATTGATCACAGAGAGAGCTACTGGTAGCAATTTAGGGTTTTAAATCAATGTTAATTTGCTTTCCAGAATTGGGTGGGTACCAGCTATTCTTTGAGAAAGTTGTTCTTATGTGAATATCACACAAAATGCTTTGAAGTCCCCTTCTGTTTTTCTCTTTGGAAGTAGAATATAGAAATAAAGGAAGGGATTCTGAATCTCATTTTGGTGAGAAGGTCTTTTTCTCACCTGCTTTCAGAAACATTCTAAAGGCACTAAGGCTTTTCTGTTGTTTTCTGGGTCTCTTGCCACTGTTAGATTTTCAAAAAATGGCGCATTTTCCTAGAATAGCAATGTGTGCTCACTCATGTCTGGCTCTTTTGCGACTCCATGGAGGGTAGCCCGCCAGGCTCCTCTGTCCATGGGATTTTCCAGGCAAGAATACTGGGGTGGATTGCCATTTCCTTCCCCTGGGGACCTTCCTGACGCAGGGATTGAACCCAAGTCTCTTGAGTGTCCTGCATTAGCAGGTGGAGTCTTTAACACTGTGCCACCTGGGAAGTCCCAGAATAGGATACCTCCCTTGAAACTTACCCTGGGCCTGTATCTTCTTTCTGTTTCTTGTGAAATGAGGGTCAGGCATTCTTCAAGGGCAGATAACAGACTTTCTATTTCTGCACAGCTTGAGTAGTCCCTGACTTCTGAGGATCATGACAGGTGTGGTGTTTGTGTGATTTAGAGTATCAGATTGTATCGTTTGATGATACCTTGGGGTCATTGTGTCTAGGGCTTCCCAGGTAGTATGCCAGCTTACCTGGGAATACAGCTGGGCCACTGCTGGGTGCACCCCGGGTCATCGCCCCTTGCAACTCTGCCATACCTTATGTTCAGTTGTTAAGAGTAATCATGACCATGTGCAATTTTTGCCTTGCATATACCTTTAGATCCACATCTCTTAGTAAGACGGGTGTCTTGTGAATTGCATGGTCGGAGGGAACCACATGCTTCAACATTCTGGGCCTCTCTTTTTTTGTGGTCAGGGATAGAAAACCTCAACTTTATGTTATTTGTCAGGAGACACACAGGCATTTGAGAGTCATTGCTTGTTTTCACAGCAGGGCAAGCAAAATGCCTTCACATCCTTTATATTTATTCTTTTCTGAACTCGGTGTTGCAGTGCCCGAGACTGACTCTAGGTCTCCTAGCTTTGTCCTTGGGTGGTTTCCTGCCATCTGGCAGGTTCCTAAAAGGTATATCTTGTTAGCTTACGGGATGTGGCCAAGTGTATTTGAACTAGCTCAGTGGGGTTCTCAGGAAAGTAAGGGAAAACCAGCTCACATGCTGTTTCCCTTCCTCACACCTTTTTGCTGTGGGTTCTCAGGAGAGAACTGAGTTCTCAGCAGGGATGCAGGGTGGCTGTCGAATGTCCCAGCTCCTTCCATGGTTTGTACCTTTGAGGAAGTTGAGCAAACAGTACTTGGAGTAAATAATCAAGCCATTTAATTTCTTTTTTTATTCTAATCTAGCTTTAAAAATGGAAAGTTTAAATTGAAAAGAATTTCAGGGCTACACAAAAATGATGTGACTAGATTGATGCATCTCCTTGTACCATCGCCTAATTTTATTGCCAGTGTCATTTCATCTGTACCTGTGGTTCTAAAAGTGTAGTCACTTGGGACTTCCCTGGTGATCCAGTGGCTAAGACCCCATGCTTCCAATGCAGGGGGCCTGGGTTTGATCCCTGGTCAGGGAGCTAGATCCCACAGGCTGCAACTAAGACCAGGTACAGCCAAATAAATAAATGTTGAAAAAATAAATAAAAGTATAGTCCCACACTAACAGCATCTACACAATTGGAAACTTACTAGAAATATAGATTTCCATTTTTGAAAAGACCCTGATGCTGGGAAGGATTGCAGCCAAGAAGAAAAGAAGGTGGCAGAGGATAAGATAGTTAGATGGCATCACTGACTCAAGGGACATGAATTTGAGCAAACTCTGGGAAATAATGAAGGATAGGGAAGACTGGCATGCTGTAGTCCATGGAGTCACAAAGAGTCAGATACAACTTAGTGACTGAATAACAATAACAATTTTTTAAAAATATGAATCAGAAACTCAGGGGGTGGAGCCTGATCAGTTGTTTCAACAAGGTCTCTGGGTGATTCTGATTCCTGCCAAAGCTTGAGAATCACAATATATACCATTTCTTCCAACGTCAGTTAGAATATCTTAAAGGGAATATTGTTTTACCTTCCTCCTGAGAAACCAGTATGTGGGTCAAGAAGCAACAGTTAGAATCATACGTGGAACAACTGACTGGTTCAAAATTGAGAAAGAAGTATGACAAGGCTGTATATTGTCACCTTGTTTATTTAACTTACATGCAGAGTACATCATGCTCGATCCCTGGCTGGATGAATCACAAACTGGAATCAAGATTGCCAGGAGAAATATCAACAGCCTCAAATATGCAGATGATGCCACTCTAATGGCAGAAAGTGAAGAGGAACTAAAGAGCCTTTTAATGAGGGTGAAAGAAGAGAGTGAAAAAGTTGGCTTAAAACTCAACATTCAAAAAACTAAGACCATGGCATCTGTTCCCATCACTTCATCACAAATAGAAGGGGGAAAAGTGGAAGCAGTGACAAATTTTATTTTCTTGGGCTCCAAAACACTGCAGATGGTGATTAAAAGACACTCATTGGAAGGAAAGCTATGACAAACCTAGACAGCATATTAAAAAGCAGAGACATCACTTTACCTGTAAAGGTCTGTATAGTGAAAGCTATGGTTTTTCCAGTAGTTATGTGCAGATGTAAGAGTTGGACCATAAAGAAGGCTGAGTGCCAAAGAATTGATGCTTTCAAACTGTGGTGCTGGAGAAGACTCTTGAAGACTCTTGTCTGCTTTGGACAAGGAGATCAAACTAGTCAGTCCTCAAGGAAATCAACCATGAATATTCATTGGAAGGATTGATGCTGAAGCTGGAGCACCAATACTTTGGCCACCTGATATGAAGAGCTGACTTATTGGAAAAGACCCTGATGCTGGGAAGGATTGAAGGCAAAAGGAGAAGAGGGTGGCAGAAGATGAGATGGTTAGATAGCCTCACCGATTCAACGGACAGGAATTTGAGCAAGCTCCATCCAGGAGATAGTGAAGGACAGGGAAGCCTGTCATGCTGCAGTTCATGGGTTTGCAGAGTCAGATACAACTTAGCGACTGAACAACAAAATATTATTTTATCTGTAAATACTAGAGTGCATCAACTGTTTTCTTTTAAATGTAATATATTGCAAATTGACAAAGCATTTTGAGAACAATTAGTACCAATATTTAAATAGGCTTCCTCTTTGATCTCCTGATTCTGCTCAAGATAACCAGCATAACTGGGCAAGTCCTTTGTAATATGTATATAAGGATATTCATTGCAATGCCTCAGATGAAATAAATTTGGAAATACTGCCTGTCTAATACTGAGTGATTGGCTAAGTGAGTTGTTTTATCTACTCAGTGAAGCACTGTGAAATCATTACAGAGAATGTTGTCCCTCGTACTTTTTTCCCACGTTTTCTTTTATACTGGAATATAACCCATTAACAATGTTGTGATAGTTTCAGGTGAGTAGGGAAGAGACTCAGCCATACATATACATGTAACCATTCTCCCCCAGACTCCCCTCCTATCCAGGCTGCCACATAACATTGAACCGAGTTCCATGTGCTGTACAGTGTGTGATTGTTGGTTGTCCATTTTAAA
This sequence comes from Muntiacus reevesi, assembly GCF_963930625.1. Classification (NCBI taxonomy): domain Eukaryota; kingdom Metazoa; phylum Chordata; class Mammalia; order Artiodactyla; family Cervidae; genus Muntiacus; species Muntiacus reevesi. The sequence continues at coordinate 201,173,854 of NC_089250.1, forward strand.
TATAACAGTGTGAATATGTCCATCCCAAACTCCCTAACTATCCCTTCCCCCATCCTTCCCCCCAGCAGCCATAAGTTCATGCTCTAAGCCTGTGAGTCTCTTCCTGTTTTGTAAGTTAAGTTCATTTGTCCTGATAACTGTTGTTAAATAGGAAAAGCTTTCAGAACAAGCTTTGGGTGGTCCCATTTTCTTTTGTTGTGCAAGGTGTATGTGTGTGTGTGTATTTGAGGGGGGAGAATGGGGGGAGGATGTATCTGTGTTGTGTATATGAATTTAAGCACATAGAAAAGGATAGAATGCTATACATTAAAACACTAATAGTTATCTTTGAAAAGTATAATTTTAGTTAATTTTCACCTGATCTTACTTGATTTTTACCCCCCTATAATGAGCATGCATTTTTATAGTGGAGGAAAACAGTACATTTACTTTTGTTTTGAAAAAGCCACATCCATTGAAGTTACATCTCTTCCTGATCAGTTTCTGTTGAAATTACCATCTCTTCTTGCGTTTACAGATGGGCACATGTTGGATTCAACGAGATACGCCATCATTGGAGCAGATCTCCGAGATATACCTGACCTGGAAGAAAAGCTAAAGAAATGTAACATGAGTACACAGTGAGATTTTTTTTTAACCTCTTACATTTGTGATTTCGTGCTAATTGAAGATAAGGCCAGTTGGAAATATGGTGTAATTACATATACCATCTTGTCTCCTGTAATCTTTATCATTTCATTGCTATTTAGAGTAGTTTTCTGAAGTTTTTTAAGAAGCAGTGTTCCCCAAGTCTGTTTTCCCATGAAAATCACTCTTATCGCTTTTGTAAAATACTGATTTCTAATATCATAAGTTTGAGGGAAGATAATTGTATGCATAGAAACATAATTGTAACATATATAAGAAAGGATTAGCATCCAGGATATAAAAGAATAGCTACTATTTTTTTTTTTTTAAAGTCTGGTGGAAAAATGGGCAAAGAATAGATGACCAGGCAGCTCAGAGGAAACTGGGTATCGTGTTAAAACGGCATTGAACTTCAGTGGTAATCAGACGAAACTCTATTTTACTATCACCAGGTTGGCAGAAATGTAGAAGTCTGACAGTATCAAGTGTTGGCAAGGATATTGAGGGAAAGGAATGGTCATACACCACTGGTAGAAGTGATCTTGGTATGACCATTGCAAGGAGCAATCTGGAATTTAGTAAAATTGCTGGTATCATGTGATATTGCAGTTCCATGTTTGGGTGTGTCTCTCCCGAGAGGGTCTACATGTATGTACAAGGAGGATGTTCATTTTTAGTAGCAGAAAACTGGAAACAACTGAAATGTCCATCAGGAGGAGAATGGATGAATGATACGTAAAATACATGACTTTGGAGAGAGCTCGAAAATTTAATGTTGAGTTTTTAAAAGTTAGATGGCAGAGTTGTATGCAGAGTGTGATACCAAATGTGTAAAATCAACTCCTCCCCCCAAATACTGTATTTTTGAGATTACATGTATACATCAAGGAAGTATTTTTAAAATGGACCAGAAGGGTACACTCCAAATTCTTGAGTGTGGGTACCTTTGGGAGGCAGAGGAGGGCAGTGGGAGGTGTGGTTTTAGCACAGTGATGCTGGTCAGATGGATAAAGAGCTAGTGGGAGGAAACGGCATACCTACTTGGTCTGCCGTGGGTGAAGATAACACTTTCAAGGATATTTGAGGTGAAAGACTCAAGGGAGAGGTTTGGAAGGAAGGGGAGGAAAAGGGAAAGTTATTTAAAAAAATAAATTGAAGGCAAGGAATCAGCAGCAAACAGTGAAAAATGAACAATGAGGGAAATCACTGGAGGAGAGGGAAGGGAGGAAAATGAGCATGGACTGAGTTAACTAGCCTTTGAGGGGAGAGAAACACCCCCCAGTCTCCTGAGACAGGAAGAAGGAGGCTAAGGACAGATGCAAATACAGACGAGCTTTGGGCAGTGGAGGGTGAGGGAAGTATAGAGGGTGGAAGAGTGATCTTCCTGACGCATCGGCATGGCGATGGCTGTCATCTCAGCGTACTGAAGTTCTTGCTCACATTTCTAATGGAATCATCAGCTAGGTCGTCATTCACAGGATTTACGTCCCCACCAGCCCACATGTCAAAATGGACTTTGTCACTCCAGCTTTACTGTCTGAATCTGTCTCACTTGAGTGTTCAGAAGTAAGGTCCATACATTGCGAAGAGTATTTATACTTCTTTTTTCCTTTGGGGAGACACTTGCATAGTTCACAAATTGCAGAATATGGTGTGTGTTCTTAAATTTATTTTTTTAATTGAAGTGTAGTTGATTAATGGTGTTGTGTTAGTTTTTGATGTATAGTGCAGTGACTTAGTGATACACACGTTTACGTTCTTATTTATGTTCTTTTGCATTATGGTTTATCGCAGGATATTGAGTATAGTTCCCTGTGCTGTACAGTGGGACCTTGTTGAGTATCCATTCTATATGTAATTGTTTACATCTGCTAATCCCAAACGTGCAGTCCCTTCCTCCTTCGCCCCCCGCCCCCACCCTTGGCAGCCACAGACTTGATCTCTGTGTCTGTGAGCCTGCTTCTGTTTATAGATAGGTGCCTTTGGGCCATGTTTTAAGGTCCACATATAAGTGATGTCATACGGTATTTGTCTTTCTCTTCAGACTTACTTCACTTAGCGTGATAATCTCTAGTTGCATCCGTACTGATGCAGATGCCACTGTTTCATTCTTTTTTATGACTGAGTAGTATTTTATTGAATATATACAGTATATCTTCTTCATCCGTTCCTCTGTCAATGGACATTTAGGTTGTCTCCACATCTTGGCTATTGTGAATAGTTCCTCTGAACATAGGAGTTCCTGTATCTTTTTTTTTTTTTTTTTTAATTATTTTATTAGTTGGAGGCCAATCACTTTACAACATTTCAGTGGGTTTTGACATACATTGACATGAATCAGCCATATAGTTACACGTATTCCCCATCCCGATCCCCCCTCCCACCTCCCTCCCCACCCGACTCCTCAGGGTCCTCCCAGTGCACCAGGCCCGAGCACCTGACTCATGTATCCCACCTGGGCTGGTGGTCCGTTTCACCATAGATAATATACATGCTGTTCTTTCAAAACATCCCACCCTCACCTTCTCCCACAGAGTTCAAAAGTCTGTTCTGTACTTCTGTGTCTCTTTTTCTGTTTTGCATATAGGGTTATCGCCACCATCTATCTAAATTCCGCATATATGTGTTAGTATACTGTAATGTTCTTTATCTTTCTGGCTTACTTCACTCTGTATAATGGGCTCCAGTATCATCCATCTCATTAGAACTGATTCAAATGAATTCTTTTTAACGGCTGAGTAATATTCCATGGTGTATATGTACCACAGCTTCCTTAAAAATATGGAACGCTTCACGAATTTGCGTGTCATCCTTGCGCAGGGGCCATGCTAATCTTCTCTGTATCGTTCCAATTTTAGTATATGTGCTGCCGAAGCGAGCACTCCTGTATCTTTTTGAATTATAGTTTTGTCCAGATATATGCCCAGGAGGGGGATTGCTGGATCATATGGTAATTCTATTTTTAATTTTCTGAGGAACCTCCATACTGTTTTCCACAGTGGCTGCACCAACTTACGTTCCCACCAACAGTGCAGGAGGGTTCCCTTTTCTCCACACCCTCTCCAGCATTTGTTATTTGTAGACTTCTGAATGAGGGCCATTCTGACCAGCATGAGGTAATACCTCATTGTAGTTTTGATTTTCATTTCTCTAATAATTAGTGGTGCTGAGCAAGTAGTATGTTTTCTTTTAGCAGAAGGAAAGTCTTGACTTTCAAGGGTGTGTTGCTAGATTTCTTGGGAGCATGTGGGTTTGTGAAGGTCAGCAGGAGATTAGTTTTTAAAGCTGATACCAGTGGACTTGGAGCCTACTCAGAATGAAGAGAGCACGAGTCTTGGAATCTTACCTTGGATTCCTATCTTACTTCTGCTTCTTGTTATTGTTGTTCAGTCACCCAGTCGTGTCTGACTCTTTGCAACCCCATGGACTGTAGCATGCAAGTCCTCTCTGTCCCTTACCATCTCCTGAAGTTTGCCCAAGGTCATGTCCATTGCACTAGTGATGCCATCCAGGCATCTCATCCTCTGACGCCCTCTTCTTCTGCCCCTTAATCTTTCCCAGCATCAGGGACTTTGCAGTGAGTCAGCTGTTTGCATCAGATGACCAAAATACTGGAGTTTCAGCTTTAGCATCAGTCCTTCCTACAAACATTCAGGGTTGATTTCCCTTGAGATTGACTGGTTTGATCTCCTTGTTGTCCAAGAGACTCCCAGTAGTTTTTTCTAGCTTCCACTTACGGTAGTACAGTAGAAGTGGTAAAAAAAAATTCAAGGGATTAGATCTGATAGAGTGCCTGAAGAACTATGGTTGGATGTTCGTGACATTGTACAGGAAGCAGTGATCAAGACCATCTCCAAGAAAAAGAAATGCAAAAAGGCAAAATGGTTGTCTGAGGAGGCCTTACAAATAGCTGAGAAAAGAAAAGTTAAAGGCAAAGGAGAAGAGGAAAGATACACCCATTTGAATACAGAGTTCCAAAGAATAGCAAGGAGAGATAAGAAAGCCTTCCTCAGTGATCAATGCAAAGAAAGAAAGGAAAACAATAGAATGGGAAAGACTAGAGATCTCTTCAAGAAAATTAGAGATACCAAGGGAACAGTTCATGCAAACATGGGCACAATAAAGGACAGAAATGGCATGGACCTAACAGAAGCTATTAAGAAGAGGTGGCAAGAATACACAGAAGAACTATACAAAAAAGATCTTCATGACCCAGATAATCACGATGGTGTGATCACTCACTTAGAGCCAGACATCCTGGAATGCAGAGTCAAGTGGGCCTTAGAAAGCATCATTATGAACAAAGCTAGTGGAGGTGATGGAATTCCAATTGAGCTATTTCAAATCCTGAAAGATGATGCTGTGAAAGTGCTGCACTCAGTATGCCAGCAAATTTGGAAAACTCAGCAGTGGCCACAGGACTGGAAAAGGTCAGTTTTCATTCCGATCCCAAGAAAGGCAATGCCAAAGAAAGCTCAAACTACCACACAATTGCACTCATCTCGCACACTTGCAAAGTAATGCTCAAGATTCTCCAAGCCAGGCTTCAACAGTATGTGAATGGTGAACTTCCAAATATTCAAGCTGGATTTAGAAAAGGCAGAGGAACCAGAGGTCAAATTGCCAGCATCTGTTACATCATTGAAAAAGCAAGAGAGTTCCAGAAATATATCTATTTCTGTCTTATTGACTATGCCAAAGCCTTTGACTGTGTGGATCACAACAAACTGTGGAAAATTCTTAAAGAGATGGGAACACCAGACCACCTGACCTGCCTCCTAAGAAATCTGTATGCAGGTCAGGAAGCCACAGTTAGAACTGGACATGGAACAACAGACTGGTTCCAAATCGGGAAAGGAGTATGTCAAGCCTTTATATTGTCACCCTGCTTATTTAACTTGTATGCAGAGTGCATCATGTGAAATGCAGGGCCGGATGAAGCACAAAGCTGGAATCAAGATTGCCGGGAAAAATATCAATAACTTCAGATACACAGATGACACCACCCTTATGGCAGAAAGCAAAGAAGAACTAAAGAGCCTCTTGATGAAAGTGAAAGAGGAGAGTTAAAAAGTTGGCTTAACACTCAACATTCAGAAAACTAAGATCATGGCATCTGGTCCTATCACTTCATGGCAAATAGATGGGAAAACGATGGAAACAGAGATTTTATTTTCTTGGGCCCCAAAATCACTGCAGATAGTGACTGCAGCCATGAAATTAAAAAATGCTTGCTCCTTGGAAGAAAAGCTTCACTAGAAAGCACATTAAAAAGCAGAGACATTACTTTGTCAACAAAGGTCCGTCTAGTCAAAGCTATGGTTTTTCCAGTAGTCATGTATGGATCTGAGAGTTGGACTATAAAGAAAGCCAGGTGCCGAAGAATTGATGCTTTCGAACTGTGGTGTTGGAGAAGACCCTTGAGAGTCCCTTGACTGCAAGGAGATCCAACCAGTCCATCCTAAAGGAGATCAGTCCTGACTATTCATTGGAAGGACTGACGCTGAAGCTGAAACTCCATTCCTTTGGCCACCTCATACAAAGAACTGGAAAAGACCCTGATGCTGGGAAAGATTGAAGGCGGGAGAAGAAGGGGACCACAGAGGTTGAGCTGGTTGGATAGCATCACCGACTCGATAGACATGAGTTTGAGTAAGCTCCGAGAGTTGGTGATGGACAGGGAAGCCTGTCATGGGGCTGCAAAGAGTCAGCCATGACTGAGTGACTGAACTGAACTGAAATGAACAGTTTGAAGGCATAGATTCTTTGGCTTTCCGCCTTCTTTACAGTCCAACTCTCACAACAGTATGTGACTCCTGGGAACACCATAGCCTTGACTATACAGACCTTTATCAGCAGACTAATGTCTCTGCTTTTCAACGTACTGTCTGGCTTTGTCATAACTTTTCTGCCAAGAAGCTTACTTCTGCTTACTAGTTGTTTAATAGAGGGCAGGGTTTTTGTTTTTTTTAATCTCTTTGAGCCTTGGTGTCTTCATTTATGAACTGGGATGAAAACTATTTCACAAGATGGTCTTGAAAATCAGGTAGCGCGTGTGAAAACAGTTGAGGAATTGGCACATATTAGGCCCCTGAGTCAGCTGCATCTGACTCTGAATACAGTTGCAGCTGTATAGCCAGCTGTTCAGAAAATGTGCTGGAAGGTCATGGAAGTAATCGTGTATAAATCGGACCAGATCTTCATAGGAAGTTTGCCTCACTTTGGAGATCTACGAAGTAGATGAAGAACAATTGGTGTAACAAGTATTCAGATTTCATTTGTGTTCTCTGTTTTCCTTTATGGGCTGTCTTGTCTGCTTTTCTTTCACTTACATTTTGAAAAGTGTTAATCCTCTTTCTAATGTTGCTAATGGCTACCTCTTACAAAATATATTGTAAATATGTCTAACTTCATTTTTTAAATGATTCAAATCTACAAAAAAGTTGCAAAAATCATGCAAAAAATTCCCAAATAGCCTTCTTTACCTGGACTGGGCTTAGCTGGGTGATTCATCTGTTAGGGGCCAGGTTTAACTCATGTCCTCTGGGGTTTGTTCATGTGTGGAGAACAGATTGATCAGTGGAGCTGTGTCATTCTCAACCACAGGACCTCCCCTCTGAGGGCAAGCTAGCTTGGGTTCATTTCCATAGTGGTTTCAGGTTTCCACGTACAGCAGGAGAGCAAGCGCCAGCGTCCAGGTCATTTCCAAGCTTCTGCTGATTTTCCATTGGCCAAAGCAAGTTACACGACTTAACCCAAATTGCAGGAAGAGGGAAATAAACTCTGCCGCCTGAGTGGGAGGCTCTGCCTGGTCAGAGTGCCACAGTGTGGGTGTACAGTTAGGAAGAACTTGTAGCCATTTTTATAGTCTGCGTTTTCAACAGCCAGACAAAAATCATCACTGATCACTCACCTTTTTGCATTGTAAAACTGAAGATTCATGCTGCATTGATTGTTAATATGAAAACCGAAAGCACTGGGGTATGAACTGCAACGTGAGTACATTTAGAGAATCCCACCTGGATGAAAACATATTTATGTGCCTTTTTTCCTTCCCTTAAGATTGCCGACCCTCCTGATAGCCGAATGTGTGCTGGTGTACATGACTCCGGAGCAGTCTGCAAACCTCCTCAAGTGGGCCGCCAACAGTTTTGAGACTGCCATGTTCATAAACTATGAACAGGTAAGAGGAAGCTCAAGAAATCCACGTTCTGCGCAGGACTCCAGGGGTGACTTTTCCACTCTTGAGCACCCGTGGAATATGCTTTCCCTTATTCTTTTCCTTCTGCCTCTGTAGTTCTCATGTAGCTCCTTTGTTAGTCAATTCCAGCAAACCTGGTATTCTTTTCCTTTCTTGATGTTTATGTATTTAACTTTCTTTTGGTTGAACTGGGTCTTCGTTGCGCACCTGGGCTTTCTCTGGTAGCAGCCAGCAGGGACTACTCTCTGCGGTGCCAGGGCTTCTTGTGCGGTGGCTTCTCTTGCTGTGGAGCACGGGCTCGAGAGTGTGGGCACAGTAGTCGTGGAACGTGGGCTTGGTTGCCATGCGGCACGTGGGACCTTCCCGGACTAGGGACTGAACCGGTGTCCCTTCCATTCCAGGGTGGATTCCCAACCACTGCCCTAAACCAAGTCTTTTTGAGTTCATGACTGCTTGCAAATTTTTATCTAGAGTTTCTGGAACTTCCATCTTGGCCTTTAAGGAAGCTTTTTGTGTTCTTACTTTATCTCCGTGTTTACTGTAAAGTCATAGGTCGTGATGGAGGAAATTTTGGCTGTCATCAGGGTAGGGGTAGTGAACTCACATGCCTTCAGAGGCAGATAGTGATGCAGATGGAAGAAGCTGGCCAGGTGTCATAGGGTGTGGAGTGGTGGGGCCTGTGGTGAACTGGGACACCCACGTTCCATTTCACGAGATGCCCGCTTTTCACTGCCAGTCAGTTATTACCACATGGAGTGAGCCTAGAGTTGCCTGAACTCCCGATTTTGCAAGAGAGATTAGAAATCCAGGGTTTTACTGTAACATTTCCTGTGGCTCAGCTGGAATGAGCTGAACTGAGCTCAATGAGCTCACAGCTCCTGCAATGTGGGAGACCTGGGTTCAATCCCTGGGTTGGGAAGACCCCCTAAAGAAGAGAATGGCTACCCACTCCAGTATTCTGGCCTGGAGACTTCCAAGGACTGAATCCCTGGAGAATTCACTTCACTTTCCTAATTTCTAAAATCACTGAGTCTGGCCTCTGGCTCGTTGTCCTCTTCTCATCTGGTGCCTAAAAGGTTATGTTTTAGTGTTTTGGAATAATTCGTCTTGGGTCTGTGTGACCTGCAGCAGAATTGCTTTGTGGTTGAGAGTTTGTGCTGTGGAGACAGACTGCCTAGCTCTGTGATCTGGACAAGTTACTTAACCTCTCTGTGCCTGTTTCCTCATCTGAAAAATGAAGCTAACGATACCCCAACTTCATTGTTCATAAATGAGCTAACAGGTGCACAAGCATTGACAGCATTAAGTAAGCTGTTATTAACTCAGTTATTATTTGGATCTCTCAGAGCCCCAGGGATAAGAACACCTGCCTCTCAAGTCTAAATAATTCAAACTAAATTTGGCAAGTACATTCATTAAAAAAAGAAGACGACTTGCCTCTCTGAATTATTATGGAATTCCTGAGATGTTGAACAGCAGTGGACTGGTGATGAGCAATGCCAGTACATGTTAGCTGCTGTTATTGTTTATTTTAGTTTAGCTTTATTGATTTTATTTTATTTTTTTAACCGCTTTTTATTTAATTTTCAAATGTCATTACAGATAAGGGCAGTGCAGCGCCTTGCCCAATGTCACGTAGCTACATACAGGTCTGGGACTGGACCTTGGTCTCCTATCTTCCCCACCCCCCACCCAGCCCAGGTGCTGGTATAGGTTGTTCTTGGTTGGTTGAGTTTTCTTCTTTTCCTCTCTTTAATTGGAAGCATTCCTCAGATTCAGTCTTTAAAAAAAAAAAATTTAAATATTTATGTATTTATTTTTGACTGCACTGGGTCTTTGTTGCTCGCGTGGGCTTTCTCTGGTTGCAGAGTGGGGACTCCTCTCGAGTTGTGCTCAGACTTCTCGTTGCAGTGGCTTCTCTTGTGGAGCACGGGCTCTAGGGCACACGGGCTTCAGTAGTTGTGGCTCACGGGCTTAGTTGCCCCGAGGCATGTGGGATCTTCCCGGACCAGGGTTTGAGCTGGCACCCCCTGCCCTGCACAGTGGATTCTTAACCACCGGACCACCAGGGAAGCAGATGTAGTCTTTTGACCCAGTGAATGAATATGATGGTTGCTGGCCTCGTCAGTCTGTACTGTCAACGTGGAGAAATCCTGGCGACCTGTCTCTGTTTTCAGGACACCACACCTGGGGAGAAGGAATTTCACTTCCCACGTTTCCACATGTTTCAGATGTGTACTGTTTCATTTGTGTGTTCTTTTATTCAACATCACATGAGAGATAAGGGGTTAAATAAATTTTGGCCAGAGACCTTATCACTTTGGAGCAGGGCTGAGATTGTACTAGTTTTTAGTATGTTGACCACAGCTGTTCCTCAATGGGGTTAAACCCTGCCCACCACCTTCATTTTGTGAATAATCAACTTTTAATTCATTTATTTCCTGACAAGTACAGAATCATCAGCCTTATGTTCGTCAATTGCTCATATGTCTTATGTTGTTATTTAATTAATAGTTAAATGACAAAACAACATGGATGATGATTATTTCATTAATAATGATTTCAGATTCTTTGGATTTGATTACTTATATAGCCGGCGCTTTTCTTTGAGTTTCATATATATTGACCTGTTTAATCATTACAACAGCCCACAAGGTAGGTACTAGTACTATTCCTGGTTTTACAGGTAAGGGTTTGAACCAAGGGATTAGGTATCTTGCTCACAGCTATTAAATATCAAGCCAAGATTCAAACCGAGGCAATAAAATGAAGGAGTTTGTGCTCACAAATATGCTTCTATTCTGAATGAATAGTCTGCAATTGTATCATTATTGCCATGTAAGTGCTTTGCATCCCCCCGCAAAAAAGAGTAACATTGGTTCTTGTCTTGCAGAGGATTGGGGAATCACTTCATATATTATTAAAGTGCTGAATTTTTGATACCTTATATATGACAAAGTACCAGTGTATGCACTACATTAATGTGCATAATATGTTGTTTTGCACACATATATACATGATGTCCTTTATTTATTTATTTTAACCGGAGGCTGATTACTTTACAATATTGTAGTGGTTTTTGCCATACGTTGACGTGCATCAGCCATTTTGCACACATATATACATGATGTTTTTTAAACCGTTTTTTTTTTTTTTTCAGAGATAGGTAAGGTGGTCTGATATTCCCATCTCTTTAAGAATTTTCCACAGTTTGTTGTGATCCTCACAGTCAAAGTCTTCAGTGTAGTCAGTGAAGCAGGAGTAGATGTTTTTTCTGGAACTCTCTTGCTTTTTCGATGATCCAGCAGATGTTGGCAATTTGATCTCTGGTTCCTCTGCCTTTTCTAAATCCTGTTTTGAAATATATCTGAAAGTTCTTGGTTCATGTACTGTTGAAGCCTAGCTTGAAGGATATTGAGCATTACCTTGCTAGAATGTGAAATGTGCACGATTGTATAGTAGTCTGAACATTCTTTGGCCTTTCTTCTTTATTCACAAAGTAATGCCACATGCAAATAAAAAAAAAGCCATCTAGTTTGAAGGGTAAACAAAGAAAAGTTTCTCATCTATCGCAGACCTCAGCCTCTAACCTGGGAAGCAACCTTGCTGTATTCTAGAATTTTCCTGTGCATATATAAATGTGAAGAGAGTTTTTTTCTCCTAAAGATAGATGGGAGCATATAGTACACATTCCTCTGTAAGTTACTTTTCAAGAGTTTATCTTAGGGGCCATCTCATATCTGTCTATCTTCTTTTTATGTTTTCATGGGCATATGGTACTTCATTGTATAAACCCGCCAGAATTTATTTAACCCCAAGCAATGGGTATTTAAGTTCTTTCCAGATCCTTTCTATCATACATAGTGCTGCAGTAAATGTTCTTGCATCTTCGCATACACACGCAAGTCTACCTGTGAGACGGGCTCCTAGCAGTGGCGTTATCTGGTGCCAGGCTGAGCGTTTGCAATGGATGAACTCTGCCCAGTTGCCTTTCAAGGGCTTACTTCATCAGCACTGCACTTGGGTTCCATGACTTGCACTGGGTATTGTCAGCCTTGACTGCTTAGAAATAGGAGGTGGTTATTTTAATTTGCATGTTTTAAGAGCCAGAGAGACCCAGCCTCCTCTCTCCCTTCCCAGGTGAACATGGATGACCGGTTTGGGCAGATCATGATCGAGAACCTGCGGAGACGACAGTGTGACCTGGCCGGAGTGGAGACTTGCAAGTCGTTGGAGTCGCAGGTCAGAGGGCAGAGACCCAGATGTCCCCTTGTACCCTTGGCCAACCGAGAAAGGGCCTCCTCCCTCCGCAGTTGGGAGAATGTGAGAGTCCTTCCGGAGTGCCTGCCTGCGGGCAGCCAGGTCTCCACGTGGGCCGCTGGGTCATCATGTGGGGGAGATCCAAGCCCTGTGCTACCATCTTAACATAGAAAATACAAGTTTACATTCCTGTCTCCTGTTCCTTTAATTTTTTATTATGCTGTTTTTCAAACAACATAAGAGTAGAGGAAATAATTAAAGCGAACACCTATGTCCCACCAGCCAGCTTCAATAATTAATAATATTTTGTCATTGCCATATTGTTACCCCTTCCCCCAAATTTTTGTTGGTGGTGTCATTGGAAAGGTGGCTCAGTGGTAAAGAGTCTGCCAGCAGTTCAGGATTCACGAGTAGATGTGGGTTCAATCCCTGGATCAGGACGATCTCCTGGAGGAGGAAATGGCAACCCACTCCAGTATCCTTGCCTGGATAATCCCACGGACAGAGAAGCCTGGCGGGCTGCAGTCCATGGGGTCACAAAGAGTCGGACATGACTGAGTGAGCACATCATTGGAATATTTAAGGCAAATCCCAGACAGTGTTTCATTTCCCTCGTAAGTACTTCAGTGTGAATCTCCTACCAGTAAGGACCTTCCTCTGCCCAGGATATTGATGATACCATGATCACATCTGACAAGTCGACATGCTCCTTCGTAGCTGCTGACACCTACCCAATTCATACTCGGTTTTACCAGTCGTCTAAAAAACTGTTCATGGCTGGTGTATTTGAATCAGGATCCAAACATGATTCGCACTTTGTACTTGACTTAAATTCTTGCAATCTGTAATTGTTACCCCAAAATTTAGAAATTTTTTGGTGAAGAGGCACTTCCCCACCCCTATCCCCTTTTAAATGGCTTAGTTTTTACGTGGCTTATGTCATTACCACCAGGGCCCTTTAAAAACCTGTTGCTTACATAGAAGAGTTTCTTCCTTTATTTCTCTTCAAATATTATACTTTAGGGTGCCCCCATTATAGCAGTACCTGTTGAGTAGAGAAAATGGGGAAATTGAAAAGACAGATGAGAGGGTCCAGAACGGACTTTTGAAAGAGGAGCCCTCCGAGGGAAGCAGTGTGTGCAAAGAGCGCCCAGGTCTTGTGACAGCTCCTGTCGTCTCCCTTTCTCTCCACCCCACGTTTTAGAGAGAACGGCTCCTGACCAGCGGGTGGGAGTCGGTGTCAGCCATGGACATGATGGAATTATATAGCAAGCTGCCTCGTGCCGAAGTGATCAGGTACGGGATTGACAAGAGTCCACTCCATGGCAAGTAATTGTGAATGAAAGCCATTATTGTCCATATCTTTTAATGTTAAAAAAAACAAACAAACAAAAAAAACCCAACCCCAAACTAGACCTATTTTGAAACAAGTTAACTGCTGCTAACATAGATTAAACATTGCTAGCTCCTTGAGAGTAACTCATTAGCTATTAGCCAAGATAAGGTTTATGCCCAAACAGGTTATTTTAGTCAAAAATAAGCAGTTACACCTCTGCAGTGGAAATGTTGCACAATCCCTGTGTTTTGGAAAAGGAGGAAAGTCAAGTTGCCCAAGGGGTCCTAAGCGGGTGGGGGAGTCTGCTTATGGATTTTTAAGTGGACTTTCCCCCTCATTATAAAAGAAATACGTGCTTGTTGTTCTAAAACAATTTTCAAGTAAAGTGTGTGAAGTATAGAGCAGTTGTGTGCTGTGAATAAATCAGAGTATAATCTTTTTCTATGTGTATATAAATATTTATCAATCTATAGATTTGTATTTTTTGAATCAGTAGATTGATACATGTATTTGTCTGTAAACCACCATCCTTTCAAAAGCTTAACAATAGTTTGTATTTATCTCTGTGTGTCAAGATGTTCAGGGTTACCCTGTCCTGTTTAGTGGTGCCTGGTATTTATACTGATGTGTGGATATATGCTAACGACAGTAGTTTTTCAAATTGAGGTATAATTGACAGACAACATTAGTTTCAGGTGCACAACATTTTTTTAAGGAGAATCACTTTATTTTGAGTAATAAACAAAATTCCATTTATAATGTAATAAAAGAAACCCTCCGTCAGTTTCTTCAGTTAGTCTGAAGAATAAAGCCTCCAGCTTAATTAGAATTTACATTTAACCTTAAATATTCTAAAATCCACCCATGTCAACTTTGGAGTTTTAATCTTGCCCAATCCTATGAAATAGTAGAGCAAACCTTGATCAATAATCAGACTCCTAATTTTTGCCGTTCAACCATATTTCTTGATCTTGCTTTCTGACTCCATACGTTCCATCCAGAGTGTTCAATGGATTTGTAATACACTTCCAAGGTGAAGGGAAATTTCTTGCTCATCGTTTGCCTAAAATCTTGGCTTGTGTTCATCTTTTTAAACAAAAAAACACACACCAAAAATGCCCACAGGTTCCGCTACTAAAACTCCCCTAGAGATCTTCTTTGCCAGTGGTTCCGGAGCTCAGTCCATGACATCTGAAGCAAGGTCTTGGAGCAGAACCCCACCATGTGCAGACAGCAGGCAGGACACGGCAGCAGTCCTGGTTTAAGTTACGTTTCTTTTCACATAAATGAGATTGAAAAGCTCTTGTTTTTTTCCTTGCCAGTGACCTGGTCTTTTCCCCATCTTTTAAATAAGTCTTAAAAAGTGTTCTTTCTTACTGAAGTGTAACAGCTCTTTTATATGACAAGGAAATCTACCTCCATGTCATTTGTATTACATTCTCTTCTAGTTTTCATCTGTCACTTTTGACTTTGCTTATGGAGTTTTTTTTTTTCTTCTTCTTTTCAATAAAATTAAGCTAAAACGGACCCACGCCACACATACTATTCTGTAGTCTGCTTCTTTTCACATAGTCTATTCTGAACGCTTTTGCATGCCCGACAGTATGTGTCTCGGCCTTCATTTTTTTTTTTTTTTTTTCTTTTTCGGCCTTCATTTTTAATTGGATACATTTGTACTGTTGTCTCTTCGTTCCACAGAATAGAGTCGCTTGAATTCCTGGACGAAATGGAGCTTCTTGAACAGCTCATGCAGCATTACTGCCTTTGCTGGGCCACCAAAGGAGGAAGCGAACTAGGTAGGTGACTTCACTTATATTGATTGGAATTTTTCTAGGGTATTTTTTGTCTCCAGAGAGCATAACGCTCAATGGGAATTTTCTACCCAGGAGGAACTAGGGCTCGTATACATGGATCCGTGAACATAGAAAATCAGCAGTTATATCCTCTGTTTTTATAGCACAAAACCCAGGAGAACTGTTCAAATAAAACTACATGTATGAAAACCAATGAACAGCCTGTTAGGGTTGTTTGTGGAATTTCCTCAACTGGATGGTAAGAGACCTTGAGTCTTGTAATCATCTTAATGAAAGGATCCAATGTTCAGCTTTTTGATCTGCTTGTCACCAGGTTTCCTGGGTGTTAAAACACACAGGTCATTGTTTCTGTCTAACACCCCTGCAGCTGTGGGTTGAATTTCTCTCTTCTTTTACACTGAAGGTGAATTCCCTGGCCTGGACGAGCCGTTGGGACAAAGCTCGGAGCCTTGTCTCAGTGTCTTGTTTCCCTGACTTGACCCAGTTCCTGCTTTACCGATGCCCCTTGTTGACCTAGCCTCCCCTGGGCATCTCTCGAGCCCAGTGGAGGTAGTTTTAGATCCCAGTTCTGGCCTTTGCTGTTACAAGCGCCCTCAGACTTCCTATAGCTATGTCTGACATACTGCCTTAGGCAGGTAGTGAGTATAAAACAAAGAGCTTGGGGGAGTCAAGGACTGTCTGCTGTGTGAAAATTCCAGGTTGTTAATCATCCTCCTTGGGCTTATCTTTCCACCAGTTTATAAATTTACCCAGCTGGGCAGTTCAGTCTACAAAATCCATTTAAATTATTTTTTATTTAGAAAATCATTTATTACTGTGTTTTTGTACTGCTGTTTTTCCCTAGTTTTGGAAACAGTGTAATTTTAAGCAGAGACTTTGGAAACTTCTAAAAAAAAGTATGGCAAAGAAAAAAAAATCATCCATATGGCCATCATTCAGAGATAACCTCTGGCAGCTTTTCCCTTCTATTATTTTTCTGGCTGTTGATTTGCTTTTAGTGGGGTTTAATTTTCTATGTAACCTTGATTCCAGATCTTTATAAGCGTAATATTATAACATAAGCATTTCCCTTTGCTATTAAAATCTCTGCATGAGCGTAATTTTCATGTCTTTATAAATATTCTGTCATGAAGCTCTGTCTGCATTTACTTAATTTTCTTAAACTTTTAAAAAATATAGGTGACTTGTAATAGTATAGAATTAATTCTAGATTCTGTCAAGTAATGATGCATTGAGCTTTTCTATGTAAGGGCCTTCTTTTCCCCACTTCGCGCCTGACTGCTTGTGGTATTGGTATAGTGAGTTGCTTACATACGAACCTTCGAGTTGCGAACTTTTAAAGATGCGAACGTGCGTTCCATCAGTGTCAGGTGTGAGTGACTTGGCAGCTTTTCCTCCGTCTCCTGTTGCTGACAGTCCTTCGGCTCTACAGCCTCCCACCTCCCTGCCCGCCTCCGTCAGCAGCTCTTCTTGCCTCTTTACTCAATGCCAGCCCCTGTATGCCGAGCTTTTGTACTGTACTACTGTACTTTTCAAGGTACTGTACTGTGAGATTAAAAATGTTTTCTTTATTTTGTGTGTTTATTTTTTATGTATTGTTTGTGTGAAAAGTATTGTAAACCTATTACAGTACAGTACTATATAGCCAATTCTGTTAGTTGGGTATGGAGGCTAACTTTGTTGTACTTATGAACAAATTGGACTTGCTAATATGCTCTTGGAATGGAATGGAACGGAACTCGTTCGTATGTAAGGGACTTACTGCACTTAACTTGTATGTGTGTAGAGGAGAAACTGTATGTGTTTGCTCGAAGTTCAGCATCTAAAAGACCAAGTTCCTAGAGGATAGGCTGTAGGACAAAATCCAAACAGATTGATACTAAACAAACCTACAGCCAAGACTCTGGAAAATCAGAATGATTCTCCAATAATAAAATCGCCTGCTAAAACAAAATTCAACACTCTTCAGAAGAAGAGATCAGAAGTCAGTCTCCTCAGCTTACCACCCACTGTGTTCAGTTCAGTTCAGTAGGTCAGTCGTGTCCAACTCTTTGCGACCCCATGGACCGCAGCAGGCCGGGCTTCCCTGTCCATCACCAGTTCCTGGAGCTTGCTCAAACTCATGTCCATTGAGTCGGTGATGCCATCCAACCATCTCATCCTCTGTTATCCCCCTCTCCTCCCGCCTTTAATCTCTCCCAGCATCAGGGTCCATTCCAATGAGTCAGTCCTTCACATCAGGTGGCCAAGTATTGGAGTTTCAGCTTCAGCATCATTTCTTCCAATGAATAGTCAAGACTGATTTCCTTTAGGATGGACTGGTCAGTATTTGATTAAAAAAAAAAAAATTACTAGATATGTGAAGAAATAAATTGCCTACACCAGTCTTTTTTATTACTGAATTTAACTCAAAGAGAAAAGGGTGAACAGAATTGTGAAGACTAGTCAGTAACCCTTTGACTTCTTTCTCACCCAAAATGGGCCAATAATAATTTTAAATTTAAGGTAAAAAGCAGAACACTCAAGATTGAGCTCGTTAAACAAGTTGTCTGAATGAAAGGTATTAATTCAGAAAAAAAAAGTTCAGCATTTAAAGAACGAACGTGTGGGTTTTACTGCAGAGAGCCAGCCCATAAACCGCTGTAACATTTCTTAATCCCTTTTAAGCTGCCTGTAAACACTGTCTCATCCAGCCTCCTGTTTCCTTGTGGAATCTTATCTTTCACAACCAGGAAGGCCGGGTGCAGTAACTGAATGTGCAGCCATCGCCCCAGAGCCAGTCCCTGTGGACCTGGGGCCCCAGGGTCACATTCTTCCGCCTGTGACTGTTTTCTCTGCCTCAGCCTCTGACAGCCCCTTCTCAGCATCTGTGTTTCCTCCCCTCAGGTTTGAAGGAAATAACTTATTGATCTGTTCAAGACTCGTGCTGAGCCAGAGCTGAAGCCAGCGGCCTTTCCGGAGTTGAGTCTCCAAGTTTCCTGAGCAGTGGGGAAGCCCCGGCTGCCACTCTCCCCCATTCTCCAAGAAGCCTCGTTTACTGGGGTGGTTGTACAAGTTCCTGTTCCTGTTGGCCAGCAGTTTAAATAAATCTCCGTTGCCAGTTGCCAGTGCGTTGGGTCCTTTGCTGTTTATCCTTTGCTCCCCTGGGGTGGTGGGGGGGCGGGGGGACGGACTGTGGTTCCCCTCTTTGTCAGCTGGAACCAAAGATCCTCAGCCTGACCTTGACCTTGGCTCACCCTCCGTGAGTCAGACTCAGCTCCTGCCCTTGCATCCATTGTGGAATTTACTCCCACGTGCTCTTATGTGTGGCACCTGACCTTGCACTTGGCATCTTGACCAGAGGTTGGAGCTCATCTCTGCTCCCATTTCTGCCCTTGCCTGCTCAAATCCTCCTTCACCTTGGTCACTGTGGCAGGCTGAATGATGAACCTCTAAAATGTCCCTTCCCAATCCCCCCGGCTGAGAGTATGTTACCTTGTATGGCAAAAGGGGCTTTGCAGATGTGAGTAAGTTAAGGATCTTGAGGTGGGAGCATCCAGGTGGGCTGGATGTAATCACAAGAGTCCTTCCTTTTAAGGGAAGGAGGGAGGGCAGAGTCAGAGGAATAGGTGGTGTGATGCCAGAAGCAGAGATGGGAGTGATACACTTTGAAGATGAGGGACGGGTAAAAGTTGAATGTAAGTGGTCACTGGATGCTGAAAAGGGCACGAGAATATCTCAGAGCATCCAGAAGGAACCAGCCTTGCCAACACTTGGACTTTAGCCCAGTGAAACTAATTTCAGATTTCTTACTCCCAGGACAAGAAGAGAATAAACTTGAATTGTTGTAAGCGGTGAGTCTGTGGTCATTTGCTATAGCAGCAGTAACAAACTCATACAGATATGATACTAGTACAGATTAAAGGGTCCCTGGAGATTCAGAATCATAGGGCCTGTCTATGCCCGATGACATTCTTGGTTATGTGAGTGAGCTGTGAACTTGAACCTACGTGTGCAGAATGGCAGCAAGGCAGCCCCCCCAGCCCTCCCCTCCCCTAGAGGTTGCAGAATCAGAGATCAGTGTTCCCTAGAGTGTGACCTGCGTCCCATTACACACCAGCGTGCTTGTGGGCAGGAGTCGGTGGTGATACAGCGTGAAATAACATTGAATGACCCAGTGAGAAAGTTACTTGCTTTTCAATTATCTTTCAAATCTTAAGAATTCGTTCAAGGAAAAGATCACAGGCTGGTACTGATGGGTCTTCAACAGTAATGTCATATTTACAAATTCATTGTTTTTGAAACCATGTACTAGTTGTTAATGGATGGTGAATCCATTTGGGGAATCAAGTCCGTTACTTTTAAAAGATAAGGAACAGAATGGAAAATGTTCATAGCACATTATCAGTAGAAAGGGTAAGTACTTTTTTATAACTTGTTTCATTTTTATGTGTGTTTGCACTACCATGTTAGCGTTGTTCCTAATGTTTTTTAAGCCAAGTACAGTTGACTTACAATGTTGTATTAATGTCTGTTGTATAGCAAAGTGATTCAGTTATTCGTATGTATACATTCTTTTTTATTTTCTTTTCCATTATGGGTCATTACAATTGGATCTAGTTCCCTGTACTATACACTAGAACCTTGTTTTTTTATCTAGTCTGTATATAACAGTTTGTGTCTGCCAAACTCAAACTCCCAACCCACCCCTCTTCCTCCTCACCTCCCCCTTAGCGTCGGTTTTGGTTTTGATCATAAATGAAGGTCAGAGTGTTAACAACACTTCACCTATTGTGGCAGCAGTAGCATTTGGCTGAAGTTTTTAAAACTTGGCTTCAATTATATTTCTGTTTTTCCTTACATTTTTTAATGGATTACACTTCTCTTCGAGGCTCAGGATACACCATTACTGTTGATGGTTGTGTTATAAAATATCCCTTAAAATACCTATAAATTTCATTTAAAAAATGAATGCAGCAGAGATGATGAAAGTGATTCATTTGGAAATACTGAAGTTGAGAAGCACCGCATGAGGGAATGGTTGACCCAGCACTTTAGGAGGATCTCACCAGGGGTCAACTTTCATACCCTCCCCCACTCCAACCCCAGTACTTCCCACAATCAAGACATGTGTTCCAAAGTGTGGTTTTAGTTTTTGAATTGGAGCTTGGAACTGATTTCACCTAGGGTTTACAGTCATCCACTGCCTCTCCTGTTCTCCCACCCACTCATCTAAAACCTTGTAATCCTTTCTACACACACTGCTTAACTGAAGCTGCTCTTAGGAAGGACATCAGTGACATTAAAACCATCACACCCAGGGACCCTCTCTTGGTCCATGGCTGTTTCAACTTCTCAGCAGCATCTGATATGGGCGACCACCTCTCTCCTTGAAATATTCTCACTGCCAATAAATGGTGGAACTGGATCTGAAACCAGGCAGGTTGGCTCTGGAATTTGTACTTTTGACTGCTGCGTTATATCTATATCCCTTCTCCCCTTGCCCCAAATAGCATAGAAAATACCCCCATGGCTGCCCTGATGCCTCTTTTCCTTATTTCTGGTAAATTTTTCACATTTATTACATTTGCTTATTTCCCATTTGGGGGCTGCCCTATGTGCCGTTAATGAGGAGTGATCTTTTTCTGCAAAAATTTTAGTGAGGCTTTGGATTATTTAGTAGCAGAAATAATGTTAAAAAAACACTGCGACTAAGTTACCATATGATCCAGCAATCCCACTCCTGGGCATATATCCAGAAAAGATGATAACTAATTCAAAAAATACATGCACCTTAATGTTCATAGCAGCACTATTTGCAATAATCAAGACAAGGACGCAACCTAAATATCCATTGACCGATGAATGGATAAAGATATGTCATAGGAGCTTCCCTGGCGGTCCACTGGTTAAGGCTTTGCACCTCCAATGCAAGGTACATGAGTTCCCTCCCTTGTCAGGGAACAAAGATTCCATATGTCGCTCGAGGTAGCTAAAATGGTTTTAAATTATAATGTATATATAAATAGTGAAATATTATTCAGCCTTAAAAATAATGAAATAATGCCACTTGCAGCTACATGGATGGAACTAGAGATCACCACACTAAGTAAGTTAGATAGGGAAAGACAAACACTGTATGATATCACTTACATGTGGCATCTAAAAAATGAAACCAGTGAACTTATTTATAAAATAGAAATGGATTCACAGACATAGAAAACAAACATGCTTGTCAAAGGAGAATGAGGCGCATAAGATAGCTCGGGATTAACAGAAACACACTACTATATCTATATATAAAGTAAACAACAAGACCTACTATTAGTATATAGCACAGGGGACTATGTTCAATATCTTATAATAAATGGAAAGAATCTAAAAAAGAATATATATATAACAATATGCATATAATATTTACAAGTTATGTATTTATATGTTTATAACTGAATCACTTTGCCATATACCTTAAATTAACACAGCCTTATACATCAAGTATAATTCATTAAAAAAAACAAAAGCAGAAGACAGCACCGCCAGTGGGTATCTAGAATGCTTTCAGTAATATTGGTTGAAGAATACCATCAAGACCTGGGTTTGCTCTTTGTGCTCTGTCTTCCTGAGCGTGTTGGCTTTAATTTTTTGTTGTTGCCTTATAATGATAAAGTAGCTGCTAGAGTGTCTGGCATCACAACTGCATTCATGGCAGGAAAGATAAGTCTTTTCTTTAGTAGTCTCCTTTTATCCAGAGTAAAGTGGTCCTCAGATGTGCTCAAATATACTTTTTTCTGTATCTCATGATAAGAACTGAGTAGGTTTGCCGAATGAGATACAGGTTGCCGAGTTAAATTTGAATTTTGGTAAACACAGATTTTTTTTTTCAGTGTAAGTATGTCCCATGAGAAATCCAAATTTAACTGGATATCCCCAGTTATTTTGTTATTTTATATAAATAGAAATATTAATAATTTTTTCAATCTGGCAACTCTAAACCTGGGTCCAATCACAAGAGGGGCTGGGAAATAAAATATCTGGCTTTCTGGCTTTTGTAATGCAAGATGGGCAAAAGAGAAACGAAAGCTTTTAGGTGATCAGCCTCTCAATGTGGAGTCATCTTGATTGTGTTTGCTCTCCTGCACAGAGAATATGTTTGCATAATATCAGAAAGTTTATGAAGTCCAAAGCAGAATCAAACTATGTATTTTCATCTTAGAGTTTTTTAGTTCTTTTTTTTTTTGAAGGGGAGGAGAGGAAAGCATGGAGGTTCATGAATAAAGTGCCTGTCATAGGCAGGATATATAATTTTATTCTGCTTTACTATTTTATATACCCCCTTATTCCAGAAAAGGAATTGAGGTGACTAATAAAACTACATTAGCACAAAAGGCAAAAGTAAATGCCTTGGGGAGCTGGAGAGGAGAGAGAAGATGTGTGCTCAGTCTCTCAGTCATGTCTGATTCTTTGCAGCCCCATGGGCTGTGGCCCACCAGGCTCCTCTGTCCATAGGATTTCCCAGTCAAGAATACTGGAGAGAGTTGTCATTGTCTCCTTCAGGGGATCTTCCTCACGCAGGGATCGAACCCACATCTCCTGCCTTGGCAGGCGGATTCTTTACCACTGAGCCACCTAGAAAGCCCTTTGGCAGCTGGAACATAAGTTTAGAGGGAAAAAAAGGCCCAGAGATGTGCATGTTTTATTGTCTCACACAGGTCTTGGAAGTGGGTTACAAATTTGACTCCCCCCAAGTCCTCAGAGAGGATTGAAATATGATTCTGCTTCCATAAAACCACAGCCAGCTACATGCTCTAGAGAGGCACACATCTTCCTGCACAGAGACCCAGGGTGCTTCTCCAGAGCATCATCAGTGGGATCTGGGAATGTCTGGGGCCTGGCTTTGCAGCTGCTGCTTCAGGTTCCCTTGTTGCAAGCTGATGACAAGTGAAATTACACTGGAGCAAAGCAGCGCAATCCAAGTACATAGCTCTGGGATGCTGTAGTGCATACAAGAGTAGGATCTAGAAAACCTGGGGAAAATGAAAGGCCCGCAGAACTGATGTGCTAAAATAATGTCTCAAAGCTGGACACTGTATACGAGATTCCATGACAGTAAGTTGGAGGTCGGAACCTTTGACGAAGACCGGGCAGTCAAATTGACTGAGTGGTCCAGATCAAAATGCTTATCAGGGTCAGCCCGGTGGAGGGCGGAGGTCTTCATAGGAAAGTGAGGCTACTCCAGAGGCAGAGCTTCTTTCCAAGGTTGCTACTTCCAATATCAAATGAACCAATCGACACCCCTCCTTAAAAACCCTCCTTTAAGCCCCACTTCCTCTTGGTATGAAATCCAGCTCCTTCCCATGGCCTATGAGACCCAAGACTTGGCATCCCTCCTCGGCTCCCCAACCTCCTCTGTGCCTCTCTGCCCTAACCACGACCTCCTCCCATCTCTGCCAAGCTACCAAACTCTGTCTGCCACAGGGCCCAGCAGTTGGGGGGCTGAAGATGTAAGAAACCCAGCCAATATTCAGTTCACGAATCACTTTGTTTATGGCGTGTAACACAGGGTAGGTAGGGAAACGGGGTAGCAGGCCTTTCCAAGAAGTCCTCAAAGGAGGCATCTCAGCTGTCTCCCAACAAGTCACAGTAGGTGTGGGTGGGAGGTCACCTTCTGCTCCAACAGGGAGTCAGGCAGCTTCCATCTGGAAAGACTCCCAGAGCAGAGAGTCGGGTTCTCTAAGGTAACGCTCTTAATCTATCCCTCTAGGACTTTTCACACTCCTATTGCAGACGTTTCAAAACAACTAACGTGGATGTTCACATTGGCCACTGTGACTCCATTTTTTAAGCAAGACAATGAAAGTTGTATATATGGATGCTCTGGGTCTTTGTTGCTGCACGGGGGCTTCCTCTAGTTGTGGAGAGCAGGGGCTCCTCTTCATTGTGATGCAGGCTTCTCATTGCAGAACACAGGATCTAGGGCGCTCTGGTTTCAGTGGTTGTGGCACATGGGCTTGGTTATTCCATGGTATGTGGAATCTTCCCAGACCAGGGACTGAACCCATATCCCCTGCATTTGCAGGCAGATTCTTAACCACTGGACCACCAGGGAAGCCCCGTGACTCCCTTTTGAACTACTTAGCATAGCTTAAATCCTATAAGTTTCACACAAGATGAGTAGGGATCATAACACTCAAGAACTCACATCATGACCCTTTGCCTCTGCTGGCCTTTGCACCTGCTATTCCTTTTCCTGACTCAGCCTTCGCCCTTAAAGCTGAGATTAAACATCACCTCCCCATCACCCTGTGTAAACATCCCCTGGGGCTGTAACTCAACATCCTGTGTTTTTGCCTTTATGGCCCTTGTGTGAACTTGTCATCATTTTTACTCATTCCACAAGTATTTATCAAGCACGTTCTCTGTATGAGGCACTAAGAAACAGTAGAGCAAGTGAACAAATAAAACACAATAATTGCACTGCTCATGTGATTCAAGTGACTCAAGATTGTCATCATGTCTTTGCACAATGATGCAATCATACTTTTATGGCACATTTGATTTTTAACCTCTCTGAAAACATTGAGATTCAGGTGTTGGGGCCTCAGGACCTATCACCATTGATGGACACCCCAGTAGGTTATGATTGTGGTTCATAACGTGTTGTTTCACACCTTGTCAATCTGAAGTTCGGCGCAAGAGAAAAGCAATGACTCCGATGGCAACAACTCTTGCAGTATTGCAGGTGCTGTTTGCATGGAGGTACCTCTCAAGACCAGACCCATTGAACCTCTGGGAGGAAAGGCAAGGAGTCGGGGAAGAAGATCCAAGAGCTTGCTAAGCCCAGTGCTGGGGAAATCGTGCACTGTCTACCAATAGAACTTGCTGAACTCAGTGATAAGGGAGTAATTAAATGACCACGGACAGCTTTGCAAACTCAGGGAGGGCCCATTGTTCTGGTTTTACCCACCCGTTTTGTCCCAACTGTGGGTGAGTTTGAGTGCTCGGGTCTGAAAGCCTAGGGTGGATCATGTCTTCCAGACAACAGAAGAAAGATAATTCAGAGATATAAGGAGAGGGGACCTAGTTTGGAAGGGAGAGATGGGGGTGGTTCTTGAGAAGTGGAACCAGGGAGCAAGGCCTTGGTGAAATGATGCTAAATGGAACATTACAGTAAAACCATTGGAAAAGGAGTCACAAAGGCAGCTTTCATGTTGACACTGGTGAAGCGCAGTAGATTGTAAAGAATGGCCCTAAAGACTTCTAGAGTCTCTGTCTCCACCCTTTGCATCAGGAGCGGCCACATGATTTGCTTTGGCCAATAGCATGATAAGAAAAGGTGAGTGGGGAATCCCCTGGTGGTCCAGGGGTTAAGACTCTGTGTTCCCAATGCTAGGGGCACAGATTCAATCCTTGGTGGGGAAATAAAGATCCCAAGTGTCACATGGGATGGCCAGAAAAAAAAGAAAACATGAGCAACTTGACAGGTTGCTCGTGCATTGGGGTTCACCTTCTCCCACTGTTCTTGGGAACCATGTGGTGACCACAATGAAGATAAGCCTGGGGTGGGTCTGTTGGATGCGAAGATCACATGGAGCTGAAATGAGCTGTCTGGATGAGGTGCTCCCCAGACCCAGGCCCCAGGCAGCTCACTAGCCAACCACAGAAGTACAAGGGCGCCCTGACCTGAACTGCCAGCCATCTTGCAGAATCGTGAGCTAAATGCCTGGATCTTGTTTTAAGCCACAATGTCTGGGGACAGTTTGTTACCCTGCCGTAGCTAACTCATATAGGAGGGGGTGCAGATTGGGAGGGGAAGACAAAGTATTAGTTGAATGTTTCCTGCTGTTGAAAAAAAATTTGCAAGCGTAAGAGTTGCGAGTTTTATTTGGGGAAAAATGAACACTGCTCCCTGGGAGACAATATTTCAGATAGCTCTGAGACACTGCTCCAAGAAGTGGCTGCAGTCTGAAGGCTGCTAGATGGCAGGTGTTTTCTCCTTCCTGAATTCCCTCAGGGTTCACCAGCTCAGCATCCACGGTGGCTGCAATTGCTGATGACTGGGACATCCTTTGTTTACAGGAAACACTCCATCTCTCACTTCACAAATGCTTGTTCTGTGTCAAGCTGTGTGCCGTGTCTTAAGATCTCATGACGGACATGGCAGGCATGCTCTCTGCACTCATAGAGCACCAGCCATCAGTGCCCCCCCGCCTGCCCACCAACAAACAATCTTGGCTATTTCAGTATCCTGTGGCAAGTCCAGGAGGGTGCTCCGGGGAGAGAGAGATGTGTAAGCTGACATCTGAGGATGTGCCAGGTGAGTGGGCTCTGGAGGCAGGGGTTGGGGGGCAGAGTGATGAAAGAAAGAAGAGAGTACCTGACGGTAAGCGTGGGACCATTTAGAAGAGACTGGCCATGTGCTGCCCAGAGCAAATGTTTCCCCTGGGAAGTCATGGAGATGTCCCAGGGTGCTCACAGTGTACTTTTTTTTTTTTTTAAATTACAGCATACTAACACAGTGTACTTTTTAAGGCATCCATTCTCAACGGAGGTGATATTGCCCCCACTGGAGCAAAAATTGCTTAGGGTTAGGGTTATTGTTTAGTTACTAAGTTGTCCAACTCTTTGCAACCCCGTAGACTGTAGCCTGCCAGGCTCCTCTGTCCTCGGAATTCTCCAGGCAAGAATACTGGAGTAGGTTGCCATTTCCTCCTGCAAGGGATCTTCCCGACCCAGGGATTGAACCTGAATCTCCCGCATTGGCAGGCAGATTCTTTACCACTGAGCCATCAGGAAAGCCCAGCATTAGGGTTAGGGGGTGGTTATTAGCCCTCCAAAGAACCACAGTATGTAAACAGATATGAAAGATTATCTGTGGCATTAGTGGGCTTCTTTGCTGGCTCAGACGGTAAAGAATCCACCTGCAATGCAGGAGACCTGAGAAGGGAAAGGTACCCCACTCCAGTATTTTGGGCTGGAGAATTCCATGGACAGAGGAGCCTGGCAGACTGCAGTCCATGGGGTCGTAAACAGATATGAAATATTATCTGTGGTATTAGTACTCAATAGAGGGGTGATAATTTTTAAAAAATGGCTAGAAAGTGTCCACAGAGGGGAGATCATGAAAAAAAGTGGTTGAGAAATGCTGTTTTAAGGGAATCCATATCTAGGGCCTCACCTTGTGCAATCTGCTCCCTTTCCCCATGGCCCTCCCACTTCTCCAAAGAGCATCATTCTCCCCGTCTCACATCTGTGCTGCTGTTTTGCTCTGGGAATTAAAACCTGGGAGAGGGGAGAACAATTAGAAATACTGGTACTGGCTGGCACTAAGAAAGTGAATAAATAATAATGACCACGTATCAAACAAGTCCTTTCTTAGGTGTGAAGGATTCTTTGCTCTCAACCAAATTGAAGGGGGATATAATAGCTTAGCATGCTTTGAACTTTTTAAAAAGCAATAGATTTGAAAAAAGTTTTTTTAAAGAATAGGTTATTTTCAGCACATAACTCAAAAGGTGTTCAAAGAAATGTGTAGTATTGCTATAGAAACCTCTTTCTATTTGTTTTTGTGAAAGCTCTCTCCTTGCCTACAACTGTAAAAATGAAAAATAGAAACTGAATAGGTGTTGAGCCCTGTCTTACAAAAATAAGCTAGAGTCATCTTGGGATATATGAACTCATTGAATAAATAAGTAAAACTTCCTCTATCCATCTCATTAAAAGATACATTTCCTATACAATTTTATTTTTTATGTTTAATCATTAGTTGTCAACCTGTGCAGTATAGTTGGGGTATGTCAATCAATTGTCTACTAACAATAATTGTTATGATAACTCAATCCAGAACGGAATAAACAACGTTTAGAGCCACCGTTCACAGAAAATTTATAAAAGTATTAATTTCTCTCTCTCTATCTCTCTTTCTCTGTGCAGACACATATTTCCATAAGATCTTACAGAAAACCTGAATGAACATTTTAGCTGATCCAATATATGTATTTGTTTTTGCCTAAAAATGGAATTATATGCTGCATATTGTATTATAAACTATTTTTACCCCAAAGTTTTACAACAATATATAGAGATCTGTAAGCATAGCACACATAGAGATCTACAACAGAGGTGAGACAAAATTTTTTAAGGGTCAGATAATTAATATTTTAGACTCGATGGATCAAGAGGATATTTTGTACAAAATAACTATTTGAAGTGTGAAAGTCTTCTTACATCATATTCAAAAAGCCACTCAAACACCTGAAACTAACACTACTTTGTAAATCGATTATACTCCAATAAATAAAATAAAAAGCCACTTACTTAAGTAGTAGTCTTTCGTTAGTATATATCTATGTTGCTTCCATATTAATTCAATATTATAAATATGTGGCAGTTATATACAATCCTTCTGCATAAATCTTTTCACACTTATCTGTTTACCTCCAAAGAATGTTGTTGTTCATTTGCTAAGTCATGGCTGACTCTTTGCGACCCCATGGACTGCAGCACACCAGGCTCCTCTGTCCTCTACTATCTCCTGGAATTTACTCAAATGAGTGAAAAAAAGACATCCTGTTGATGTTCTTACACTTCTTTAGTTACTATGACTCTCTTTTCACACATTATTGTGAGCTTGTTATTTCCAATTCCCTGCTTGTGTCTTTTTCCTATTTTTCTCTGTGGTTATTTTTTCACATTGATTTCTAAGAGCTCTTTACCCCGTAAGGACAGTGACATTTTGTCATTTGTGTGCAGTATTTTCCCCCAGTTTTTCATTTTTCTTGTCTATGCTAATCATTTGTTTCTTTTTTGGTTCAGAAATTGTATATTCTATCTGTTTCAGGTTGATTCCTTTTCTAGTGTAATAATGTCTATGCATGTCAAGCTGCTCATGATTACAAAAATATTTACCCATGTTCTATTTTAGGGCTTTTATGATCTCTTTTTTACATTTTTTGTAGTGTCCATAGTATTTGTTAATCATTTATTTATCAAAAGAGACTATTCCTTAGCCCAGATATTAATCGTTTCATAGTTCAGGAACACAGGTAAGTGACAAAATTCTATGGAATTCAATGCCCTAAAATTCTTTATGTTCAAAAATCACTTTTCACTCTGAAAGATAATAGTTTTCCTCATCTCTTCAAAATCTTCCATAGAATCATAATTCTGTAGAAATCTGCATAGAAGTCTGCATATGCCTGCTTCCTTGGTTCATCAGTAGCAAACTTACAGAAAGTTGCAACTCCCAGGCAGACGATGAATGCTCCAACCGTGTGAAATCACAGATGCGTGACCAGAAGGTTTCATCAAAGAACTGGACAAGGTAGTTTTTCTTTTCTACAGCTTAACAACATGGTCTTTCCACACTAATAGAGAAATGGACCTCTCTTTTACATATTAAACTTTGGCTCATTTAGAATTTATTTTGAAGTACAAAATGAGATTAAAAAAATTTTTTAATAAGCCTAACCAGTTTTCCTATTTGAGTATCTAATCCATGATTTTGAACCCCAATTTACATTTCTATGCATATGCTTACATGTGTGCGTGCTAAGTCACTTCAGTTTTGTCCGACTCTCTGTGACCCTATGGACTTCAGCTCATCAGGCTCCTCTGTCCCTGGGATTTTCCAGGCAAGAATACTGGAGTGGTTTGACATGCCTTCCTCCAGGGGATCTTCCTGACCCAGGGATCGAACCCAGGTCTCTTATATCTTCCTTCTTGACAGGCAGGTTCTTTACCTACTGGGAGGGCTTCCCTGGTGGCTCAGATGGTAGAGAATCTGCCTGCAATGTGGGAGACCTGGGTTTGATCCCTTGGTTGGGAAGATCCCCTGGAGGAGAGCAAGGCAACCCACTCCAGTATTCTTGCTTGGAGAATCCCCATGGACAGAGGAGCTACAGTCTATGGGGCCACAAAGAGTCAGACATGACTGAGCGACTAAGCACCATCTGGACAGCCCTTCCATATATATATTTGGCTTTAAAAGGGCTCATTTTAAAAACCTACTACCTATCAAGGAACTAAGTTTTATGACTCCAGCAAGTTATTCAATCCCAGCCCTACATGTAGACTTTCTTAAAAAGCAATGTATTTTTTACCTGATAACAATACATATATCAAAGATAAAGCTCTTGTTATTCAGGTTGATAGGATTGTTTGTATTTTTCCTCAGCACAAAGATAAGAGTATTTAGAATTGAGAAATATAGCTGAACAAGTGCTATCCATTTGTACTCTATCTGTATGTATGTGTAACCATGATTGTGGGAATAAAATAGTTAGCAGAAGATTTCTAATTGAAAAAGTAGATATGCAACAAGCAACAAAGGTGTACTGTATAGTACAGGGAACTATAGTCAATATCTTGTAATAACCTATAATAGAAAATTATTTCAAAAATAATATATGTGTATAACTGAATCACACACACAAAAAGGATTCTGCTCTTTGAAATTTAGCAATGTTTATCTTTTTGCCAGTTTTTCTAAATGTCCTGTGGGCATCTAATAACAATGTATGAGGTACAAAATTTTAAATATATTTGTGTGAGATATGAGATTAATATAAATCAACAAAAATAGATAGCTATCATGTTTAAATTATTAATGACATCATTCAAGATGCTCCTAATTTTTTTTCTACACTTGATAAAATATTCTCAGAGAAATGTTAATATGTCTTTGATTATATATTTTTCCTTTTCTCTTATATTTCTTTTGACTTTTGCTTTATATATCTTTGTTTCTTTGTTATTAGGTATCTAATGGTTTATGATGTCTATCTTCTTTGTGAATTATATATTTTATCATTAAAAATATTCATCTTCGCATCATTTAAAAAATAAAATAGCAGAGTGAGTTGCCAAACCTAAAGAGTTAAAAAAATTGTAAGATGACATTTCACCAAGTTCAAGCAATAAAAAGGGCACCAGTTTGGAAGCAGTTTTGGTTAAATTCCAGCTCCACATTTTATGGCAAAGCCCTTCTCCTTTCTGGGCCTCAGCTCTCTCATCTGTAAAATGGGTTCATAAAGATAAACCCTGTCTCACACAAGTTAGGAGGACTAAATGAAATAAAGCAGGAACTCACTATGCCTAGGGTATTTATATCCAGGTACCCTCAGACCTGTGGTCTTAATTAAACCTTCCCAGGGCACACAGTAAGACCTACAGCTTCTGTTCCTTTATGTAACAAGCCAGCTCCTGACTATGGAGTACACTAGCTGAGTCCTTGACCTTTGGCTTTGTTCCCATCCATTCCCACCCCATGACTCCTGAGGTCCTGCTCTCATTACAGGCCAGCATCACTTGCCTTCCATTCTTGGCCCAGCCCAGAAAGTCCTGGCCCACCCGTGGGTGAGACCTGGTAGTTCCTAACAGAGGTCACCATAACCTCTGAACTTGCTGCAGGGGGCTGCTGGCCGGAGTCCCGCTTGGTCCTTCCACCTTTCCCTTCCCTCTGAGGATAATGACGATACGTAATTCTCACCTTGGCACTTGCATTCCCAAAGGGAATGGGAATGCCAGTGCCTACTCTTATAGTCATAACTTCTGGCATGGTGACAGAGGAGGCGCACGCTGTCTGTCTGCCCAGGGTCAGGTCAACGTGGGAGCAGCCATAAACTCCAGGGAAGTTCATCTGAAGGTGGCGTTTGCTCTCCCATTCCTCCTTTACAGCAGTTATTTTTGTGCCTGACACACCTCCCTGATTTGACTGTAAAGTTCACGAGACATTATCTCTCAATCGTCTCCATTCCGGGTGGATAGGTGTGTCACAGGATGACTGAAATGTTGCTCTGCCCCAACCCCTCCACCCCATGAACAGGAACAATTCTCTGTGGTCCTGAAACGCCAAGGACATATTTGCTTGCTTAGATTTCAGAATTCTGAAAAGCAGATAGTAACTGTGGAAGAAAAGGGTATATTAAGCAGGATGCTTCTTTCTTTCTTTCCTTCTCTCTTCCTCCCTTCCTCCGTTTCTCCTGCTTCACTCCCTTTCTTTCTTTCTTTCAAGTGACAGAAACCCAGCTCCAACTGTCTTCAGAAAGGAAAAGATCTAAGAAGACAGTCCAGCGTGGCTGGATCAGGGCCATGATATAGATGTCATCAATCTTGTCTCCCTCTTGGTTTTATTTTCCTCTACATGGCTCTGTTTTCTTAGGACTCATCTCTTCTGGTGACAAAGATGGTGGTTAGTGGCTCCAGGCCTCTATTGTCCCCCCTCAGTAACCCAGAGTAAGAGCACTTCTTTTCTTTATTGAAAGAGCACATCTTGGTCCCCAAAATCTGCAGAAAAATTCTCAGGATTGCATGTTAATGGCTTGACTTGAATCATATGCTGAGTGCTCAACCAGTCAGGATGGTCTTGGAGATGGACTGTCTCACTGGCTTGATGCCCCTGAAGGGTTGGGGAGCTGAATGATGGGGGGCAGTGGTGACAGCTCTACCCAAATTGTGTGAAAGTTAGTCACCCAATCTAACTGTGTGACCCCATGGACTGTAGCCTGCCAGGCTCCTCTGTCCATGGATTCTCCAGGAAAGGACACCTGGAGTGAGTTGCCATTCCTTTCTCCAGGGGCTCTTCCCAACCCCGGGATTGAATGCAGGTATTCTGCATTGCAGACAGATTCTTTACTGTCTGAGTCACTAGGGAAGCCCATTTTGTGTGAACAGAGGGTTGAAGACATGTGGTCCTTTCAAAGAAATCAAGATGCTATTACCGAAGAGAATTCCAGAAAAACATTTATTTCTGCTTTATTGACTATGCCAAAGCCTTTGACTGTGTAGATCACAATAAACTGTGGCAAATTCTGAAAGAGATGGGAATATAAGACCACCTGACCTGCCTCTAGAGAAACCTATATGCAGGTCAGGAAGCAACAGTTCGAACTGGACATGGACAACAGACTGGTTCCAAACAGGAAAAGGAGTACGTCCAGGCTGTATATTGTCACCCTGCTTATTTAACTTATATGCAGAGTACATCATGAGAAACACTCGGCTGGAGGAAGCACAAGCTGGAATCCAGATTGCTGGGAGAAATATCAATAACCTCAGATATGCAGATGACAACACCCTTATGGCAGAAAGTGGAGAGGAACTAAAAAGCGTCTTGATGAAGGTGAAAGAGGAGAGTAAAAAGTTGGCTTAAAGCTCAACATTCAGAAAACTAAGATTATGGCAGCTGGTCCCATCATCATGGCAAATGGACGGGGAAACAGTGGAAACAGTGAGAGACTATTTTTTGGGGCTCCAAAATCACTGCAGATGGTGATTGCAGCCGTGAAATTAAAAGATGCTGACTCCTTGGAAGGAAAGTTATGACCAACCTAGATAGCATACTAAAAAGCAGAGTCATTACTTTGCCAACAAACGTCCATCTAGTCAAGGCTATGGTTTTTCCAGTGGTCATGTATGGATGTGAGAGTTGAACTGTAAAGAAAGCTGAGCGCCAAAGAATCGATGCTTTTGAACTGTGGTGTTGGAGAAGACTCTTGAGAGTCTCTTGGACTGCAAGGAGATCCAACCAGTCCATTCTAAAATAGATCAGTCCTGAGTGTTCATTGGAAGGACTCATATTGAAGCTGAAACTCCAATACTTTGGCCACCTGATGCAAAGAGCTGACTCATTTGAAAAGACCCTGATGCTGAGCAAGATTGGGGGCAGGAGAAGAAGAGGACGAGAGAGGATGAGATGGCTGGATGGCATCACCGACTCAATGGACATGAGTTTGAGTAAGCTCCAGGAGTTGGTGATGGACAGGGAGGCCTGGCGTGCTGTGGTCCATGGGGTCGCAAAGAGTCAGATGTGACTGAGCATCTGAACTGAACTGATTACCAAAGAAAGGAGAAATTAGATCTTAAGTAGACACTAATGTCAGATATCCATAATGGGGATAGAACAGTGGAGAGAGTAAGAGAGAGAGGGAGTGAGAGGCTGTTAGAGAAGCACTGACAGAAAAATGGAGACATAATTTTAAGAAAACCAGAGCCTTTTTAAAAGAAAGCAGTCCAGAAAAAATTATTACACCCATGTTCATAGCAGCATTATTTACAATAATTAAAAGGTCAAAGCAAGCCAAATATCCATAAACAGATGAATCCTTAAACAAGATGAAGTCTATCCATACAATGGAATATCATAGAGTCTTTAAAAGGGAGGAAATTCTGACATCTGCTACCACATGGATGAACCTTGAGGACATTACGCTCAGTGAAATAAGCCAGTCACAAAAGGACAGAGCTTGTATGATTCCACTTATATGAGGTCTTTGGAATAGTCAAATTCACAGAAACAGAAAGTAGAATGGTGGTTGCTTAATAGGGGCAGGGAGAGGGGGAATGGGAAGTTAGTGCTTCATGGGGACAGAATTTCAGTTTGAGAAAGTTCTGGAGACGAATAATAGTGACGGTTGCACAATAGTGTGAATGTACCTAATACTGCTTAACTGTACACTTAAAATGGTTAAAATGTTAAAATTTAAAATGTATTTACTTATTTATTGATTATTTATTTATTTATAACTAAAGAGAAAATCTTAATTTTTCCTCTAATTATGGCGATCGGGAGCTCCTCTCTAATTGTGGTGTGCGGGCCTCTAACTGCAGTGGCTTCTCTTGTTGCTGAGCAGGGGGTCCAGGCATGCAGGCTTCAGTAGTTGTGGAACATGGGCTTAGTTGCTCCATGGCATGTGGGATCTTCCTGGACCAGGGATGGAAGCTGTGTCTCCAGTATCAGCAGGCAAATTCCTTATCACTGAGCCACCAGGGAAGCCCTAAAATGTTAAATTTTGTGTTATGTGTATTTTACCTTAATAAAAAATTAAATTAGAAAAGAATCAATTTTAAGTGGGAAAACTTTCCCTTCTTTCCTAAACAAAGGACACATTTTACCCCATGCCTCCTAGACTTTACCTAGTACAGTGCTCTGCAAACAGAAGAAATTATTAAGAATTTGCTGGATACTTTATAAAGCAATATAAGATGTTCTGGCCCCATTGCCAGCAATAATATCTGAGCAAATATTGAGGTCATCATCCTTCAAATGCCAAGTCACAGCCCTGAATGCTTGGGTCTGGGCCCTCTGGTCTTACAGGGACTTGATCAGCACCGTGTGGGTGTTGGGTAATTCAAATTCCCTTACGTTGCACACCCCACCGCCTCTGAGGACATTTGGCAGTATCCAGAGACATATTAGTTGTCACAACTCTGGGTAGTATAAGACCAGAGAAGCTGGGATTATCCTACAGTGTGACTGAGCACACA
Source organism: Muntiacus reevesi (assembly GCF_963930625.1). NCBI lineage: Eukaryota > Metazoa > Chordata > Mammalia > Artiodactyla > Cervidae > Muntiacus > Muntiacus reevesi. The sequence goes on from NC_089250.1 coordinate 201,209,333, forward strand.
CACACACAATCCTACAATGCACAGAACAGCCCCCAAACAAAGAACGTGAAGTGAAGTGAAAGTTGCTCAGTCGTGTCCAACTCTTTGCAACCCCATGGACTGTAGCCTGCCACGCTCCTCTGTGGAATTCTCCAGGCCAGAATACTGGAGTGGGTTGCAGTTCCCTTCTCCAGCGGATCTTCCCAACCCGAGGGTTGAACCCAGGTCTCCCACTTTGCAGGTGAATTCTTTATCGTCTGAGCCACCAGGGAAACCCCCAACCAAGAATATTCAGTCCTTAGTGTCAAGTGTGAGCCAGCCTGGGAATCCTTTCCAAGGACTCCGTCTCTGTCTCTCTCTCTCACACGCGCACACACAGAATCATGCCAAACACCCAGGCACACGCATGCATACGTGCCTGCTCTCACCTATGCCCTCCTAGACATCTCCCTGGTCTCTGTTACTTTTCAGTGAGTTGTAACAAGTTTACAGCATAAAAATAAACTTCTAAAATTAGATTCTTGCTCAATATCCTTTAAAGCAAAGGACCATGCAATAAATTTGTCTTGAATTTAGTTCTGTGCCTGGAGTTTTATATAACAGAGCAGACAAAGGTAGGGAGAATGGCATTCAGACTTAGCTGTATCACAAACAAGGACCTTGCTCTCCTCCCTACCAAGTTCTCTTGAACCTGCTGACCTCAACAGACAGATGTAAACCAGTCAATTAAGTCTGACACATAAGGAGACCTTCTGGAGGCCGGAGAGGGGGTTGGAGGTGAGGAAAGGAATATATGTTGTTTGGAAAACAATGTTTAATATGATTATACAATTTTCTTTTGATAAATGTATAAATATTATCATTTTTATGTTTAATGAAAGGTGGTATTTTTTGAAGAATGCTGCAGTCTGACACTTTTATTAGAGTCAGGAGTTAAATTTTACATTTGCCTGACAAATTCACTTTTATAAAGAAGTCAATGTATGGCAAAAACCACTACAATATTGTAAAGTAATTAGCCTCCAACTAATAAAAATAAATGAAAAATAAAAAAAATTTAAAAAATTAAAAAAAGCAAAACCAAAGAAGTTTCACTATTTTACTTATTCTACTTCTGCTTTTAATTCTTTTACACCCAATTACCTTCTGTGTGGATGAGTTAGGCTCAGCAATTTTCAAACCCACCAAATAATTTTTTCCCCTCTTTCAGTGTAAAAACAAGTCTGAATGTTTTTCTCTAAGTTTGTCACAGAATTCTAGACCTTTTTTAAAAAAGTCTTAAGAATTAACTTTTGTTTTATTTTATTTTTTGCTGTTTATCAACTTCACCTTATTCCTAAGCTCACCACCAAAATTTTCTCCTATTATTGGGGTAAAATACTACTCTAAGATTTTGAGAAAAACATGTCTTTCCACTCAGGGTAGATTTTTTGAATAAGTTAGAAAACCTGGAGAAGGAGAAGACAGAGAATAAAATAAATTTGGAGAAGATTCTTAATTAAGTCCAAGACCTTTTCCTTAACTCTGTCCCAGTGCAGAGTTCTCTTATCTGAAAGTTCCTTTTCACAAGTGAGATAAACTCAAGTGCATTTGGCTTACAAGACAATGAAAAGACAAGACACAGATGAGGAGAAAAAGCTGCCAAACATATTATTGACAAAATATTTGTCTTGTTGACATAAAAAAATGCACAACGTGAGAACTGCAAGTTAAGTTTTATTTGGGGCACAGTGAGGACTGCAGTCTGGGAGACAGCACCTCAACTAGCCCTGAGAAACTGCTCCAAAGAGGTAGGATGAAAGGTCAGTATGTGTTTAATTTTGGTGAAGGGGGAATATATGCAATCAAGCACATATTTTTCCAGAACTTTCCTGCTGGTCTCATGAAGCTTTAGCTAGTCACGAGGAACAGTCATCACCCTGAAGGATTTTAGTGCTTTTCTAAATGCGAGGAGATAGAATTGGGCTCATAAAATTAGCTCCTGAAAATATCTAGTTATCAGAAGACCTGTCCTGCCAGTTTTTTCCCTGAGTAGAGAGTACCTCATTTCTGCTCTCCACACTGAGCTCCTTTCAGGTAGTACTGAAAATCAGCAGCTGTAGCAGCATATGCTTTAATCTTTGTAGAGGTGGATGGCAAGTGATCATGGCAAGTGCCAATTTGTAGTTGACAGTCTCCAGAGTATATATAGTATTATCCAAAATCAGTAATAAGAAAACAAAGAACCAAAAATTTAAAAAACTGCTCTAACTGTTGAACAGACATTTCTGCAAAGAAGGTGGGCTGATGGCATATAAATACATGAACAGATATTCAACAAATTTGTTATAATTAATGCAAGTTAAAACCACAGTAAGATAGCACTATCCATCTATTAGCAACGAAAAGCCTTGCATTATGGGACTCTATAATCATTTTGATAAACAATTTGGTGGTTTCTTAAAAGCTACGTAACACACCTACCATTCTACTTTCAGGTATTCACTCAAGAGAAGTGAAAGTGGGCTTCCCAGTGGATAGAAATCTGCCTGCCAATGCAGGAGACATGAGTTCGATCCTCGGCCTGGGAAGATTCCACATGCTGAGGAGTAGTGAAAGCCCATTTCCCACAACTGCTGAGCCTGTGCGCCTAGAGTCTGCGCTCTGCAACAAGAGAAGCCCCTGCAATGAGAAGCCAAGCACTGCAGCTAAGAGTGGCCCCCAGTCACTGCGGAGACAGAGGAAGCAGGTCTTTCCCAGCACAGCCAAAAAACAAATAAGTAATAAAAGAGAGAAATGAAAGTATATATTACTACCAAGACTTGTACAAAAATGTTCATGGCAACTTTACTGGTAACATCCCCAAGCTGGGATAATGTCCATTCAGGATGAATGGATTAAAAAATAGAATACTACACAGCCACCAAAAGAAATTAATTTTGGACCCACAACAAGATGGATGAATCAAAAATAAATACACTGAATGAAGGTAGCCAGATAAGAAAGAACACATGCTGTTTGATTCTATTTTTAATTTTTAGAATTTTTACACAATTTTAAAAGGTTGTATTCTGTTTCCAGTGGTTGCAAAATATTGACTATATTCCTCACGTTGAACAATACATCCTCATAGCCTGGCTTACACCCATCAGATTGTACCTCCACTCCTCGACCCTTTATTGCTCCTCTCCCCCTTCCCCACTGTTAATCACTAGTTCTCTATAAATTGGATTCTATTTCTAGGAAATTCTAGAAAATTCTAACTAGCTTATGGTGGCAGAAAGCAGATTAGTGACTGAGAACAAGAACAGGGTCACAGGGAAACTTGGGGAGATGATACGTTCATGTTCACTATATGGATTGCAGCGCTAATTTCATGGGTGTACAGATATGTCAAAGCATCAGTGGTACACTTGACCCATAATTTATTGTTGTACCTCAGTAAAGCTTTTTAGAAATAGTAATAATTTAAAAAATGAGTTTCTCAAAAGATACCCCTGGTTTTTCTTTTTGCTAGTTGATGGTGGCTCAGATGGTAGAGAATTCACAGGCAATGCATAAGACCTGGGTTCAATCCCTGGGTTGGGAAGATTCCCTGGAGAATTCCATGGACAGAGGGGCTTGACAGGCTACCGTCCGTGGGGTTGCAAACAGTCAGACTTGACTGAACGATTAACACTTTCACTTCTTATAGGGATATTTTGCCTGTAGCAGCATAGGCTCTTGAGTTAGCAAACTAATTCTGACCCTAATTACCTCTAACCTTTAGTGAGTCACTAGATCTTTGAACTGCGGTTTCCTCAGCTGCAAAATGGGAACAACACCCACCTCACCGGACTCTCAAGATAGCTAGCAGGGTGATGTTTGTTAAATGCTCAGTACAAGGTCTGAGAGAGGTCTTGCTGGCTGTTAAGCTGTATTGTTATTGATGACAATTCAATTACTGGAATAACAAACAGCAGAGTGAAGACTTCTGACTTTTTAAAAAAATTTTATTTATTTTTTCACTACACTGGGTCTTTGTTGTTGCAAGAGCTTTTTCTCTCGTTGCTGTGAGCGAGGGCTACTTTCTAGCTGTGGTATGCGGGCTTCTCACTGCAGTGGCTTCTCTTGTTATGCAGCACAGGATCCAGGGCACACAGGCTCGGTAGCTGTGGCTCTCAAGCTTAGTTGCTCCACAGCATGTGGGATCATCCTAGGCCAGGGGTCGAACCCATGTCCTCTGCATTAGCAGGCGGATTCTTAACCACTGGACCACCAGGGAAATCCAAGTCTTCCAATTCTTAAGGGCAGTTTCTAAATGTGCACATTTTTATATTTTATGGGGATATAATATTATAGGCAACAACACAGAGATAGAATTCAGTGTCTTCTTCTTAGGTACCATTGGTTCATGAACAGATTTCCTCTTGCTTATGTCCGGAAGGTAACTTCTTAAAATATAATAGATTGGGTTTATTTTTAACTTTTTTATTGAAGTACAATGTACATATAGAAAAGTACACACATCGTTAACAACTTGATGAATTTTCACAAGGTGAACTCACCCTTAGCCAGAACCCAATCAAGAAACAGAAATGATGGAGCCCGGAAGTCTCCACGTGCCCCGTCTCAGTCACTACCTCCCAGAGCTTATCCTTGAACTTCCTATTCCACTGTTTGTGCTCTTTCGTGTCTGACTTCTTTCCCTTTGTTTGTGAGATTCATTCAATCAATCATCCTTGTGATTTACATTTTCATGACGCTTTCTCTGTTACACCTTTTCATAGCATTATCATATCTTTGTTGAGACTTGAAGGATGAGTAAGATTTTGTCAGCATTAGGGAGCAGTTTGGGTTAAAGAAACAGACTGTCCAGAGGCTTGAGCCTGAGTGAAACAGTGGGATATTCAGGACACTGAAAGTAGACATTCTTTCTGAGGTAGATGGTTCCTATTTAGTTCAACTGTTTCCAACATTATAACCATTCAGACAGTTCTCAGCTTTTTCTACCAATAAAGCATAATGAAATCAATGTCCCTCCTCAGTTGGAGCTTTTGTGTGTTTTTGCGTGTTTGTTTATTTACTTTGATTACCCTGGGTGTTCATTGCTGCACATGGGCTTTACGTAGTTGCGGTGAGTGGGGGTTACTCTTCACTGTGGTTGCAGGCTTCTCATTGCAGTGGCGTCTCTTGTGGAGCACAGGTTCCAGATGCACCGGCTCCAGTGGTTGAGGCACAGGGGCTCATTAGCTGTAGCTCACGGACCCCAGAATGAGAGGCCTCCAGAGGCTGTGGTGCATGGGCTTAACTGTCTCACAGCATCTGGAATCTTCCCAGTCCAGGGATCAAACCCATGTCCTCTGCACTGGCAGGTGGATTCTCATCCACTGTACCATCAAGAACGTTCTAGAGTTTTTGCTTTTATAGGGTCGCTTTTCAAACTTAAGGCTCCTTGGGGGTAGGTGAATTTAAAGACTTCATGTATGTTGCAAGATTGTGTTAACAAAATATTGTAGCTTTGTACACTTGTCCCAGAAATGTATGGGTTTGCCTATTCTCTCCCTCTTTGTCAGAATGGGATGTTAATTGTGGTTTTTTTTTTTTTAAATCGTGTTTTTAAAATTTCTCTTCTGTTGTTTCCTTTGAGTTTTTTCCTGGTGATTATCTTTTCATGTTTATTGACACTTTGGATTTCATCTTCAGTGCCATGTTAAGTCACTTCAGTTCTGTCTGACTCTTTGCAACCCTATGTACTGTAGCTCATCAGGCTCCTCTATCCATGGGATTCTCAAGGCAAGAATCCTGGAGTGGGTTGCTATGCCCTCTTCCAGGGGATCTTCCCGAGCCAGCAATTGAACTCATGTCTCTTCCAGTTCCTGCATTGCAGGAGGATTCTTTATTACTGAGCCATTGGGTAGAGTTATTTAATTTTAATAGTTATTACTGTACAAATAGTAGATAAAATAATGAGCAAAAAAAATGACAACATGGGAACATTCTGATTATTTGTATGAACTACGCTCATAGTGTCAAGCTCTTCAGCAAATGGTAGACATTATTGTTACTATTTTTAAAAAAAATTTTTGGCCTACCCACACAGCATGAGGAACTCCCCTGACCAGTGATTGAACCCATGGCCCTTGCAGTGGAAGTGCTCTTAACCACTGGACGACCATGGAAGTTCATGGCTACCATTTTCATTGTCCCAAACATGCAGATGGTGAGCAAATGAACTCCTGTAAACACTGAGACTTAGTGGACTGTGCCTTCAGCCCAATGACTTTCTGGATGTAAAGAGTTCTGACTGTCAGCTGTAAGGTGGCATTTACCATGGGCACTTTTAGAACAGGACAGTTAGAACCAGACATAGAACATCGGACTGGTTCCAAATTGGGAAAGGAGTACGTCAAGGCTGTATATTGTCACCCTGCTTATTTAACTTACATGCAGAATACATATGTGAAATTCTGGGCTGGATGAAGCACAAGCTGGAATCAAGATTGCCGGGAGAAATATCAATAACCTCAGGTATGCAGATGACATCACCCTTACGGCAGAAAGCAAAGAGGAACTAAAGAGCCTCTTGATGAAAGTTGAAAGAGGAGAGTGAAAAAGTTGGCTTAAAACTCAACATTACAAAAACCAAGATCATGGCATCCAGTCCCATCACTTCATGGAAAATAGAATGAGAAACAATGGAAACAGTGACAGACTTTATTTTTTTGGACCCAAAAATCACTGCAGATGGTGACTGCAGCCATGAAATTAAAAGATGCTTGCTCCTTGGGAGAAAAGCTATGACCAACCTAGAGAGCATACTAAAAAGCAGAGGCATTACTTTGCCAACAAAGGTCCGTCTAGTCAAAGCTGTGGTTTTTCCCGTAGTCATGTATTGATGTGAGAGTTGGACCATAAAGAAGGCTGAATGCCAAAGAATTGATGCTTTCAAACTGTGGTGCTGGAGAAGACTCTAGAGAGTCCCTTGGACAGCAAGGAGATCAAACCAGTCCATCCTAAAGGAAATCAGTCCTGAATATTCATTGGAAGGACTGATGCTGAAGCTGAAACTCCAATACTTTGGCCACCTAATGTGAAGAACTGATTCATCTGAAAAGACCCTGATGCTGGGAAAGGTTGAAAGTGGGAGGAAATGGGGATGACAGAAGATGAGATGGTTGGATGGCATCCCCTACTCAACGCACTTGAGTTTGAGTAAACTCCGGGAGATGGTGAAGGACAGGGAAGCATGGCGTGCTACAGTCCATGGGGTTGCATAGAGTCGGCCACAGCTGAGAGAACTTATCATACTGTTCATGGGGTTCTTGCAGCAAGAATACAGAGTGGTTTGCCATTTCCTCCTCCATCTACTTCTACAAGTATTAGCTCATGTGCTGCTGCAGCTGCTGACCTCCAACACTATCTGAAAGGAGTTCAAGGTGGAGAGCAGAAAGGAGGGAGTCTGTACTCAGGGTAAAAACTGGCTGGTCAGGTCTTCAGATAGTTATATATTTTCAGGAGCTGATTTTATGAGCCCAATCCTTGTATCTCCTCATATCTAGAAAAGCACTAAAATCTTTCATGCTGATTACTGTTCCTCGTGACTAGCTGAAGCTTCTTGAGACCAGCAGAAAACTTCTGGGAAAACACGTCCTTGATTCAGTGTATTCCCCCTTCACTGAAGTCACATACATGCTGGCCTTTCCTACCTCCTACCTGCCTCTTTGGAGAAGCTTCTCAGAGCCGAAGTGGGGTCTCCTAGGCTGCAGTCTTCATATTGCCCCAAATAAAACTAAACTCACAACTCTCACGTTGTGCTTTTTTTTTTAAGTTGACACAACGTGGCCTGCATGTCTGATTCTGGTTACTGGTGACTCCAAAGACACTGATATTTGAACTTGACACTGCAGGGGAGAAAATAGGGTGCTGCTGGCTTCTCCAGGGAAGGAAGATGCTCAGGTTCAAACTAAACCTGTGATCTGAGCAGCCAGAAAGGTGAAAACCAGACTCATTTCTACCAACCAACCTGCCCCGAGCTCCAAGTGAGCAATCATAGCTGCAAACAACTGGCAGAGCTATTTAAATAGAAATAAAGGCACAGTTTCAGAAGACAATGAGGAGTTCTGAGACAGGCTGGGTCCTGAGACCTTTTGCTGCGACACTTGGTCCGGGACAAATGTCTCCTGCAGCAATAAAATACAAAGAAACTATACGGGACTAACAATAACTGTGTGCATTCACAGTTGGGCCAAATTAAGAACACAGAAGATATAAAAAGACCAAAATCTAACTCCCACTTCTGAGGTGCTGGGAGCAAAACAGGGTACCGTGTATACACCTGCACACAGCATCGCCAAGGTGGTGGGCAGACCACCTAAGCTGCCCCTCTGGCCCGACCCACCAATCCACCCCTACCTTCACCTTATTTAAGGAACTGTCTCACCACCCTCCCTCAGCCCCCCACCAGGGAGTGAGCAAGGGGACATTTTACCTGTTTTTACTCCTTCCTACTGGAGTGGGAGTCCCAGTAAAGCGTTGCCTGGTTTTCTTGTCTGGTCTCTTATCAGTTTCCATTGATTAAAGAGTCCAAGAACCCAGCTGGTCACTGTTCTGCTGCGTGCTTCTGTGACTGTCCACAGAGCACAGATCTCATGATCAGCCTGAATGAGCAAGCATCTGCATTACTACCGAGTGACTTGTTTTAAGAAGAAATCATTAAACTGAAAGCCCAGTATCTTTGTTATATTGGGACGGAGCTTATCAGCAATAAATGTTCTCTTGCTGCAAAGGACAGAAAATTCAACCCCCGGTGCCTGAAAGAGAAGGACATGTACTATTTACTCAGAGGCTCTTAGACTTTCTTAGTTCACTGTGTTCGTTGGCCAGAAGGAATATCTAACAGTTATATTTATTAGTTAGGTCCAAAAAAACACAGCATTCACTGCCTAACTACTTAGTCACCATTAAAGAAAATTCACATATATTGAAAGATATGTGAATTTTATTTCATTCTTAAATAACTATAATAGCTCACTTGTTATTTAATAACACAAATAACTCATTGTAGTCTTTAATAACTTTCATTTTTAAATAGTACAGTTGCTTACCATGGGATATGTATGGCTTAGGAGCACTGCACAATTTCTCAGGGCTTGAGATCAGATTGGACACTGCCAGTCTCACTTCCTTTCCACACTGATTTTCATGTGGCACTTTTTATGGCAACCCCCATAAAACCAGGTTTGCAAAGATATGATGTCATTGAAAGGAATGTAGGACCATCTAATAGAAAAATGTGAACTACTTAGCTAGTAATTCACACTGTATTTGACAGATACTGAACATCAATTTATTTTCCTTGAAAATTTAAAAATCCCACAGCCCCTTTATGAATTCACTCTCTTTGGGATGTTCTCTGGGAAGTGTATATTTATTTAACAAGAAGTCTGGAGTAGCTGGTCTTGGGACCATCTGGTGCCTTGGTGATGTCATCAAGGATTCACACGTCTAGCAAGTTGTACCTCGTGATCCCAAGGTGGTTGCTATGGCACCAGCATCACATTTTCTCCACAATAGTGCAACCATCAGTATGAGAAAGGAGGAGAAAGTGGTTTGTTAGGATAAAAGCCAACCTGCTCTTATACTCCATTTAGACCTGATGGTAAATGGCAGACTGGTACCTAAGGATGCAGAGATGTCTTAAAATGTTGCCATCTAAGCAGAGATAAAAATTAGAGGCTTTGGTCATGTCAACCAGACCTGGGATTGGAAGGCTGAAGAGTTTTCCAGTCAAACAATTTCTTAGGATGGTACCATTTCCCCAGTGTACTTACAGGTCATCCTGGTGGTTTGGGGAGGCCAGAACATTGTACATGGAGACCTCCAGTCTCAGAAAAATTCTCATGTTGTGGAAATATGTCGTTCTGCTTGAATGACATTCAGATTTTCTGAGGAGAACCACTGGTTTTGTAGCTCCAGAGTTCAATCTTAGCTCTAGCTAGGGAGGGGGGCCCTTGGCATCTAGTTGGCCCAGGAAGAGGGACAAATATTTGATCTGAGATTTGAGTTAGGATTTATAGTTGGCCAAGAGAGCAAAAAAGAGAGCTCCAACAGAAGGAACAGCCTGGGCGGGGAGGGGATGAGGTGCACGACTCTTCTGACAAATCCTTTATGATTCGTGTGGCAGGGGTTGAGTCCAGATGTGGCTGGTATGGGAGCTTGCTTTTGCCCTGACTGCCACAGAAGGAGCTAGAAAGTTTGAAGTCAGGGAAAGATAGGATTAGATTGACAGGCGGGGGAACAGCAGTAGCCACCATGTGGTAGAAATATCTGAGTGCTCACAAAATGCCTTTTTCCCTCTAGGCACAGAGTTAGACTGCATTTCCCAGACTTTTTTTTGCCATGCCAAGCAGCATATGGGATCTTAGGGACTGAACCCTGAGCAAGGGACTGAACCTGTGCCTCTGTAGTGTAAGCATGGAGTCTTAATCACTGGACCACCGGGGAAGTCCTTTCCAGACTATTCTGTGGCCATGTGATTGAGTTTTATTCAGTTAACTGGAAATGGTATTTGCCGTTTCTAGGCTTACTGCAGGACTTCCCTGGTAGCTCAGACAGTAAAGAATCTGCTTGCAGTGCAGGAGACCTGGGTTCAATCCCTGGGTTGGGAAGATTCCCTGGAGAAGAGAATGGCAACCCACTCCAGTACTATTGCCTGGAGAATCCCATGGACAGAGGAGCCCGGTGGGCTATAGTCAAAGGGATCATAAACAGTCAGACATGTCTGAATCATAGATCTACCCCACAAAACCCCCTGCACAATCCTCCACATTCTCTTCCTGAATTTACTGGTCGATGGAAAAGATCTGAGGACCTAGATGGTGGATCTTCAAGATGGAAGTAAACCAGCTTCCTGAGTCACCATGTGATGAAGGGCCTGCTCTTATTCTGTGAATAACGAATCACTTTTCACCATGTTAAGCCATTGAAGTGTTTGGGGTGGTGGTGTTATTTGTTACACAGGTGAGTCTACTCTGACTAATGCAAACCATGATAAGAGTTGCTGGTTACGGGGTTCCTGCTCTGAATTGGGCACTGTGCCAAGGGCTCTGTCTCAATCCACACATCAGTTCTATGGGGATGGGTACCACCATTAGCCCACTTGTACTTAGGAGGAAACTGAGGCTGAGAGAGAATAGCTGGGGGCATAGGTGCAGAAACTTGATCCCCAATCCTGGACCCAAATGCTTAACTGGGCCCTGCTGGCTGCTAGTTTTAAAGGAACGGGATGAAATTGGCTGAGACATCAGCCATAGAGAACAGACTTGTGGTTGCTTTGGGTGGGGGGAAGGAATGGGCTGGGAATTTGGGATGCAAATTATTATATATTGAATGGATAAACAACTAGGTCCTACTGAATAGCTATATTCTATATCCCAGGATAAATTATCATGGAAAAGAATATGAAAAAGAATGTGTATATATATATATGCATAACAATCATTTTGCTGAGCAGCAGGAATTAACACAACATTGTAAATCTATTATACTTCAATTGAAAAATTGAAAAAAATGAAGTTTATTGAAGCAAGAAGACCAGATGAGGAGTTGTTATAGTAATACCAGCTGGACATTCCCACTTGTGAAGTGAGAAAATAATAGATTATTGGGAATATTAACTATAGAGGGAATGCATAAGAGGTGTCCAGTGCCGGGTCTATAGTTGGCAGGTGTATAATAAACATTTGATTTTCTTTTCAAGAACCTAAGCAAGAACTGATGAAGGCCTGGGTGAAAATAGGAGAGGAATATTCTGGAAGCAGCGCTTGGCAGAACTTGTGCAAAGAATGAGGGAGATGGGGAGTTGAGGGCTGGACCGCAATCCTATGTTTCAGGGACACGGAAGGAAGAGGGTAGGAAACAATATGTACAATGTGCTGTGGGTGCGAAGGAGGGAGGGAACAAGCCTCAAGATAACCAGCAAGAGGGCAGCCCTGAAACCTTCCAAGATGTGCAGATGCTCACCAGAGGCGCTGCGTTCCCAAGCCACCAGCTGAAACGAGTTCTCAGCAAATTGTCGAACCCTTGTCCGGATGCGTCTGTTTCTGTCCTGAAGTAGATACTTTTTTTATCTACACAACCTTGGGCAGGTTCTTCAACATCTTTGTATCTCGTTTTTATCATCTGAAGATGGGGACAAGAAGTCATAGGACTTATTGAGTTGTAAATACGTGCAGAGTGCTTAGCACAGCGTTAGATACATAATGAGTTATCAGTTAATGGTGGACATTTTCATTAAAATTCTCTTATCCCAGATGTTACTTCTCTATGACTATATACGACATGCAGATAATAGTTATAAACATTAAACAGCTTCTTTGCTTCTCTTCTTCACCTCTACGTTTCCTATCAGCTCATAGGACAGTGTCTGGTTCACAGTAGACATTTAGATATTTATGGAATGGATGAATAAGGAAACCCATCTCTCTCCCCTGCCCTTCCCCCTTTCCTCCATTCCTTCCTTCTTTCCATCCATCTGTCCATCCACCCATCTGCCCATCTTCCATGCATCTTTTTCATAATCTGTCCACTCATCTATCCGTCCGTCCATCCAACTATCCACCCGTCGCTTTAGAAAGGCTTAACCTACAAGATTTTTTAAAAAATTGTGAGTGTAGTGGCTTAGCATACAAGTTTTTTTTCCAACTGTGATAAAATACGTATAACACAAAATTTACCATTTTAACCATTTAAGCATATAACATTGGTGTGCAACCATCCATCTCTAAAACTTTTTCATCTTCTCCATCTGAAACTCTGTATCCATTAAAAAATAACTCCCCATTCTCCCCTCCTCCCAGGCCCACCACTCTATTTTCTGTCTCTATAAATTTGTCTATTCCAATACCTGAGAAAAGTGAAATCACACAGTATTTGTCCTTTTGTGACTTGGCCCATACATTCTGCTGTCACAAAAGCTCTGTGATCCTGGGGAACTTAGCCTTCCCGAATCTCTACTTCCTCATCTGTTCAAGTGGCTGTAATAATACCTACCTCATAGGGTTATTGTGAGGTTTAAATGAGATAATACATATAAGGCATTTAACCAAGTGCCTGGCATGTAGAAAGGTCTCAGTAAATATCAGTTCACATAAACACATATTCTAAATCAGCTGGCACTGGTATTATACATACCCTGTGTCTATCATAAACATCTGTGTCTAAACACTTTATGATCTTAACTCATTTATTTTTAAAAATTAAAAAAAAATGTTTGGCTGTGCTGGGTCTTCAAGTGGCCTGTAGGCTCAGTAATAGTGGCCCGCAGGCTTAGTTGCCCTGCAGCATGCAAGATCTTAGTTCCTCAACCAGGAATCGAATCCACTTCTGCTGCGTTGGAAGGTGGATTCTTAACCACTGGACCACCAGGGAAGTCCCCTGATCTTCACTCATTTAAACCACACAACTCTATGTCATTGGCCCCACCACTATCATCCCGCTACACTGGGGAGGAAACTAAGGTACAAAGAGGGTGAGCAACTGCCCAAGGTTACTCAGTAACTCAAGCAGGAGCTGGGGTTGAACTCCAGGCAGCCTGTTTCCAAAGTCCGCGGGCATCTCCATTGCCTCTGCAATCTCCCGGGATGGTCATCCGTCTACACCCTCAGCCCTGGATCAGCCTGTCAGTGTGAGTGTGTGGAGGTGTCAGGGCCTCAGATATGAGGAGATGTCCTTGGAAATTGGTGGAAAAAATCACTGAAGTTGAGCTTAGCCTTACTTTCCATGTGTGGTCCTGATTTGGTGGGAACCTCCCGTGTTCACTCACACACGTGGGTCTCCTCTGGACCCCTCCATCTCCTGCTGGGGAAGACCTAGAGTCCTCCCCAGGTGATGCAGCGAAGACAACGCCTTTTCCCTTTGTTGGTAGAAAGCTCAGCAATCCTTGACCGCCCCCCTGCCCTGCCCAGCTGAGAATTTTTTTTTTGAAAAAGGCTTCCTCTCCATGACCTCAGGGCCACCTCCCACTGGTCTTTATTGCTTTCTCGGCACCCTCGAGAGCGTCTGGAGCCCTTTAAAAGGGGCAGAGCCTGTGAGTGGGCTGGCAGCCCGGGTCCTGGAGATAAGAGTGCCCTGTCTGGGACAGCAGGTGCGGGTCTCCCAGCCAGGGCAGGACAGAGTCCTGCCGAGAGTCGCCTCCGCCCCGATGTTTACAGAGGTGGGTCCACTCCTGGCCTCTTCCTCTGCAGTCTGGCCCTCCAAGCAGGTGGCTAAGGATTCACTCAAGGTGGAGGCGCTGGGGGCTTCCTTCTGGGCTCTCCCCTCACCCAGGTCCCTCTCTCTCTTGCCCACCCCTGCAGGCAGCTGCATCCATGTGTGATCTGGAGTCGGGCAGCGTCAAGGTGAAGGAGCCCAGCAGCAGGGGTAGGGGCCAGGGGGGCTGGTACGAGCGGTTGGTGCAGCCCTGCCTGGTGGAACTGCTGGGCTCCGCTCTGTTCATCTTCATCGGCTGCCTGTCGGTCATCGAGAATGGGCCGGACACCGGGCGGCTGCAGCCGGCGCTGGCCCACGGGCTGGCCCTGGGGCTGATCATTGCCACGCTGGGGAATATCAGGTGGGAACAGCTCTGGGCACTCGGCCTGGTGCCGGCCGGGGGGAACCAGGGGACGGGGAGCGGCGGGGTGGGCAGGCACCCCGAGGCACACACCCAGGATCCCGAGAGTGGTGTGGATAGGAATGCGGGCTGGGGGTCAGGCTGCCTGGGTTCGAATCCTGGCTCTTCAGCCCATGAGCTCTGCGGCTTTGGTTAAGTCACTCTCCAAACCCAACTGCTCACCTATGAAATGGGAACAGTATTTTCTAAATCTATTTCTCAAGCCAATGCAGGTATAGTGCTCATGCTTACCATGAACTATTCCAAGCATTTTGTGTCTAGCAATTCATGTAATCCTTGCACCCTTGTGCAGTTGATAGTCCCATTTTTTCACTGTGAAGGGGAAAGATCAGGTAACTCATCCAAGGACCTAGGGCAGAGCCAGAAGGCAAACCCAAGGTGTCTGTTGCCTAAATCCAGCACCTCCTGGTGGAGGTACGAGAATGAAATCTTGTGAAGTGCTTAGTCCATAGTAAGTGCTCAATCACTGTTGATTGCTGTGTTATTGATACCTTTGTTATTGTTGTTTAGTCAATAAGTTGTGTCCAACTCTTTGCAACCCCACGGGTTGTTGCCTGCCAGGTTCCTCTGTCCACAGGATTTCCCAGGCAATAATACTGGCTTGGGTTTCCATTTCCTTCTCCAGAGGATCTTCCTGATGCAGGGATCAAACCCATGTCTCCTGCGTTGGCAGGTGTGTTCTTTACTACTGAGCCACCTGGAAAGCCCATTGTTACCATTAAGACAGGGTTTTGCTCCAACCTAGGGAAAGGCAATGCCTCACAGAAGAACCCACCGGGGGGTAGGGAGGGCCGAGGGTCTGCCCTTGCATAGCCCTCCCCTGAATGGAGGCTCCCCCGGAAGGTCGTGGACTCCCAGGATAAACGACCCAATGGATGAGGTGTCTGGCAGGGAGATCTAGGATCTGGTTGGTTTGCATTTAATCTCTCACAGAAAACTGATATGAGTAAGGAAATTAACATCTTGTTAATTTCCCAGAAAAACAGAATGGAAAGAGAACTGTTCCATTTCTCTTTAAATATCTAAGGGAAGCTGCAGGTGGGATGAAAATCACAGAGTCCTCTGTTCTCATTGGTTCAGGGTTGAAGGTAACATTTGTCACTGCTTAGCAGGGTGACCAGGGCAAGTAACTGAACCTATGTTAGGTGGAATAAAAGGGAGATGATAATAATAGCCGATATTTGTTGAGTACTAACTATCTACCACTACGCTACAGGAATATGTATTACTTATCTTCACAACAGATTTTATGAGATAGGGGTCACTAAGGAACAGAGAGGTTTTATCACTCGCCCGTGGTCACACAGCTCTTCCGTGGCCGAGCTGGGGTTTGAACCCAGGCCAGCTGGCCAGAGCGGACATTGCCTTCCACTGCAGGAGACTGTGTATCTGAAATGCCAGCCTTCCATCCAACCATCTGTTTTTTTGTCAACAAATATTTATTGGGGGCCTACCACGAGCCAGGCACTGACTTTGAGGTTGTTGGCTCACCCAGCACAGCACCTAGCGCAGAGCAGGTGTTCAATAAGCCTCTAGTGAGTAAACAATGGGTGATTGTTTTATTGTTAATGAGTGTGAAGTGAGTTTCTTGGACATGTGTGGTGTTCCAGCCCTCTCCTGGTCAAGCCAAGCTCTGAGTGAGTTTCTCACGCCTTTTGGACTGGGTGATTTGGTGGAGGGGCTGAAGGCAGACAGGCCTCTAACTCTGCAGTGGCGGGAGGCTGCCCCTGCCCCCCACCTCTCTGCTTTGGCAGAGCCCAGGCTAAGCTTGGTCATGGACCTGAATTGAGTCTCCTCTCTGCATCGATTGAGTCTGAGATCAGTTAGTGCTTCCTGAGCCTGCAGGGAGCTCCCCCAGGGCCTGTGCGCAGAGCTTGGCCAGACGAGTTGGGGCAGCTGGTCCTGAAATGTTGGCATGTTGGACCAAGTCTTGTGTCCAGAGCCAGGGTCCTCTGTCCAGTCTCAGCTCAGTGTCCTGTGCCCATTGGGTGGGCAGACCCATTGGTGGGCTCTGAACAGCCAGGGAGACATGGGGGGTCCTGGGGGCACCGTCCCTCTTATTGGGAGTGTCCATCCCATGACCCTGAGGGCTTCTTGAGCCAGCCTCTCAAGACAGCTCTTCTATCTGTGTGGGGCTGGACAGGATGCCAGTGGGCGTAGCAGTGTATTCAGGGGCCTCCCGGCCCTGGGACTCAAATGAGTTGAGCAGCTTGGTCAAGAGGAAGGCTCTTTACCCAGGACCAATGGAACTGCCCCATGGAGCCAACTTGAACCAGCCCTTTGCCCTAGGTTCAACTTTGTCTAACCTCCCTTCATATTGCAAACCCCAGATCCCAACCCCCAATATAATCATGAACCTCTAACCTCACTCCAGATTACCAATGCCATTTCCAGGAACCTTTAACCTCAGTTTTACACACAACGCTAGTCACCCTTTCAGACCCAAACTAGGATTTTTATTGGTTGAGTAGTTCAATCAGTTAGGAGCTGTTGTTCGGGGCCTGGTTACTTTTATGGGGAAGCCGGGATGCCTCTCCTGGCCTCTGCATTTGAAGCCTGGGGTCTCGCTGTGCTCTAGGGCCACAGCTCTGAAGGGCTGGCCACAGCTCTGTGGGCGTCGAGAAGGCGTTGAGAGATGCTTTTGCACCACGTTCTTCCTCTGGGCCATCCTGGGTCTGGGGGTGGGACAGGAATGGGGCTGCCCTCCCCTCCCAGCCTCCACCACCCCACACCTCGGGGAACATGGGGGTGATCTGGCGCCTGTTTTCTGCTTGGGCTGCCCTTGACTGACGTGGGCCCTGCAGGGCCAGCCAGGGTGCTGTGGGACCCAGGCTCTAAGCCTTGGCCTCATGACTCCTTCTGCTTTTTTTGGGCGACAGTGGTGGACACTTCAACCCTGCGGTTTCCCTGGCAGCCATGCTGGTCGGCGGCCTCAGGCTGACGATGCTGTTTCCCTACTGGATCTCCCAGCTGTGCGGGGGGCTGATCGGGGCCGCTTTGGCTAAGGTGGGTGATCCCCCAGGGGGCTGGGCTGGGGGCTTTGGCTCTGCCGGGGCTGCTGGGGTGCGTGGGGGTGGGGAGTGGGGATTGTCTGATTCTTTTCCTGTTGCCTCCAATGGGACTGAAAGTGAAAGTGTTAGTCGCTTAGTCGTGTCCAACTCATGACGCCATGGGCTGTAGCCCACCAGGCTCCTCTGTCCATGGAATTTTCCATGCAAGAATACTGGAGTGGGTTGCCATTTCCTTCTCCAGGGGATCTTCCCGACCCAGGGATCAAACCTGGGTCTCCTGCATTGGCAGGTAGATTCTTTACCATCTGAGCCACCAGGGAAGCCCTCCCAATGGGACTGAGTGGGCCCTTTCTACAGGAAGGGAACACTCAAATGGCCTTGGTTTTTCTAAACCCACCCTGTTCTGTCCATGTCTGGATACAGCCCTCCCTGGACAGAGCAGGAATCAGAATTCAGAACTGAAAGTTTCTCCTCCTTAGTCCATTTGTGGCTTTAGGTAATGATGGCTTTTAAAATTCATCCATTCACACACTTGTTCATTCCTTCTACAAACATCTCACTAAGCACCGGTTGAGGATGCGGGATGCATATGGTCCTTCTTGAGAAGGGAAACTCCTGAACTAACTTCTCTCTGTGTTCTCCAGTTTGCCTGCCTTTAAACTGAGTTACTCTACCTTTGATGGGAGTTAACACCAATTTACTGGAAATTCCCCATTCCAACAGAAAGGCTAGCTCTTCCTCTCAGCCACAGAATTTCTATGGTTATACACAGAGCTCCATGCATGGACTTCTTTCTCCCTCTTTGCCCCCCTGACTTTCTTTTTTCCTTCTTCTCTTTTCTGTCTCTCTCTTTCCTGCTGTTATTATGCCTTAACCAGGAGTCCTTCAACATGAAAGCTTTGCTTGGCTTGTGGTGGGTGGGGGAGTTGGGGGTGGGTAGGCATGAAGGGGGTGCCTGTTAGCCTGGCCAGGGTTTGGTCTGTGGCTCTAAGTGCTGCCCACTGCAGACTTTGGTCTTGATTCCCATTTTCCTATCTTCCCTGCCCTGGTAGCCGCACGCCCCCATTTGAGACCTTGCTGCTCTGTCTATTTAGAGTGGGGACTGCTCTGATTCCCCATGGAAAGCAGTGCCCGGACTCTCCCTCAGGCCAGGCCACGTGCAGACTGATCCGATGTGATGGAGACTAGCGCGGGGCAGCAGCGACTGATCACTGAGTGCTCCTCTCCGCCCACCCCACCACCCCACCCCAGCACTTGACAGAATCCTCTCATTTAATCTCCAGCTTGACCAGAAGCCAGCAGCCATCCTTAGAGAGCACCCAGCACCTGGGCCAGGAACTGTTATTATCAGCAACCCCACTTTGCAGAGGGGGAGGCTGAGTGACAGACGACAGAGAAGGCGGTGATTCGCCCAAGTTGAGATGAGCTGAGATGCAGCAGGGCCCAGATCTGAGTTCTGGGTCCAGAAGCTTGTTTGCCCTCTCCAGGGGTTGTGATGACCCCGAGGTCAACTTCCTGGGAAGCCAATTGGCTTAAGTTCCAGGGCTCTTCTCAGCCCTTCAAAGAGGCCTCGTAGGGGGCTGGCAATGTGTTCACCTGAATATATGTGTTTACAAAATTTGTAAAAATTAGGTATTTCTGTATTCTTTTAAAAAAGAAGGTCATCTAAGTTTCACATGCTTCTGGTCCATAACACCTGGAGCCACCACCAGGTTATCCCCATTTTACAGATGAGCAAATGAGGCTCAGAGATGTCCAGGAGCTCAGGTGAAGCCACACAATAGGAACTGGTGGAGCTGAGATGTGGTTTCAGATATGTCTGGCTGCACATTGGACAGGACCCTTCCCTGGCTTTAAAGCGTGCGAACCCCCCACCCCCGGACCAACCCAGTTCCCAGCTGTCTCTCCACCCACACTGTGGGGCTGAGCACTGCTCTCCACAGGCGGTGAGTCCCGAGGAGAGATTCTGGAATGCGACCGGGGCGGCCTTTGTGACAGTCCAGGAGTCGGAGCAGGTGGCCGGGGCAGTGATGGCGGAGATCATCCTGACGACCCTGCTGGCGCTGACCGTGTGCATGGGCGCCATCAACGAGAAGACGCTAGGTCCTCTGGCCCCATTCTGCATCGGCTTCTCTGTTACCGTGGACATTCTGGCGGGGTGAGTGCCACTCGGCGGTGGGACTGCAGTGCTCAGCCCTGGGCCGAGGCTCGGTCCTGGAGGAGCGCAGGCCTGCAGAGCCTCCCTGAGGGTCAAGGGCTCAGTAGCCAATAGAAGCCATGCAGACAGTCTAACCGGGAAAGTGGGCATGGGAGGCAGACAGCAGGGGGTGGCGGGGACTGTGGAGTCTTAGGAGGCCCGCACCATGCATCTCTGGTGGTTCAGGTGGTAAAGCGTCTGCCTGTAATGTGGGACACCTGGGTTCGATCCCTGTGCTGGGAAGATCCCCTGGAGAAGGAAATGGCACCCCACTCCAGTACCCTTGCCTGGAAAATCCCATGGATGGAGGAGCCTGGTGGGCTACAGTCCATAGGGTTGCAAAGAGTTGGACACGACTGAGCGGCTTCACTTTCCTTTCACTTACCATGCACCTCTGATAAGTTATCGATGTGTGGGAATATGGACTTGGGGTGACCTTTTAAATTTAATTCCAGGGAAGCCAGAAGACTGGAATTTTATGGGCATTTTCTAATTTTGTAGTATCAAGAAATCATTTCTCTAGATTGTGTTTATCTTGCCAGCAGGCGGCCAGATTTTGGTCTCAGACTTACAAAGAGCTTCCACACCCATTGTCTTATCAAGAGCCTCGCGGGTAGGCTTGGGAAGGCATTAAGGAGACAAAGGGTTATTTCTCCCCTTTTATATATGAAGCAACTGAGGCTCAGAGAGGACACAGGTGACTTATTTAAAGTCATTGTTTGGTCGCTCGGTCAAGTCTGACTCTGCGACCTCAGGGACTATAGCCCATCAGGCTCCTCTGTCCATGGAATTCTCCAGGCAAGAATACTGGAGTGGGTTGCCATTCCCTTTTCCAGGGGATCTTCCTAACCCAGGGATGGAACCCAGGTCTCCCACACTGCAGGCTTATTCTTTATCACCTGAGCCACCAGGAAGCACCAAAGGTCATTGGGCAGTGGCAAATTAAGTGACAGATCTGGGACAGGAGCCCCTGCTAAAGGAGGGATGAGGGAGCTCCTTCCTGAAGGCCAGCTCCTAACCAGGTGTAGCCTTTCCTGGCTCTGCCCTCTGACCCTAAGGCATCTTCTGGGAGGTGGCGCCTGGGGAGGCTGGGAAAATAGGTGTGTAGAGCGGTAGCAGTGCTTTGCTGCCCCCTAGTGGCTCTTGGCTCACTTACAAACCTATTGACTCACCCATCTGGCTTTGGCCGCTGGCCACAGGTGGGGTCCTTGCCGGGTGAGGCCTGCGTGAGGACCCCAGCTTGAGTCAGTGGGGCGAGGGTACAGACACCAGGACTAGAGAGGTGCTCGTGGGGAACACCTGCCCTGTGGGATATGCTGGGCCCCAAGCTTGCGGCACAACAAAGACCTCAGCCAGGTCAGCTGGGTTAGAGTTAACACTTGCAATGAAATATATGAGAAACACAGGCTCTGTATGTGCTGTCTCATTCATCCCTGACAACAACCTATGAGATATGTATGCTCACCTCAACTGAAACACAGAGGTGAAACCAATGTCACCGCTAGAAGTCTCTATAGAGTTCTGAATCTAGATCCACTTGACCCCGAAGTTCATATAGCTAAGAGTTGCCTGACTTTGCCTTATCAACTCTGGAGAAGGTGTAGGTCCATTTTCCTTCCTGCCATCACTGAGCCGGCACTGTTGGCTGGCCATTCTTCCAGAAGGGTGTCGGGGGAGTTGCAGACTGTAAGGAGGACCCCAGGGAGGAGTCAAGCCTTTCACTTCCTCGTGTTAGAAGTCTCTGCATCTGTGTCTTCTGGGGAAACTTCCTGACGCCCATGCTATCATATAGCTTAGAGAGGGTTTCTGGGTAGTGTGTGATCTAGGCCCACATGGGGGAAATGAACCAGGGTGGGTCAGGGCTCTTTGGCTGGGATTCTGCTGACGAGTGTGGCTGGGTGTTGGCAGGGGTGCTGTATCTGGAGCGTGCATGAATCCTGCCCGGGCCTTCGGACCTGCCATGGTGGCCAACCACTGGGACTTCCACTGGATCTACTGGCTGGGCCCCCTCCTGGCCAGCCTGCTTGTAGGAGTGCTCATCAGGTAGGAATGTGACTCGGGGTCCTGGCCCGTCTGGTGGGCATGGGGGTAGTTCCCAGGGCATCCAGGGGCAGGGGGCTAGGGTCTTGCTTGGGTTTAGAGCAGAGAAGAGGCAAAGATTATGGCTCTGGGACCTTTGGCAGCAAGTGATGGAAACCCACTTGAACACAGCTTTTGTCATTAAAGGGAAGCTCATTGGCTGGCATAACTGAAAAGTTTACAGGTGGCCCTGACTCTGGTGGGATCTCACACAATGTCTGTAGTGCTGGGTCCTTCTCACAGGCTCTGCTCTCCTCTGGGTCGGCTTTGGGCTTAGGCAAAGCCTCTCCAATAGAGGCAAGAATGCCCACCAGGCATTCCAGGCTTCCATCCTAGCAGCTCAGTAACTGAGACCAGAGGAAACAGAAGAATGGCTCTTACAAAAGTCCTGGATCAGCTGTTTCCTGGGTTGAACTGGCCCGGTGAGAGCCATGTCTACCTCTGAATTGGTCTCTGTAGCCCTGGGCCCAGCTCTCTTACTGGTATGTCTGAGCATGAGCTTAATCCTGGAGTTAGGGTGAGGTCAGCCCCTCCTGAACAACTGTATTGACTGAGAGTAGGGGAAGGAATAGCGCCCCATAGGGGTGTCATACAACTCAGAGAACCCTATTCACATAGAAAATCATGTCAGTGGTGCCCCCAGAGCATGCGTGTCAGGAGATGCCATTCACCTAAGGCGCGTTGTGAGCGGTGCTCCCTGACTGTGTGCAGTGGATAAGGCTGATGTTATCAGGAGGGTAATATCTGCTTAACTGCCTCTCCTCCAGCTGTCATCTGTGAGCCTCAAGCACCCATAGGGTCCTGTCCTTTCTGCTCCAAGTTGTGTAGGGATGCAAGTTGGTACAGAGCCCGCTGTCTGGGCAAGGACAGGCATTGGGCTGGGCTGATCTAGACTGCTTGCATCGCTGCCCATCTGCAGTCCTGGCTTGGCCAATTGCTTAGTGAAAACCATCAGGAATCATTCTCTGATGTTTTCAAGATGGTACAGATGAGGATCTTTAAGAAAAGGGGTTGGAAACCCACCAGGAGAGAGTTCTCCCTCTACCCAAGGAGATCTGGCTATTGAGGCTGGAAAGGCCCTGGAAGGCATCTCTCTGGAGAATTCTGGGCCTGGAGACATGTGATGAAGGACTAAGTCTCTTCCAGAGACTTGGAGACCTCACTGAGCCACCTTTTTTTGTAGGCTCTTCATTGGAGATGCGAAAATTCGTCTAATCCTAAAGGGACGATGAGGCTGAGATGGTGGAATTCCTGCCGCCCCAGGGACCCTCAGTGGACCCATCCTGGACCACAGACCAGACAGCTCTGCATTTCCTGCCGGGGCAGAGCCTCCAAGGAGTGACTGACACCCTTCCCCTGACTTGGGCCTGGCTTCTCAGAGGTGCTAGGTCCTTCGCATTCCTTTGTGCTCATCAGACTTCAGCCTCGAGAATGTGTTGCCAGCGCCACCCAGAGGGAGGCAGAAACAGCACAGCAGAAGAGCTTTTGACAGGCAAGGTCAGGTGACTGTTAACGTGTCTCTGCTCATTTCCCTCATCCTTTTTCTCCTTCTCTTCTTCCCAGATTTTTCTGTTACAAAAGAGCCTTCCGTGGTCTATTTCCCTGCTGCCTGAGCTGTCAATCCAGTTTTGCAATAAATAGTACAATATTTCCTACTATGTGCCCACTGGCTGGCCTTTCCTTTCAGAAATGGACACTGCTGGGGAGGAAGCAAAAGTCCAGGTTGGGCCAGACCCGTGGGAACTCAGTCTGGAGCTAAGTCCATTCTAGAGTCCTGTTTGGACTCAAAATCAGTTGCAGATCACAGACCTCAAGACCCTGCTGAAAAGCCCAATGGAGACTTGAGGGTCTGGTTTAGTTCCCAGGGCTGTCCAGGACCTGAATCTGCCCACTCATGGCACTTTAGCTGAGGATGAGGGTGGATATGGGGGTGGCCCAGAGCTGTAAGGATTTCCCAATGAAATATGTAATGTGTCATAGCACAAGACAGAGGTATTTGATGAATGATAAGAGTAAAAGAATAACTAAAGATAAAAAAGAATAAAAAGACACATTCCAGACTTCATACCTTACAAGGAGAGTGTGTGTCTTCTCTATGAGAATCTATATAAAATAGATAGCTAGTGGGAATTTGCTGTCTGACTCAGGGAACTCAAACCAGAGCTGGGTCTGTAACAGCCTGGCGGGGGGAGGGCTCCGTAACAACCTAGAGGGGTGGGATGGGAAGGGAGGTGAGAAGGAGTCTCAAGAGGGAGGGCACATATGTATACTATGGCTGATTCATGTTTGATGTATGGCAGAAACCAACACAATATTATAAAGCAATTATTATCCTTCAATTAAAAATTAATAATTTTTTAAAAAGAAAGAGAACAAAAGATTAAAAAATAAAAAGAATCTGCTTGCCAAAGCATGGAACATGGGTTCGATCTCTGGTCTAGGAAGATCCCACACACGGTGGAGCAACTAAGCCTGTGCGCAACTACTGAGCCCGCTTGCATAGAGCCCGTTCTCCACAAGAGACACTACCCCAGCGAGAAGCCCCTGCTCACCACAACTAGAGAAAGCCTGCACACAGCAATGAAGGTCCAGCGCAGCCAAGAAATTTAAAAAAAGCCAATGTGAAGGTGATTATAAAAATAGCTAGTGGGACTTGCCTGGTGATCCTGTGGTTAGGACTTCACTTTCCAACGCAGGAGGGTATGGGTTAGATACCTGGCTGGGGAACGAACTAAGATCCCACATGACTTGTGGCCAAAAAACCAAAACATAAAGCAGAAGAAATATTGTAACAAATTCAATAAAGACTTGAAAAATCATTCACATTAAAAAAAAAAAGCTGCTAACACTTAACAAGCGCTTCCTGTATGCCAGGATCTGCTCTGTGTTCTAAACATGTGGTAATTTATTGTATTTTCACAAGAACTGTACAGGTACATATTGTTATTATTCTGTTATTGTTTTTCATGTTGCGTATGAGGGAAGTGAGGCCCAGAGAAGTCAGATGACCTACTCAAGGTCACTCAGGAAGTGGCAGAGCTGAGGTTCAAACCCCAGGGGTCTGGCTTCAGAGGCTGGGCTCTTACACTGTTTGTGTAATCTAAAGACGTACAGTTACACGTCAACAGTAACTCTCGGGGTTAAGAGCAAACAGAATTGTGAATAAGGACTGTTAATTGTTATTTAGTCACTAAGTCATGTCCCGCCAGGCTCCTCTGTCCATGACATTTCCCAGGCAAGAATCGCAGCATGCTTTGCCATTTCCTTCTGCAGGGGATCTCCACGACCCAGTGATCGAAGCCACGGCTCCTGCGCTGGCAGGCATATTCTTTCCCACGGAGCAGGGGAACTGCGCAGGAATAGAACAGAAATGTCAAATGATGCGGAAGACCATCAGGGTTAGTCAGGAAAGGAAGAGTTTTTGCTGGAAGAATGTCCGGTAAGAACTTGTAATATATCCAGTAGATCACAGGAGTAGGGTGAGATAGGAAGGGACGGTGAATGATGTGCCCAAAACATCCCAGTGAAGAGAGGGAAGGCAAAGAACTTGATGAAGGCAAATTCAAGACCCAGCATGACGCGTGATGGACCTACTTCAGTTATGAACTAGGACCCCGGAGTCGGCTGAACCTGGTTCGAATCTCAGTCTCCCCACACTTCTTAGCGGTGTGACCCTGCCTGGGTAATTTATTTAAACTCTCTGAGCGTCAGTTTCCTTAGCAACAGGCATATGGTGAGGTCAAATGAGTTAATGCATGAGAAGGACTTACTATGACATCTTGCATACAGTAAATGTTTAGGAAAAGCTTGCTACCGTCACCATTAAAAAAAGGGGGATGGGAGGAAATAATTTGATAAAATCAGAAGCAACAAGAAGCCCATTCACCATAACTAGAGAAAGCCCGTGCACAACGGTGAAGACTCAGTGCAGCCAAAAATGAATACATAACCATTAAAAAGCAACAAAATCGTTGTATATACATGTATATATATCCACAGACTCATACACACATACATTGTACAGCTAACAGTTATTGAGTGTTAGCTGTACTGTGCAGAATGTGTTCCATGTATTACTTCATTTACTCCTCACAATAATTCTGTGAGGGAGTGGGTTGAAGAGTGTTCCCCCCAAATTCATGTTCACTTGGAACCTCAGCATGTGGCCTTACTTGGGACTTTCCTGGGGGTCCAGTGGGTAAGACTTTGCGTTTCCACTGCAGTGGGCACAGGTTTGATCCCTGGTGGGGAGGGGAGAATAAGATCCCACATGCCACGCGGTGCAGCCAAAAGATTTAAAAAAAAAAGTGAACTTATTTGAAAATAAGGGCTTTGCAGATGCAAAGAAAGGTAGCATACTGGATCCGAACGGGCCCTAACTCCCAGGAGAGTGACTTAATAAGAGACAGAAAAGGACTTAGAGACACAGAGAAGGCATATATGGAAGAAGGATAGAGGCAAGTTGTGGGGTCACAAGACAGTAGCAGGGTCACCAAGAAGAGCTATGAGAAGTGAGGAAGGTTTTCCCCGCAGCCTTTGGAGGGAGAGTGGATGGATGATGCCCTGATTTCAGACT